>NC_064614.1:1233109981-1233413341 GCF_023898315.1 Schistocerca nitens | reverse complement strand
TGCGAACTTAGGACTTCATATGCTGTGATACATGCTCTGGACGTCAACTTGAGTTGTTGATAAGTGGCTAAATGGTCGATGAACGAATTTTTTTATATATATATATATAAAGGAGTTGTAGCCAATTCATAGCTCCAGCGCTGTAAAGCTGAAATCTGTTCCTCATTGTCTGGGACGTTTATTCTCCATAGTCTTTCAAATGAATGCTGGGGTAAACCTCCAGTGTGCCACTGTGTTGTTTTCTTAGTGGTTTATTCCTCAACAATTCAAATGGCTCTGAGCACTATGGGACTTAACTTCTAAGGTCATCAGTCCCCTAGAACTTAGAACTACTTAAACCTAACTAGCCTAAGGACATCACACACATCCATGCCCGAGGCAGGATTCGAACCTGCGACCGCAGCGGTCACGCGGTTCCAGACTGTAGCGCCTAGAACCGCTGGGCCACCCTGGCCGGCGTTTTCCTCAACAATGTCTGCGCAGCAATAATTCTTCCGACACTTCAAGATAGGGCTAGCAGAATCAGAAACAGAAGTGCTTGTTTGGATAGCTTGACTGAGGTTTTTCTTCACTTTCCGCGGAGAAAATGACGGGGCCATTCTTCCTGCAAGCCGCATACGATTGCTGTCGTGCTAGCAACATTTTTTTTTTTTTTTTTTGTGAACGCGAAGCATTCACAGTGAATTTTAGCAAAAACGGAAAGACATACCAGAAAAATATAATTTTTCAACTCAGTAATGGGTCTACGGCCGAAAAGAGAAATGATAAGGATACGCAATTACTAGAACGAAAGAGAGGTCAACACAACGCAAACCATAAAAATAACTCGTCATTATTTTCAGTTTGATAACTATAAAGTTTAGTTGAGAATTTGTCTTTGTATGAGTTTGCACCGAGCCATTCGAAAACTTAAAATTTATTCTACAAAGCGAGTCAACTTTTTTCCCTTGTAGAATATTAGTGAGTAATGTTACCTGCCAAGGTGCTTGTATGCTGGCACTTCGAATTAACTTACACGTAACAGTTATTTATACGTACCACATAAAACTGACTAATATCAGCACTGACTATTAGTAACAGAACAAATAAAAATATAATGTCTCATTGATCTTAAAATGACGCTAAGTAATGCACGACTGCATAAAGTAGTTACTTTATGCCTGCCGTAGAAAAAATCAACTGTTACGTAAAACTGGGCAGCTTGAGCATCAGCTGAAAACAGCGCAGTATTGGACAACAATCACCACTCATAACTCACGAGGATGTAGTATAAAAATATAGGCTGTCACATTTTGCGTAGTTTTCGTAAGTTAAGGGAGAAGAAATAAAATCGTAGTTCCTTTATCGACACTATTATTCACTTCTGTCGATACCAAGCAGCGGTTGTTATTTTCATGACAGAATACAGCTTAAACGCTACTTATGTACAGTGTATACGTCACTGACAGTGCGTGGAGGAAGGTATTTCTAGCCAGCAACAATGACTTTCGGCCCTGCTTCATTCGCGTACTGTAGCGTATGCTTTATGACGCGCCTTAATCTCTCTTATCTTATACTCAAGATCCCTACGCAAGATATACGTCGCAGAACACACAACTTTTGCAAAGTCTTCTCTAAATTTACACAACGGCGTTTCGAGGCAACAACTTTGCCTGTCTTCCAAAGATCCCCATTTCAGTCACTTTCGTTAGGCTGCCAAAGATTCCCATTTCAGTCACTTTCCTAAGGACTTCAGCGACCTCTAATAATCCTTGAAGCGTGTCTTTGAATTTTTCAGCGTCTGCCGTAGTGCCTTATTTAAAGAACTCCTTTGCAAATGCTATTGATTTTCCCAGAACCCTTCACAAAAATCCAAATTTTCCAAATTTCTTCCTTAAAAACCGATTTTACGTGTTCAACCCCATTTATACCGCTTCATGGGATTACTCACGAAGATCTAGACTACGTGTCAGGCTCGCAGTAGCTAGCTACCTCATGTTGAATTCAGATACTCTCGTTTTTCATAAACCAAATAAAACATTTATTGTTTAACGTTACAACTAATTCTTACAGCCTTGACAAATAATCATTGTAAATCGTGGTCAGGAATCTATACACAAATGTAATAACTAAGAGCACAAAGGATCAAAATCACATTTCACTACGAAAAAGAGATAGAAGACGATATTACACTTCTTACAAATAAACAAGTACTCCATTTTCCCTGGAGTACCTGACACATGGTACAAACTAATTACTTTTCAAGGCAATAATTTTTCCATGTAATAATCGTTAACAACTGTGTAGGAAAATGGTTTTTTCAGTAGTTTAGTCGCGCGCTATTTGAAGACCGGGGTACATGTTGATAATGAAAGCATGAATACTGATCGTCTACTATAAGCTGAAGCTGCGTAACAGCGTCAACGAGAAATATTTACACATGTGGACAGCACGGTTCAGAAATTAAATTCTCTTACAAAAGTAATTTAGAAACGTGAAAAACTACGAAAAAATAAAAGTATTTTTAATA
Source organism: Schistocerca nitens (assembly GCF_023898315.1). Lineage (NCBI taxonomy): Eukaryota > Metazoa > Arthropoda > Insecta > Orthoptera > Acrididae > Schistocerca > Schistocerca nitens. Next base: position 1,233,410,832 of record NC_064614.1, on the reverse strand, counting down.
AATAATTTGCTGTTTCTCTGCAATCTGCTGGGCACGAAAAATATTTACATCATACAAAAATGGGATATTACTTGCAAAAAGGCAAAACATCTGTTTGAAACAATATACGTTTAACACAGGCAGTACTCATGGTCATCATTTCAAAGATAGAAGATGCCATCTTCTACGCTCTTCCCTTAACCGTCGTCGAAGTGCAAATGTGGAGTTTCGAAGGAGTGACTGGAACACAGCGGAATAGAGCGGCTCGTGGAAAACACCTGCGTAAGTGGCCGCTGAGGCTTTCTATATTGGACCATTCCGGTGCGGAAATAGCGAGAACGATACAGAATGACCAAGTGTTGGTCTCTTCAAGCGTGTGTACTGCTCCAGTCAGGTGTGTTTTAAACATGGGGTTAAATCTAAGCATTTGCACTTCGATGAAGAATAAGGGAAGGACGTACGACAACACAGCGAATATTTTGCACGTTTTGATTAGGGTATGTTGTTTCATGCAAATGTTGAGTCTTTCACCAAATAATGCGTTATTTTTGACTCTTGTAAGCCAATTGGTCTCAACCTTACCAGTAACAAAACATGTTCTTTAACGTGCATTGTGCCCACTCAAAAAAAAAAAAAATTGTTATTTTTTGTTGAATTATATTAAGGGGATACGGAATCGGATTTTGGGTTAAAAAATCGAATTTTTTTTATTGGCGTATTATATTCTGCCATGTTTCCTCTTTAAAATGACGTATCATACATAGCTCTACTACAATTATAACTATTTTATTTTTATATATTTGTGAGATCGGGTATTGCGCTTTAGTTATACACGTCTCTCGTGGCTGACCATGAACTTTTTGGCAGTACCTTTAAAGTGACATGAATTCAAATATCCCGGTTTCCAGCGACTATTTATACACTAGTTGCCCGAAAATGTTTCTCTCTGGTTTCCTCAAGTTACTCTTTGACTTTGTGGCGGGACTGTTTTGTAAACAGTGTGATATAAGAAAGTAGTTGTTGTTGAGTTATTTCGTATTTAGTGCTTCATTTTTCGCAGTGAAAATGCCTAGAGCTAAAGCAAAAGTATTTAAAAAGCGTGTGAACTGGCAAAAGAAAAGAAATAATGATTCATTAGCAAAGCAAAGCAGTTCATCATCATCACTGTTGGAAAATGTGAATCCACTTATTACTGATTTGCCGAACGAACTTACACCAAATGAAAACAGTGCTTCTCATAAAAAAACTAAGAGATTTGGAAGAGAAATATAATTTACTTGATAGAGGGGGAAATACAGAAGCGTCCGATCTTACCCGTCGGCTTTGACCCATGACGTCACAAATACCGCGGAAACGACCATAAACAACAATTCCAATATGGCGGATATAAAAACATCGAATACGTATTGTAAACACTGAAATACACAAGTTTCACAAAAAAGCCTAATGACTGTAACGGGACAAGCGTGGGAAATTGGGGGTTTTTGGGTGGGGAGAAACTAAATATGTCGTTATGCGGTGGGGGGAGTCTGCAGTGCCCCCCCATCCCCCCACAGGCTTCATTAGTGTCAAAGCAATATTTTCGAATCATAGGCGGCCGCTGCCGCGGCCGCATTCCAAAAAAAAAACTCCCAACCTAACCTCAAGTGGGCTACGCTACAGATCAATATGTTCATCAAATTGCTTCATATTACGTATACATGTTCTTTAAACAAGAGTACATCAAACCATGTATTAGGTTTTCCGCGCCGTAATGACGTCACACACCACAACACGCTTACGTCACGGGTCAAAGCCGACGAGTAAGATCGGACCTTTCTGTTGACCCGATAGAGGGAATGAAGTTTTTGAACTCATTGATACGAATATATTGTGTGAAGCTCTTGAAAACAGTTTGTGCTGCAAAAAATGTCATGGAAACGTTTCTCTGAAAGTAGAATCCCATGTTGGCCTGGCTGCCCAGTTTAATTTAATATGCAGTGTTTGTAAATACAGCTGTAAGTTTCCAAGTTCGGTTTCAGTAACTGTAAATAATGGATACAAGAAAACTGAACTTTATAGTGTAAATATTAGGTTAGTTTATGGATTGCGAGCAATTGGTAAGGGCAAAGCAGCTGGTGATATGCTATGTGGTGTTCTAAATCTTCCAAGTGCACCTTCAAAGTTTGAAGCTTACAATTATGTACTAGGATCTGCAGTTGAAGATGTAGCACAGAAGTCAATGCAGGTTGCTGTGGAAGAAGCAGTGGAAGAAAATGACGGCAGTCGTGACCTCACAGTGGCGTTTGATGGCACGTGGCAGAAAAGGGGCCACACCTCCAACAATGGTGTTGTAACAGCAACTAGTGTTGATACTGGCAAGGTTATTGATGTTGCAATAATGTCTAAATACTGTAGGTGCACAGGCAGGCTGAAAAATGAACACAGTGATGACTGTATTGCTAATTATTATGGTAGTAGTGGTGGCATGGAGGTTGCTGGGGTGAAGAAAATTTTTCATCGCTCTTCACAGTGGTATAATGTTCGCTATGTCAAATATCTGGGAGATGGTGACTCTAAAGCATTCAAAGAAGTTTTGGAAAGCAAACCATATGGGAACAGTGTAAATATAAGCAAACTTGAATGTATAGGACATGTGCAGAAGAGAATGGGTGCCAGGCTGAGAAGGTTAAAATCAGTTATGAAAGGGAAAAAACTAGATGATGGGAAAACCTTGGATGGCAGAGGAAGATTGACTGATTCCATAATAGACCACATTCAGAACTGCTATGGCCTTGCAATCAGGCAAAATACAGGCAATCTTGAAGAAATGAGGAGAGCTATATGGGCTTTATATTTCCACACCGCATCCACGGATGAGCATCCACAACATGGTTTGTGCCCCAAAGGTGAAAACAGCTGGTGTAAATACAATAGGGGACTAACAACAGGAGAGAAATACATTCACCACCACAGTCTACCATCAGCCATCATGGCAGAAATAAAGCCCATTTTCAGAGATCTGGCTGACAGAAGTCTTCTGATGAAATGTCTTCACGGAAAAACGCAGAACCCCAACGAGTGCTTGAATAGTGTGATATGGCATCGTCTCCCAAAAACAGTGTTTGTCGGAATTAATACACTACATTTTGGTGTGTATGATGCTGTGGCAACCTTCAATCTTGGAAATATAACTAAATGCCAGGTCCTTCAAAAGTTGGGTATGTGTGTTGGTTCCCGTACGGTACGTGCTATGTTCTTTTTAGATCAGCACAGACTAAGGCATGCTGATAATATAATCAAGACATTAGTGAAAAAAGCAAGACAGGTGCAGAGGGGTGCCAAAAGAAGACTTGAAGATGATTATGAAGACTGTGAAGGGGGTATTAGCTACGGATCAGGAATGTTTTAATCTTCTTTCTCCGTTTCCCGTAAGTTTACTTTTTACTTCATCTAGGAACATTATCTCAGGTACTGGTCAACCTAGAAGTCTGAAATTTTTATGACGTAGTGACATAGGTCCCTATTACATACTGAAACAACGATTTTTTAATTACTTGATTTACAAAAGACTTAGGGGTGATAGTCTAGTAAAAAGCGATGGAAAAAATTTACTTAAAAATAAATGTACAATATCTCTGTAAGAAAATACTTTGACAATAAACTGTTGTTTCAGTATTGTTGTAACATATGAATGCACATACAGTAAAATTTTTACCTCTCTGTCTCCAGTAGTTTGTGAGAAAATGTTCCCTATAGTAGGCATATATTAACATTGCGGGGATAGGTGATTCCGTATCCCCTTAACAACATACTTTTTAAAGAGGTGCTGATGTGTAAGTATGGTCCGAAACCTGAAAATACCTTTTAGAATATTCTTAGCAATGTCAACGCTCTTTTAATAACGAGTACTGTTTTCATGAGCGCCATACAAAAATTTAAAAATGCAAATTTCGTTCATTGTTCTTGGTTTTTACTCTAAATATACTTTTAAAAGAAATATTGATGTGTAAATAAGGCTCTGAACCACGAAATACTAAATACGACACTCGCTCGGGTAGCGAAAACTGCTACTGAGACTTAAATTTTTAGTTTAAGTATAAATCGAAAATTTAAAAAAATACATAAAATCTGGTATAAAAATTCATTAGAAACAATCAATATTATTTCAAAATTTAAAATATAAAGTAACTGACTAGATAACGGTTTGTTTTCTTCACAAGTGTGGATAGCAGCGTTGTAACGCACGCCGGAGACTGCTAGCAGTTTTCGATAACTTGCGTCCCAGTCACTGGTGTCTCGGGTTCCCGGACGACACTTTCCTCCCTGTTCGCAGAACTGCTTCCTTATATAGCGCCGTTACGTTGCGGGCTTTCTGCACACACACACACACACACACACACACGCGCGCGCGCGCACGCACACACACACACACACACACGTGTTGAGTCACTAACTTGCAAGAAAACGCCATAAAACCTGAAAACGCTACATAAACGCAAACTTACTACTCGGCCGTACAGCACATAAATTTGCATTCGCTTAAATCTCTGCAATCGACCGCTTAGCCGCTCTGACGTCGGTCTGTTGTAGAGTTTTGGAACATGTTTTTTTCTCGAGTATCATGTCGTTTTTGGAAACCCAGAATCTACTATGTAGGAATCAACATGGATTCGGGAAACAGCGATCGTGTGAGACCCAACTCGCGTTATTTGTTCATGAGACCCAGAAAATATTAGATACAGGCTCCCAGGTACATGCTATTTTTCTTGACTTCCGGAAGGCGTTCGATACAGTTCCGCACTGTCGCCTGATAAACAAAGTAAGAGCCTACGGAATATCAGACCAGCTGTGTGGCTGGATTGAAGAGTTTTTAGCAAACAGAACACAGCATGTTGTTATCAATGGAGAGACATCTACAGACGTTAAAATAACCTCTGGCGTGCCACAGGGGAGTGTTATGGTTCAGATGGTTCAAATGGCTCTGAGCACTATGGGACTCAACTGCTGAGGTCATTAGTCCCCTAGAACTTAGAACTAGTTAAACCTAACTAACCTAAGGACATCACAAACATCCATGCCCGAGGCAGGATTCGAACCTGCGACCGTAGCGGTCTTGCGGTTCCAGACTGCAGCGCCTTTAACCGCACGGCCACTTCGGCCGGCTGAGTGTTATGGGACCATTGCTTTTCACAATATATATAAATGACCTAGTAGATAGTGTCGGAAGTTCCATGCGGCTTTTCGCGGATGATGCTGTAGTATACAGAGAAGTTGCAGCATTAGAAAATTGTAGCGAAATGCAGGAAGATCTGCAGCGGATAGGCACTTGGTGCAGGGAGTGGCAACTGTCCCTTAACATAGACAAATGTAATGTATTGCGAATACATAGAAAAAAGAATCCTTTATTGTATGATTATATGATAGCTTAACAAACACTGGTAGCAGTTACTTCTGTAAAATATCTGGGAGTATGCGTGCGGAACGATTTGAAGTGGAATGATCACATAAAATTAATTGTTGGTAAGGCGGGCGCCAGGTTGAGATTCATTGGGAGAGTGCTTAGAAAATGTAGTCCATCAACAAAGGAGGTGGCTTACAAAACACTCGTTCGACCTATACTTGAGTATTGCTCATCAGTGTGGGATCCGTACCAGATCGGGTTGACGGAGGAGATAGAGAAGATCCAAAGAAGAACGGCGCGTTTCGTCACAGGGTTATTTGGTAACCGTGATAGCGTTACGGAGATGTTTAGCAAACTCAAGTGGCAGACTCTGGAAGAGAGGCGCTCTGCATCGCGGTGTAGCTTGCTCGCCAGGTTTCGAGAGGGTGCGTTTCTGGATGAGGTATCGAGTATATTGCTTCCCCCTACTTATACCTCCCGAGGAGATCACGAATGTAAAATTAGAGAGATTAGAGCGCGCACGGAGTCTTTCAGACAGTCGTTCTTCCCTCGAACCATACGCGACTGGAACAGGAAAGGGAGGTAATGACAGTGGCACGTAAAGTGCCCTCCGCCACACACCGTTGGGTGGCTTGCGGAGTATGAATGTAGATGTAGATGTAGAAGAAGTACCAGCTCGCGCACCACCAAGCTTTGCACAGGTGGCGTATAAACAAACACGCAATCTCACAGCTGATTGTAAAACAAAATATTAATTTCGTCGCCGAGCCGGCCGGAGTGGCCGAGCGGTTCTAGGCCCTTCAGTCTGGAACCGCGCGACATCTACGGTCGCAGGTTCGAATCCTGCCTCGGGCATGGATGTGTGTGATGTCCTTAGGTTAGTTAGGTTTAAGTAGTTCTAAGTTCTAGGGGACTGATGACCTCAGCAGTTGAGTCCCATAGTGCTCAGAACCATTTGAACCATTTTTTTCGTCGCCGATTATACCTTTGCTCACAGTTACGACGCGAAAACAAAAGAAATATTGCTTTGCACTGCAAAACTAAGGGATCTAAACAAAACGATTATAAACAGTGTACGTCTTTTTTATTTTTTAAGTCACCACTGTTTCTACAAATCTGATGTTAACGTAGGTTTTTGTTAATCATGCCTTTTGCATTCTTGTATCAATATTTCCATAGAAACTTTCCCCACGTAACGCGTATTTGTTTTTATCCAACGGAGAAGTGAAATACAATTTCCCATATGTTTAGCTTTAGAAATTTACTAATATAACGAAATATCTTCTCAAACATTTTTACCGCCGGCCGCGGTGGTCTCGCGGTTCTTGGCGCGCAGTCCGGAACCGCGCGACTGCTACGGTCGCAGGTTCGAATCCTGCCTCGGGCATGGATGTGTGTGATGTCCTTAGGTTAGTTAGGTTTAAGTAGTTCTAAGTTCTAGGGGACTGATGACCACAGCTGTTAAGTCCCATAGTACTCAGAGCCATTTGAACCATTTTTTTTAACATTTTTACCCCCTATTTCACCCCCTTAGAGGAGTCGACACGGATTTTCATAGATTTAGCTTCAAAAATGTTTGCATAATGAAATATTTTCATACAAAGTTTCATCCCCATAGCCACGCGGGGTAGCCGCGCGGTCACGGGCATCTTGTTCGGCTCCCCCCTGCCACCGTCGGAGGTTCGAGTCCTCCCTCGGGCATGGATGTGTGTGTTGTCCATAGCGTTAAGTTAGTTTCAGTTAGACTAAGTAGTGTGTAAGCTTAGGGACCGATGACCTAAGAAGTTTGGTCCCATAAGATCGAACCAAAAATTTACAAGTTTCGCCCCCATAGGAGTTAAATTTCTTAAAATGCTGAAAGGCATTTTATTTTTATCCCTTTAATTCTGAACAAGAAACCAAATACCAATTTTCGTAGTTCTAGCTTCAAAACTGCCTTATTGGCTGCATATTTTCAAAAAACCTTACATCTCCTATTAAACCCGCTTATGGGTGGAATTTCGAAAAATCTCTACTTACATGACGCCTGCAGTACGATAAACATCCTCTCCAAATATCAAGTTTCTGTCCTTAGCGTTTAGGGGGACGATAATGAGTCAGTCCGTTAGGAGATTTGCCTTCGACACAAACAGATCACGTCGCTTACTCCGCGAGCAGTCGGTATGACGCACTCAACCACACTAACGTGGTAAGAACTGTCGCGCTATCCGCCGTCTGTGTCCGTACCCGGTATTTCACATGGCAATCCACGTTTGTCTTTTTTTGTTTACTTCCGATAGCACATTTCGTTTCACTGACACCAAAACCTCCAGATGTCAGTCACTCAGCTCTGTACCAAACCTTGCATATCCATAAAGGATGAACCAAAACAGCATGTTTACGTAATACTGTGTGCTGTCGTCCAGTAGAACATGCATAAACAGTAAATAAGATTATCACCAGAGCGACGGAACACAGGAACAGCGTATCTGTGAATAGTTGTATTGTTGATCTCGGGTGGGAGAGAAGGTAAAGCGTTCAAATCCCACTGATGACACTTTTTTTTTTAACTGTTTACCCGTGGAACTATTATATGAGAGAATATTTTTCTAACATATAAAGGGATCTTCGGAGTTTGTAGCAATGTTCTATTGGGGGTCTACTTTTGCTTTGTTAGTTGAACATTACGTACTTATTATTAATCTTATTATTTTGTTTATTATTAATTATTATTATTACTATTACTTCCGCTAGTGGTATGCATCTGTTTCTACAATTTTAATTGTGGTTTTACATTCTGTGAAACTAAAAATTTACTCTACAGGTTAACTGCTTTCAAAGAAACAAACCAAAAGCAAACACCAAGAGAATATTGCTGTAAGCTCCAAACATCCCTTTTACATGTCATAAATACGTTGTCCCATAACACGATAAAAAAATTTGTCGTCAGTGGGGTGTGATACCCTTAGTGCGAGTATCTAACGCTCTACCAACTTCCCCACGGAAGCAACATACTCACGGTTAACCATGTGATCAAAAGTATCCATACACCTCCCAAAACATACGTTTTTCATATTAGGTGCATTGTGCTGCCACCTACTGCCAGGTACTCCGTATCAGCGACCTCAGTAGTCATTAAATATCGTGAGAGAGAATAATGGGGCGCTCCGCGAAACTCACGGACTTCCGGCGTGGTCAGTTGATTGGATGTCACTTGTGTCATACGTCTCTACGCGAGATTCCCACACTCTTTAACATCGCTAGGTCTACTGTTTCCGATGTGATAGTGAAGTGCAAACGTGAAGGAACACGTACAGCACAAAAGCGTACAGGCCGACCTCGTCTGCTGACTGACAGAGACCACCGACATTTGAGAGGGTCGTAATGTGTAGTAGGCAGACATCTATCCAGACCATCACGCAGGAATTCCAAACTGCATCAGGATCCACTGCAAGTACTATGACAGTTTGGTGGGAGGTGAGAAAACTTAGATTTCATAGTCGAGCGGCTGCTCATAAGCCACACATCACGCCGGTAAATGCCAAACGACGCCTCGCTTGGTGTGAGGAGCTTAGACATTGTACGGTTGAACAGAGGAAAAACGTTGTGTGGAGTGACGAATCACGGTACACAATGTCGCGATATGATGGCAGGGTTTGGGTATGGTGAATGCCCGGTGAACGTCATCTGCCAGAGTGTGTAGTGCCAACAGTGAAATTCGGAGGAGGTGGTGTTATGGTGTGGTCGTATTTTTCATGGAGGGGGCTTGCACCCCTTGTTGGTTTGAATGGCACTAGCTCAGCACAGACCTACAGTGATGTTTTAAACACCTTCTTGCTTCCGACTGCTGAAGAGCAATTCGGAGATGGCGACTGCATCTTTCAACACGCTCGAGCACCTGTTCACAATGGACGGCATGTGGCGGTGTGGTCACACAACAATAACATCCCTGTAATGGACTGGCCTGCACAGAGTCTTGACCTGAATCCTATAGAACACCTTTGGGATGTTTTGGAACGCCGACTTCGTGCCAGGCCTCACCGACCGACATCGATACCTCTCCTCGCTGGATCACTCCGTGAAGAATGGGCTGCCATTCCCCAGGAAACTTCCCAGCACCTGACTGAACGAATGCCGGCGAGAGTCGAAGCCGTGATCAACGCTAAGGTTGGGCCAACACCATACTGAATTCCAGCATTACCGATGGAGGGTGCCACGAACTTGTAAGTCATTTTCAGCCAGGCGTCCGGATACTTTTGATCACGCAGTGTATGCTTTTGATGTGCTCCGTAGTTCTGACATCACTTTCGAATAAGTTTTACGCCCTTTCTGCTGGAGGACTGTACGTGGTGCGAACTAAATCGGAGTTGTGGTTGATACTCTATCGACATACAACTTTCGTTACAGATCTGAGTGTCTGACTTTTGGGTATGACCAGTCTCTGTGGATAAGACAATCTATCATCCGTTGTTATACAGTATTTCTATGTTATTAATTTTTCCTACAGGAGAACGGCATAGCAACGAGTAATTCAGAATTGTAGGTTAATTTCGTTGCATAGTGAAACACGGATACCTCGAATTTAATCTTTCTTCTTGTCTGTTACTTGTTCATGGCTTCCCCTCTGTCCCTTTCTTTCAGTATCATACCTGTAGTACGAAAAGGGGTCTGATGTCTTCACGGACAGATGACTTGCTAGTAGGAATTCTTTTACATGGTAAAAGGTAAATTGTAACAGTCACGGCAGCTGATTATAACGTCAATTTGCATCTCTTCAGAATAATGCAAGCGCTACAAGTTGCTTAACGAATCTCGAGAGGACACGAACTAGAGGCAACTCGGAGGGTAAACGCAAATTCGCCGGCCAGTAATAGCGGGTCTCCAGGTTGGAACTGGAGAACGCAGAGCTGGAGAACGGAGCGGATGGAGAGCGGCGCGAGCACGTAGGCGCGTGGGCAGCGCGGCGTCGCGGGCCGGGCCGGGAAACAGGTCACGGGTTGTGTCCCCACTGCGACCGTACGGCCCCCCACGCGAGGCGGAGGTGCCCTGCTCTTTCTGCATAAACACCGCTCTGGCGGCTCGTTCAGAGGAGAAACAAGTAGTCGAACCTGCGAGCGGTGTCACTGCCAAGGAGGGGCTGCTCCAGCGAAACTGTCAGAAACCTCAGGACTCACCGTCGGAAGAACAACTGGCCAGAAATTGGGGGCGCCGCCCACATGCAGATACTACTCAATTATTTGCTTCCAGCTGTTTACGCAGAACTTCATTATCGTCCACCTGCGACTACGAGAACCGACGTGTGTATCTGTACGACGCTTCCGCATCATCAATGTTCCTTTAAGATGGATTTCCTTCTTGAGCGTTGCTGCCTCTGGATCACGGTGTCCTGGGTTCGATTCCCTGCCAGGTGGGGGATTTTCTCTGCCCAGGGACTGGGTGTTTGAGTTGCCCTCATCATTTCATCATCACCATTCGTGACAGTGATACAATTGGACTGAGTGTAATTGGGACTTTGTATGGGCGCTGATGACCACGCAGCCGGCCAAGGTGGCCGAGCGGTTCTAGGCGCTACAGTCTGGAACCGCGCGACCGCTACGGTCGCAGGTTCGAATCCTGCCTCGGGCATGGATATGTGTGACGTCCTTAGTTAGGTTTAAGTAGTTCTAAGTTCTAGGGGACTGATGACCTCAGCAGTTAAGTCCCATAGTGCTCAGAGCCATTTGACCACGCAACTGAGCGCCCCACAAACCAAACATCATCATCTTTCTTGATGAGCGGCGTTGTCAGAGTAAAGAGCTTCTGCGTACGATTTATCCATTCCTCCGTCAGCGCGGTTGTTGGTGCATGTGGACTTGTTGTTCTGCCCCTGTTAGTATCTAATCTGTCTCGTCAGCAGATCTGTCGCCGTTAGCACTGCATTGTAACATACCAAGTCTGTTCAAAAAATCGCGGATTTTGTCCACAAAATTTTTTACACTTACCTTTTACTTACTGTGCAAGGGCTCCTTCAAAATACTCTCCTCCACAATTGATACACCGCTCCCAACGCCATTTCTACTTCCGGAAGCAGTCTTGGTACGCCTCTTGAAGGACCGCGCGAAGCGCTGTCTGACAATTTTCTTTTATCTCGTCTAATATTCCTCCTTTCAGTGGGATTTTCAACTTTGGAAGTAAGGAAAAAAGTCCGCAGGGGCGAGGTCTGGAGAGTGCGGAGGACGAGGCAGTGCAGTCATTTTCTTTTTTGTGTGATAGTCACCCACCGATAGTGATGAATGTGCGGGTGCGTCATCGTGACGCAAGAGCCGTGAATTGTCTCGCCACATTTCAGGCCGTTTCCTTCTGGTATTTTCTTGCAAGCATTGCAACATGTACCTGTGGTACGAATTCATGATGAACTACGCCTTCAAAGTCAAAGAAAACCATCAGCATGGCTTCGTATTTGGCCTGACCTGACGAGCTTTTTTTGATCCCAAGAACGTTTCGGGACCTATTATGAAGATTGAATCTTGGTCTCAACAATGGCAGCTTTTGGTATTTGTCGGTTATTTTCCGCACTTATGTACACTATTCTATTATTTTTGTGTCACATGCGCACAGAAATGCGATGCATACCTCTTCACACGTACCAGCGATGTACTGGAATGTGAAATGAGCCGCGAAGCTTAAAATATGTAACTTTGGTTAAAAACTTTATGTATGTATGAGAGCTTGTGTACAATTGGTGTATGAACCAGTGTCACGTGTTTTGAATGTATTACAGAAGTGACCCACTATTGAAATTGGCAATTGCACGGATAGTAAACAGAATACAGCCTGCTTGGGCCATGTTTTCATTCGCAAGGCAACATTACAATTTAAAATAGGTATACTTGCATATGAAACCATTTTAGAGGCCGAAACAGACACATTCAGGCATTTATTTAATGTACGGTTTTCAGCTTGGTCCCAACATCATCTCCAGTTATGACTCTCTGAAGGAAAATCTCGTTCTCATTTGCGCGATCCAAAATCTCTTCACAGAATTCGAGTCGGAGGTCTTTCTGGTCCTGACTCATGAGCCGTGGGACGAACTTGGCAGCAACACGACGCATTCCAAGATGCCGTGTCACAATTTCATGACATGATCCAACTGAAATGTCACGTTCTTCTGCAATCTCTCGGACAGTCAGTTTTCGACTGGTACGCACGATTTCGTTGACGTTCGTGACAGGAGCGTCATTGGTAGACGTCGAAGTGCGTTCTGAACGAGGGTCGTCAGGCCGGCCATTTTTAAACAGTGTGACTCAATCGTAACACCGAGTACGGCTTAAGCACTCATCACCGTAGGCTTGCTGCAGCATTTTGTGTGTCTCTGTAAAGGTTTTCCTGAATTTGAAGCAAAATTTAATGCAGACGTGTTGCTCCTCTGACTCTGCCATCTCGATATTCGCAAACAGTGTGACACAATTTTGTACTCAGTACAGCACTGAACAATAACTAACAGACATACAACAATGGAACTTCCGGCAGTTACACAATAAACACAGGTGTGTGCAGAGATGCCAAGCACATTTCCCTCCAACACACCATTCGCGTTAAATTACGAATGTTCCGGAATTTTTCGAACAGACGTCGTAAGATAACGACGATAACTCAATCACGCTGGTGTGCAAAACTTAAGGATTAAAGTAACTTTCGCATGATACATGGTGTGTCAGTGTCAAGTAACCTGGAACATACACAGAAAGAAATCCTACAACATGGTACAGAAAGTAACTGAAAGAGATACGAAATGAGGCGAACGGAAACGAGACAAAATCGCAAGCATCATTTCTCTACATAAGCTCCCTCGCCGTTTAAGCATTTTGTCAAGCTCTTGACAAGTTCCCTACCTTCGCTCTGGAAGAAGCTTCCTGGGATCGTCCACATTCATTCCTGCACCGCCTCCACAATGTCGTCATTCGACAAAAACTTGGCTTCATGCGAGTGCTCCTTCATCGGACCAAAAGGTGAAAATCACCTGTGGCTAGGCCAGGACTGCACTGTGGGTCGCTCAGCACTTCAAAATCAGGATTTTGCACGCAGAGGATTGTTTTCCCAGCTCCATAAGGGCAGGCATTGATGATTTTGGCTTTCAGATCCCGCTGTAGCTCACAGTATTTGTCACTATACACTATTTGGCCGTTAAGAGTGTAATGAATCCGCAGTGGACCTTTGATGCCCCACACTGCTTTCATCTTTAACTGTCCAGCAGAAGCATGGGTTTTGAAAGTTTCTCGTGTCGGCAAAGATGGATGTCTCCACATCGTGCTCTGCCGTTTACTCTCTGGCTCGTAGTGATGGAGCCACGTGTCTTCAGCGGTTGCTGTGCGACTGAAAACTTCTTCTCGTTCCCTTCAAAACGCCTTTAATATCTTTTTGATGTTTCCAAACGTCCCTGGTCATGTTTGTCCCTCACTTGACATGGAACCAAACGAGAACGAACTGTGGAATATTGATGGATTCATAAATGACAGATAATGCTGGACTGTGGCCAGTATTCAACCCGTGCCCGGTATCATCAGTTTTGGTATGACTATCATCATCATCATCATCATCACAAATCATACGCTCAACTGACCCTGTGCTCTAGTGTGCTTTCAAAGTGGATGGCTTAGGCGAAGACTCTTCGTCGCAGACAGACAGACATGCACCCAGTTTTAACGCGACTTTTCCACTGGTAAATTTATCTTTCACTAAGGCAGATATCCCTGTATTTAACCTGTATTATACGGATATTCTCCGCCTCTTTAGTCCTTTAATAGCACAAATAACAAATCATTCCTCCCATTTCTACCATACTGCAAATGAGCAGCGGGGCGCTCGTAATATAATACTCTGAACCAGTTAAGGTGACGCGTCTTTACCTGCAAGGGCACTGGCGTCATATCACTGTGTCAATTTCTCTGTAGCCACACAACTTTCAGAGCCCGCTTCCACGCACCAACGAGATCATAATCACTGTCAGAGGTAAGATTATTTTCGAACATACTGATCTCTTGCCCCTTATGTCAACCTACTGGGACTTAGTCACCAAAAACAAATTTCCAAACAGAAAGACGCATATTAGCAGTAAACAATATGAGGAAATGTCTGCAATACGTAACTTGATAGATCTCAGAGTCCAAAAGTAGAATGTTACCCATGGCCCTCAAGACTCAGCAGGTCTTTTTTCCGTCCCCAGTTCTTCTAGTCTTCGGATGTCATTTCGATAATTTCGATAAATGATTTCCTTTGCACCATGAATAGTGGATAACAAAGAACTGAGTACGTTCAAGACAGCGCTAAACCGCTCGCAACGTCCGCGGCCGCTTACCGACCTCTGTCAGACCTTTAGTACTGGTAAAACTGGTGCTGCGTCACTCAATTCCCGGAAGAAATTCAACATTAACTGTACCGCGTATCAACGCCGCTCTCAGCTTCTCGTCTGGGCTTACCTGGTGTCGGCGGAAGATCGAAACATGGTTCGCGTATCGTGATACCATCCTCTGGTTGATTGTCCCTGCAGCCTGTCGTATGAGGGCTTGGGTAGTCTCTCTCGCCCTTTTTCATGTTCACATTATTTTGTAATATATATTTTTAGACTTTCAATGCTGTGTCAAAAATCTGCTGCTAGTGGTGTCGATCTTTCGAACCCCACGCAATATGTCGTTTGCCATGACGATTATAAGGAAGCAACAGGAACATTTTGCAACTCAGGGTGGCGCTTCATTGCGAGGATGCGTCTCAGCGCAGAAATTACGCATTCCTTTCGTCTTCAATTGTATTGTATCACCCGGTTTCTTTAGAAACACGCTCCAGGACGCAAAGTTCTCCATGTCACCACTTTGTTTTCTTAGCCTGCCCTGGAACGTTGCATAATGAAAACCGTACATTAAGTAAATGCCTGACCACTACGAAAACTTGAAATAAAAGACCGGGAAATTTTGAGGAAAATCCTTGGCCCTACTCAGTTTGTATATTTTGCTTATATTTTTCATAGTTCCACACAATTTCTTCCTGTTTTCTCGATTGATCTGTGTTCAGTTTTTCAAGGCCTATCCACTGTGCCAACTTACAACTAAATCTGAGGGGGGTGCGATGGGGAGGTTCCCTTGTGAGGATGACACGGCAGTCGGATGGTTACGGTAGGCTGCTCGTGGGCCTGACGACAGAGTGCTTTTATACATTTATAAGCGCCGGCGCCTGTAACTTTGACGCTCTGTAACGTCGTTGGATGACGTTTAAAGACATGGGTTTCTATGTAAAACGTGATCTACTATATACTTTCTACAACATCTGGACGTGTGTAACAGGAATTGTGAAACATCCTGTAAAATTGCTGGTTGCTCGAAACTGCATCGGTAGGGGGAAGTGAATCGCCGTGTATACAGGATGTTACAAAAAGGTACGGCCAGACTTTCAGGAAACATTCCTCACACACAAATAAAAAAAAAGATGTTATGTGGACATGTGTCCGGAAACGCTTAATTTCCATGTTAGAGCTCATTTTAGTTTCGTCAGTATGTACTGTACTTCCTCGATTCACCGCCAGTTGGCCCAGTTGAAGGAAGGTAATGTTGACTTCGGTGCTTGTGTTGACATGCGACTCATTGCTCTACAGTACTAGCATCAAGCACATCAGTACGCAGCATCAACAGGTTAGTGTTCATCACGAACGTGGTTTTGCAGTCAGTGCAATGTTTACAAATGCGGAGTTGGCAGATGCCCATTTGATGTTTGGATTAGCACGGGGCAATAGCCGTGGCGCGGTACGTTTGTATCGAGACAGATTTCCAGAACGAAGGTGTCCCGGCAGGAAGACGTTCGAAGCAATTGATCGGCGTCTTAATGGAGCACGGAACACTCCAGCCTATGACTCGCGACTGAGGAAGACCTAGAACGACGAGAGCACCTGCAATGGACGAGGCATTTCTTCGTGCAGTTGACGATAACCCTAATGTCAGCGTCAGAGAAGTTGCTGCTGTACAAGGTAACGTTGACCACGTCACTGTATGGAGAGTGCTACGGGAGAACCAGTTGTTTCCGTACCATGTAAGCGTGTGCAGGCACTATCAGCAGCTGATTGGCCTCCACGGGTACACTTCTGCGAATGGTTCATCCAACAATGTGTCAATCCTCATTTCAGTGCAAATGTTCTCTTTACGGATGAGGCTACATTCCAACGTGATCAAATTGTAAATTTTCACAATCATCATGTGTAGGCTGACGAGAATCCGCACGCAATTGTGCAATCACGTCATCAACACAGATTTTCTGAGAACGTTTGGGCAGGCATTGTTGGTTATGTCTTGATTGGGCCCCATGTTCTTCCACCTACGCTCAATGGAGCACGTTATCATGATTTCATACGGGATACTCTACCCGTGCTGCTCGAACATGTGCCTTTACAAGTACGACACGACATGTGGTTCATGTACGATGGAGCTCTTGCACATTTCAGTCGAAGTGTTCGTACGCTTCTCAGCAACAGATTCGGTGACCGATAGATTGGTAGAGGCGGACCAATTCCATGGCTCTCCTGACCTCAACCCTCTTGACTTTCATTTATGGGGGCATTTGAAAGCTCTTGTCTACGCAACCTCGGTACTAAATGTAGAGACTCTTCGTGCTCGTATTGTGGACGGCTGTGATACAATACGCCATTCTCCAGGGCTGCATCAGCGCATCAGGGATTCCATCTGACGGAGGGTGGATGCTAACGGAGGACTTTTTGAACATTTCCTGTAACAAAGTGTTTGAAGTCACGCTAGTACGTTCTGTTGCTGTTTGTTTCCATTCCATGATTAATGTGATTTTAAGAGAAGTAATAAAATGAGCTCTAACATGGAAAGTAAGCGTTTCCGGACACAGTCCACATAACATATTTTCTTTCTTTGTGTGTGAGGAATGTTTCGTGAGTTTGGCCGTACCTTTTTGTAACACCCTATATTGATATGGACCGTCACAGTATATGTCCTTAACTACTACCGGCCGACCTGCAGAATCGCCTGGCCGGTACGTGGCGGAGTGGTACTTGGAGATGACCCGGCCCCTGCAGTGAGCTCGCAGAAACACGAGCGAGGCAAGGTCGCCGGCGCGGCGGCGGTGCCGTCTGGAGTCGAACCCCGGGGCCGCCGCCACTGTTGCCAAGACCGCGCCGGCCGGCCGGCGGGCCGAGCTACTGCGCCGCGTCCCGTCCGTCCTCCTCCAGGGCGAGCAGCGCGGCGCGCAGAAAGAAAAGACGCTCTGTGGGCGCCCAAGGACCCGCTAAACGCGCCCGAGCCGCCGCGCCCGGCCGCCTCCCGGAACCCTGCAGCACATCCCGAAGCTTTAGCACCTCCGTCACACAACGAGCGCATTGTCCATTACGTAAGCATGCCGTCACTGCTCCGTGCAGGCGCGTTACTCACGCAACTAATGCTAGCGCCAGCAGCAACCATTTCTTTTCACACGTGCACTGATTCCGTCTGCTGTTCAGCACCTCATGTCACTCGCACACTGTGTGTGTGTGTGTGTGTGAGAGAGAGAGAGCGAGAGAGAGAGAGAGAGACAGAGAGACAGAGAGCGGTAGGTGGATCAAAACAAAATGTCCAGACACTCTGTGACCAGAGGATGACAGACTAAAGGCCGAAATACTAAATGCCTTTTTCCAAACCTGTTTCACAGAGGAAGACTGCACTGTAGTTCCTTCTCTAGATTGTCGCACAGATGACAAAATGGTAGATATCGAAATACACGACAGAGGGATAGAGAAACAATTAAAATCGCTCAAAAGAGGGAAGGCCGCTGGACCTGATGGGATACCAGTTCGATTTTACACAGAGTAAGCGAAGGAACTTGCCCCCCTTCTTGCAGCGGTGTACCGTAGGTCTCTAGAAGAGCGTAGCGTTCCAAAGGATTGGAAAAGGGCACAGGTCATCCCCGTTTTCAAGAAGGGACATCGAACAAATGTGCTGAACTATAGACCTATATCTCTAACGTCGATCAGTTGTAGAATTTTGGAACAAGTATTATGTTCGAGTATAATGACTTTTGTGGAGACTAGAAATCTACTCTGTAGGAATCTCTACTCTGTAGGAATCAGCATGGGTTTCGAAAAAGACGGTCGTGTGAAACCCAGCTCGTGCTATTCGTCCACGAGACTCAGAGGGCCATAGACACGGGTTCACAGGTAGATGCCGTGTTTCTTGACTTCCGCAAGGCGTTCGATACAGTTCCCCACAGTCGTTTAATGAACAAAGTAAGAGCATATGGACTATCAGACCAATTGTGTGATTGGATTGAAGAGTTCCTAGATAACAGAACGCAGCATGTCATTCTCAATGGAGAGAAGTCTTCCGAAGTATGAGTGATTTCAGGTGTGCCGTAGGGGAGTGTCATAAGACCCTTGCTATTCACAATATACATAAATGATCTTGTCGATGACATCGGGAGTTCACTGAGGCTTTTTGCAGATGATGCTGTGATGTATCGAGAGGATGTAACAATGCAAAATTGTATTGAAATGCAGGAGGATATGCAGCGAATTGACGCATGGTGCAGGGAATGGCAATTCAATGTCAATGTAGACAAGTGTAATGTGCTGCGAATACATAGAAAGATAGATCCATTATCATTTAGCTATAAAATATGTCAGCAACTGGAAGCAGTTAATTCCATAAATTATCTGGGAGTACGCATTAGGACTGATTTAAAATGGAATGATCATATAAAGTTGATCGTCGGTAAAGCAGATGCCAGACTGAGATTCATTGGAAGAATCCTAAGGAAATGCAATCCGAAAACAAAGGAAGTAGGTTACACTACGCTTGTTCGCCCACTGCTTGAATACTGCTCAGCAGTGTGGGATCCGTACCAGATAGGGTTGACAGAAGAGATAGAGAAGATCCAACGGAGAGCAGCGCGCTTCGTTACAGGATCATTTAGTAATCGCGAAAGCGTTACGGAGATGATAGATAAACTCCAGTGGAAGACTCTGCAGGAGAGACGCTCAGTAGCTCGGTACGGGCTTTTGTTAAAGTTCCGAGAACATACCTTCACCGAAGAGTCAAGCAGTATATTGCTCCCTCCTATGTATATCTCGCGAAGAGACCATGAGGATAAAATCAGAGAGTTTAGAGCCCACACAGAAGCATACCGACAATCCTTCTTTCCACGAACAGTACGAAACTGGAATAGAAGGGAGAACCGATAGAGGTACTCAGGGTCCCCTCCGCCACACACCGTCAGGTGGCTTGCGGAGTATGGATGTAGATATAGATGTAGAGAGAGAGAGTGGGTGGGCAGCCTGTGTCTACCTCCCCTCCTCCCTTCTTAATTTATCTGCTCGCAGAACAAGTAGTGAATGAACAAAACCTGGGGGATATTGGAAAAGAAATTAATGCTCAGACAGAAGAAATGATAAGATTTGAAACGTCCCCTTAGAAAAATTACTGAATTACTGTGCTGATAAACCTCTTACATTATTTGATTTTCAAACAGCTGAGCAGAACTGAACGTACTCAGACATTACTCTCTTTACTTAAACTGACACACAATATTTTTAGCGCAACGCAATCTGGCTTTCAATAACCCCTACAAAAGAATGGCCCTGACTAACAATAACCTATACCTCTCATGAATCACTTACAAAAATCTTCGTTACTCGAACTACTGCAATACAGCGAGTGCCACTACTGCCAGCTAAATAAAAGATTCAAACTACTGAAGGCACTAACTACTGATAGGCATAGTTAGCAAATGAAAGATTTTGATAGAGAACAAACAATGTATTTACCTTTATAGTGTTCAAAAGTCATAATATATATAGCAGTTCATGACATCCAGTCTTACAAATTTACTGTCTCTGATGGACACACGTCCAGATCATCCGCTCTCAAAACTCCGCCATCTCTCTCCCCACATCCACCACTGCTGACGGCGGCTCACCTCCAACTGTGCAACGCTACGCGCTGTTAACAGCCAACTGCCCAACACTACAATAGCGAATATTCCAACAATGCAAACCAACCACAGCCTCCACACAGCACAGCCAGTGATTTTCATATAGAGCGCTACGTGGCGTTACCAACATAAAAACCTAAACAGCTATGTTTGCAGTTCTGGTCCGTGCCGTAGATTTTCCATGAAAATTTCGGCATAAAATCATAACAATGGTTTCGTATTAACGTATAATACAATTATCAGTCTCATTAATACAGTGTGTACCAAAAATAATCATCCGACTTGGTTCAAAAATTGTTCATATGGCTCTGAGCACTATGGGACTTAACTGCTGTGGTCAATAGTCCGCTAGAACTTAGAAATACTTAAACCTAACTAACCTAAGGCCATCACACACATCCATGCCCGAGGCAGGATTCGAATTTGCGACAGTAGCAGCAGCGCGGTTCCCGACTGAAGCGCCTACAACCACTAGGTCACGGCGGGCCGCCATCCGATTTGGCACGTCTATGTAGCCTCTCCCCGATGTTATTCAATCTGTATATTGAGGAAGCACTAAAGGAAACAAAAGAAAACTTCGGAGTAGGTATTAAAATCCATGGAGAAGAAATAAAAACTTTGAGGTTCGCCAATGACATTGTAATTCTGTCAGAGACAGAAGAGGACTTGGAAGAGCAATTGAACGGAATGGACAGTGTCTTGAAAGGAGGGTATAAGATGAACATCAACAAAAGCAAAACTAGGATAATGGAATGTAGTCGAATTAAGTCAGGTGATGCTGAGGGAATTAGGTTAGGAAATGAGACACTAAAAGTAGTGAAGGAGCTTTGCTATTTTGGGAGCAAAATAGCTGATGATGGTCGAAGTAGAGATGATATAAAATGTAGACTGGCAATGGCAAGGAAAGCGTTTCTGAAGAAGAGAAATTTGTTAACAACCAGTATAGATTTAAGTGTCAGGAAGTAGTTTCTGAAAGTATTTGTTTGGAGTGTAGCCATGTATGGGAGTGAAACATGGACGATAAATAGTTTGGACAAGAAGAGAATAGAAGCTTTCGAAATGTGGTGCTACAGAAGAATGCTGAAGATTAGATGCGCAGATCACATAACTAATGATGTATTGAATAGAATTGGGGAGAAGAGGAGTTTGTGGCACAACTTGACAAGAAGAATGGACCGGTTGGTAGGACATGTTCTGAGGCATCAAGGGATCACAAATTTAGCATTGGAGGGCAGCGTGGAGGGTAAGAATCGTAGAGGGAGACCAAGAGATGAGTACACTAAGCAGATTCAGAAAGATGTAGGTTGCAGTAAGTACTGGGAGATGAAGAAGCTTGCACAGGATAGGGTAGCATGGAGAGCTGCATCAAACCAGTCTCAGGACTAAAGACCAGAACAACAACATCTCTGAAACTAGTAACCATATACAATGTATTTTGTTTTCTGATGAACGGGAAACTCAAAACTTTTTTTTCCATACTTCACCATCCGTGTTCAATATGCCTCCCTTGAGATGCACGGTATATGTCAGTGAGGTACTCAAATTGTCCCCACACTGCAGCGAGCACGTCTTGAATTACAGCTTCCATAGCTGCTACTGCGCGATGTCTCAGCTCATTCACTGTTGTTGGTAACGGAGGTACATTAACAGAGTCTTTTATAAAAC
This sequence comes from Schistocerca nitens, assembly GCF_023898315.1. Taxonomy (NCBI): domain Eukaryota; kingdom Metazoa; phylum Arthropoda; class Insecta; order Orthoptera; family Acrididae; genus Schistocerca; species Schistocerca nitens. The sequence goes on along the minus strand of NC_064614.1, from coordinate 1,233,388,883 downwards.
CCCCACAAGAAATAATCACATACAGTCAGGTCCCGTGATGTTGGAGGCCAGTAACGTAAGACTGAATCTTTGGTCCAGTGCGACCGAGCCATCGTTCAGTAATCCGTTCTTCCAGGAGTGCTAGTTCTGCTAGATTCGCAGAAGAGCTTCTGTGAAGTTTGGAAAGTAGGAGACAAGGTACTGCCGGAAGTACAGCTGTGAGGAGGGAGCGTGAGTCGTGCTTGGGTAGCTCAGTTGGTAGAGCACTTGCCAGCGAAAGGCAAAGTTCCCGAGTTCGAGTCCTCGATCCGGCACACAGTTTTAATCCGCCAGGAAAGTTTCATAACAGCGCACACTCCATTGCACAGTGAAAATTTCATTCTAGTAATCCTTTGATTTATAAAATTTCCGCACATCTAGATGCCAGTGTGGCGGTGCTCCATCCTGCTGGTAAATGAAGTCGTTCGAATCAGTCACCAACTGTGGGAAAAGAAAGTTCTCAAATATCGAGATATCTGCTTCCTGTAACAGTGTTCTCGGCAAAAATAAAAAGAATGGACAATATACCTTATCTCAAATAACATAATATTTGTAATTTTTTAAAATCGGATGATTCTTTTTGATGCACGATTTAAAACTCGATAATTTGCTCTTTCCAGCAGTACGTTGCTCACGCACGTATCTCAGACAACAGAATAGTTATGATTTTTTAAAAATCGGGTTATCCTTTTCGATACACACTGTACAATGGTTATTCAGAGTAGTACAATGCTTGCAGAATAGATAAATTACAAGTTTCAAATGGCACTGATCGCTGTATGCCCATGAGCCAGGTACGTAATCGCTTTGCGGCGTTTCCCGCATGTCTCGCTTTCGCCCAGCACTGAACTTTTTAAACTTTTTGGATTTCTTTTGATGACACTTTTCCCACGACTTGCGTTTTATATAATTCTGAGCACATTTATAGGTCATACGAGACGGCATCTTTCATTATTTTGTAATTTTCACTTTAAAACCGATATTCACGTATATTCCGGTGAATATTTTTATTGTCTCAGTTTATGTTTTAGTAGTGCTCCGCAAGGTCTAAAAATAGCACCCGAATCTATGTCATAGCTTAATGCGTTTCCACGCTACACCAGTTTATAACTTTATGCAGAATTAATTCTTAACAGCCACCCACATGCGCCTGCACTACTACGATTACGTCACTAAGCAAAGCAAATATTGTGCGACAAATACGTTCAGCCGAGATTTATCCGTGTGCGCTCAACCATTGTTTGTGTATTATTAGACTCGTAGTTACTAGCGATTCGAATATGACGTATTTTGTCACACAAAAAAGTTCGACCGACGAGCGAATACACGTTTTTACGTCAAAAGTCTTTAAGGTACGCTGACGACGTTGTAATTCTACAAAAAAGTGAAATTTGGTAATATCTAACACGAATATATTTGTCACGAAGTCTTCCCGGCAACTATTTGAAGCGAATCCTCGTTGGTAGCAATATGTACAGTAGCGAAACGTATCCAGTAAGCAGTATAGAAGAAAAGATTGCAATTTTGTGAAATGTGATAATATAGAAATATACTGCAGGCTGGATGGACAGATCGAGTGGCTAATGGAGAGGTGCTGAATCGACTTGGAGAGAAAAGGGTTTGACACATCTCGACGAAAACAAGGACGTACAGGTGTCAGTTTACTAATGGAGAAGAGTCTGGAGGGGTAACAATTGTGGAGGACATCCAAGGTTTGACTGCAGTAGATATGTTCAAATGGGTATATGACGCAGTAGCTACGCAAAGGTAAAGAGCCCTGCATATCATAGAGTAACGTGGAGAGCTGCATCAAACCAGTGATCTGAATGAACAACAATAATACCTCTTTGTTTCCCCAAATCCCCAACTCTTCAACGATTTGTTTCTTCTGCAGAGTTTGGACAGTGGTGAGTATTTGCGACATAGAAAGCACCCCCTCTGTTATTAAACCTGACTGCGTGCTCTGTAGTTTCATCGCTCCCTTGTTAATGATTGGAGCCGAGGTGAACGTTAGAGCAGGCGCAACAACAAGCTTTTGCGGGTATTTAACGACGCGTCATGAATCATCGCCCACGACGTTACGCAAATCCGTCCTACCGAGAACTAAAAGCGAAATGAATTGGTGTCAGCATGCACGACCAATAAGACTAAGCCAGCAGGGTGAGGTAAAATGACAGTTTTACTCTCCTGGCGTGATTTCAATTGGTTCGTCGAACGATCCAGCCTACGGGATTTTTTGCAGACATTCAATAGCCGCGTTTCTGCACGAGCTGTGTCCTGAATTTACATGTCTCCTCCCTGTACGACATCATTAATATGAACCAACACCCGTACGTATAATCCGATATAGTGGAGCAATGTGCCACATTTGCTCTCATATTATGTGCCTGCAAGCTGTAAAGTATCGACTTTATTGCACGTTGCGTGCGTCAGCTTGTCGCGTTACGAAGTATTTCCTATGCTTCAACTGTTTGTCGCTTCTATTTCAGCCGTATATTCTCGTCTTTTATGTGCCAGTAGGGTGATCAGCTACTACTAGACAGGTAACCTGATTGGAACGTCTCTCAGGTCACATGAATGTCAACATATGCACGACCGTAAACGTAATTGGAAATACACACTTGAGAGTCAAGCTACATGTGTTTCTGTTTCACCATTGGATGGTGCGAAGAAACAATGTCGTTTCTCTTCCGTATGGACCTGCATTTCTCTAATTTTAGTGTCGTTGCCATTACACGAGGTACATGTTGGACGCACGTGGGCTGTTGGTGATTTGTCAGTAAGATTTCCGCGATGCATAATGTTCTTCTTGTAACGTGTCGCAGGGCAACTTGATGAACATTTCTACGCCACTCCAATGCTGCCTAAACAAATCCATGTCGAATCGCGCCATTGTTCATTGTGTCTTTTCAGTCCGTCCCGGTTAAACCAACAAGGGTATCACATCAGACTAACGAACAGTCTATGTTACTAAGTGCCTAATCCGGTTCATACACTACTGGCTATTAAAATTGCTACACCCCGAAGACGACGTGCTACAGACGCGAAATTTAACCGACAGAAAGAAGATGCTGTGATATGCAAATGATTAGTTTTTCAGAGCATTCATACAAGATTGGCGCCGGAGGCGACACCTACAACGTGCTGACACGAGGAAAGTTTCCAACCGATGTCTCATACACAAACAGCAGTTGACCGGCGTTGCCTGGTGAAACGTTGTTGTGATGCCTCGTGTAACGAGGAGAAATGCGTACCATCACGTTTCCGACTTTGATAAAGGTCGGATTGTAGCCTATCGCGATCGCGGTTTATCGAATCGCGACATTGTTGCTCGCGTTGGTCGAGATCCAATGACTGTTAGCAGAATATGGAATCGGTGGTTTCAGGAGGGTAATACGGAACGCCGTGTTCGATCCCAACGGCCTCGTATCACTAGCAGTCGAGATGACAGGCATCTTATCCGCATGGCTGTAACGGATTGTGCAGCCACGTCTCGATCCCTGAGTCAACAGATGGGGACGTTTGCAAGACAACAACCATCTGCACGAACAGTTTGACGACGTTTTCAGCAGCATGGACTATCAGCTCGGAGACCATGGCTGCGGATACCCTTGACGCTGCATCACAGACAGGAGCGCCTGCGATGGTGTACTAAGCGACGAACCTGGGTGCACGAATGGCAAAACGTCATTTTTTCGGATGAATCCAGGTTCTGTTTATAGCATCATGATGGTCGCATCCGTATTTGGCGACATCGCAGTGAACGCACTTTGGAAGCGTGTATTCGTCATCGCCATACCGGCGTATCACCCGGCGTGATGGTATGGGGTGCCATTGGTTACACGTCTCGGTCACCTATTGTTCGCATTGACGGCACTTTGAACAGTGGACGTTCCATTTCAGTTGTGTTACAACCCGTGGCTCTACCCTTCATTCGATTCCTGCGAAACCCTAAATTTCAGCAGGATAATGCACGACCGCATGTTGCAGGTGCTGTACGGGCCTTTCTGGCCTTTCGACTGCTGCCCTGGCCAGCACATTCTCAAGATCTCTCACCAACTGAAAACGTCTGGTCAATGGTGGCCGAGCAACTGGCTCGTCACAATACGCCAGTCACTACTGTTGATGAACTGTGGTATCGTGTTGAAGCTGCATGCGCAGCTGTACCTGTACATGCCATCGAAGCTCTGTTTGACCCAACGCCCAGGCGTATCAAGGCCGTTATTACGGCCAGAGGTGGTTGTTCTGGGTACTGATTTCTCAGGATCTATGCACCCAAATTGCGTGAAAATGCAATCACATGTCAGTTCTAGTATAATATATTTGTCCAATGAATACCTGTGTATTATCTGCATTTCTTCTTGGTGTACCAATGGCCAGTAGTGTAGTTTACAGTGCAAGGTTCCGTTTCAGGAGAACTGTCTAATGTCTTTCGGCGACAACGAAAATTTGATTTTCAGTATTTCATACAATTACCGACCAAATTTAAAAGCTTACAAATCTGTCATCACCCACTCATTAAGAGACATAATCTTGTGTTACAAGTTTTACACAGTAAGACAAGTATGAAAGTTATAAACCGTGTCCATGCCTTGAGGCACGTAACTCACGGCGCGCAAATTACCCAGACTATATTCATCCAGCATTTGACAGTGAGAGCACCTAGCGACTTCCAGCAAGATTTGGACATAATCTCAGGTTGTTTTACACAAGTGAGTTCGACTTTTCAGTGAACCTGGGGGTGAGGTTACTGCTACTCAAGAACGGGTTCGTCATGAACGAACTGCATTTTCTTAGGATTCATATAATCATATCTGAGTTTATATGCTGCCTTTCCTGCGTCTTGTTTTATTTAATGTTAAATCTTGAACGAGTCCTGGCAGTATCTCCTTCATCCCTGAATATTGCGTCTGTTTCCAGTGACTAACAGCAGATCGCGTTGTCGTATCACATCGGATGCATTTGTCTATCGCCGCGCTTTACATTACAGGTGTTTATGTTGACAGTCATCGGCCACTAATTGCAACAGACACCGTTCATCTGCAGCTCTCCCTGTATTTTGTGGCAAGTTTTTGATTACATCACCTTCCTGAACCTTCCTGCATCACCTATGGAGAGTCGCCAGGACTTCAGACTTAATCCGCCACGTTAGGTCGTGAAACAATGTTTCAAATAAGAAGAGTATCCAAACTCAAATAAACAGATATTGAATAGGTAGCAAAGATGGCTTGAATAGTTGAACATAAGCATAGAACAAATTCAGCTATCAGAGGAAACAAGTAACAAGAAATAAAGAAAGACTCTAAATAATGACCCAAGCGGGAGAGAGAGATGATCAGATAACAATACGACGGCAGAAGCACATTTAGTGTTACCTGAGCAGTGCCATAGATGACTATATCAGCGACAGGATGTTAAACATCAATCTTGCATCCTTTTATTGTCGGAGCTGACATTGTTATTGACCTGTACTAGTTACCGCGACTAGTGAACAACAAGACGATAAAAATTACACAAAAACTGGTAGCCTTGCTTAAGCTTTGAGGCTTCAGCACACGGTGAACTTCTAATTGTGTTTCGAAGGCTGACTGCAACCGGTTACGGATGAGCGTGGTATTCACTGCAAAACAAGCCCAATCGTGAGAGAGCCTGCTCCTCTTTGGCATTATTTAAAACGACTGACACTCTGAAAAACTGTCTTCGGACCATAGTAGCACTATTTTCTTACGGCCAACCAATCTGGGTCTTCGCAACAAGTTTTGAAAGGACCATTGTAGGATGTTTAACTGCCAGGCTCTAGTGACACTTTACAGCCGACTTCACCTTGCAGATGTGTAGATGCAGGCTTTTGTCACACACTTTATTTTATCAGAAATCACCATGTTAACCATTATTTACCATTCCTTAATCCTATTACATACCGACTCGGAAAAATCAGGGAAAGTTACTCTTGTACCTGTGGCACATCAGTATATTAATGGTGTGCCTTGGGTGTGTTCAGAGGAGCTGTCGATTCCATTGTACCAATAGCACAGGCCGTATCATGTGAAGAAGACAGGGTCGGTCGTCGAAATATCGTGCATTAAATGGAATCAACAACTGGGCTGAACAACCGGCAACACAGCACGAACTAGTCATGCCGAGAAAAGTTACTAGATCACATCAGTATATGATTATCACAATCTCTCACACTCGAAACACACACGAAAGTAATATTCAACAATTTTCACTCGTTCATTAACAAGGTTGTTCCATTCATTTTGGACCCAATTGCTTTATTGGAATGTAACATATCACGCACGATACCACCCCTAATTAGAGTGACATCACATCATATCTCTCCATTGACTTACTTGTTACGTACTCGTCTACGTGTTGCCAGAGTTTTATATCCAGAATGAAATTTTCACTGTGCGGCGGAGTTTGCGCTGATATGAAACTTCCTGGAAGATTAAAGCTATGTGCCAGACCGAGACTCGAACTCGGGACCATTGCCTTTAGTGGGAAAGTGCTCTACCAACTTTTTGTTCGTTATGGCTCGTTGTACTTCTCCGGGTCGGACATCCCATGACATCCATTCAAGTTCATAGTTGATCCGTTCACTCAATTTTTTTTTATTACAGAGGGCAGTTAATCCTCTGGCCGAACACGCTGTGCTACCGTGCTGGCACCCAACTGAGGTACCCAAGCACGGCTCATTACCCAATCCTCACATTCTTATTTCCGCCAGTACCTCGTCTCCTACCTTCCAAACATCCAAAAAAGTTTCATATCAGCACAAACTCCGCTGCAGGGTGAAAATTTCATTCTGGAAACATTCCCCAGGCCGAGGCAAAGCCACGTCTCCTCACGGCTCTAATCTGCCAGGAAGTTTCAGAGTTTTATTTCTTGAACCTACTATTCTGGTACTCCCTTATGTAGTGCTATGCTGTTATTCCAGCCACGGTCATATTCTGGCACGGAACCTCCATGCCTGCAAATAAGTGGTGGATCCAATCGCCAGCAGCTTGTGCGAATAATAATGGCAGCTAGCTGAACCAGCTACGTATACTGAGATGAAACGAAGACATTTTATAGCGATACGGATATATACAGATGGCGGTCAGTCCTAACAGACAAGCGACACTGAATGAAATAACCGCAGAAATCACTGTGGGATGAACGTATCCGTTAGGACACGACTGCAGCGACTCTCCTGGGCTCGAGACCACATCGTTTGGCCCTAGACGACTGGGAAATGTCGCCTGGTCCGACGATTCCCAATACCAGTTGGTAAAAGCTGATAATAAGGTTCGAGTGTGACGCAGACTCCTTTAAGCTATGGAACCAAGTTGTCAACAAGGCACTGTGCGAGATAGTGGTGGCTCCATATTGATGTGAGCTGTGTTTCCATGGAAGAGACTGGGTTCTTTGATCCAGGTGAATCGATCGGACAGGGCCGGGAATGGTCATGTTCGGCTACTTGGAGACCATCTGCAGCCATTCATGGATTTCATGTTCCCAAACAACGATGAAATCGTCACCGGGCCACAGTTGTTCGCGATTAGTTTGGAGAACATTCTGGACAATTCGAGCGAGCCGGCCGGTGAGGCCGAGCGGTTCTAGGCGCTACAGTCTGGCACCGCGCGACCGCTACGGTCACAGGTTCGAATCCTGCCTCGGGCATGGATGTGTGTGATGTCCTTAGGTTAGTTAGGTTTAAGTAGTTCTAAGTTCTAGGGGACTGATGACCTCAGAAGTTAAGTCCCACAGTGCTCAGAGCCATTTGAACCATTTTTGAATTCGAGCGAATCATTTGGTTATCCAGATCGCCCGATATGAATCCCATCGATCATTTATGGGACACAATCGAGGTGTCAGTTCGTGCGCAAAATCCTGCAGCGACAACGCTTTTGCAATTCTGGACGGCGATAGAGGCAGCATGGGTCACTATATCTGCAGGGGACTTCCAACGGCCGGCCGGAGTGGCCGAGCGGTTAAAGGCGCTACAGTCTGGAACCGCACGACCGCTACGGTCGCAGGTTCGAATCCTGCCTCGGGCATGGATGTGTGTGATGTCCTTAGGTTAGTTAGGTTTAAGTAGTTCTAAGTTCTAGGGGACTTATGACCACAGCAGTTGAGTCCCATAATGCTCAGAGCCATTTGAACTATTTGACTTCCAACGACTTGAGTCCATGCTAAGTCGACTTGCTGCACTCCACCGGACAAAAGGAGGTGGTCCAACACATCATGAGTTATCACATGATTTTTGTCTCCTCAGTGTAGGTAATACTCTCGTTATTAATTCGTGCAATGCCCAATTCAATAATGTATCTGTATTGGGAATCATCTGATCAGACGACGTTTCCCAGTCGTCTAGGGTCCAATCGATGTGATTACGAGCCCAGAAGAGTTGCTGCAGTCGATGTCGTACTCTCAGTAAAGGCATTCGCGCCGATAGTTTGCTGCCACAGCCCGTTGTCGCTAAATTTCGCCACCCTGTCCTAACGGATACGTTCATCCCACAGAGACTTCTGCGGTTATTTCATTTAGTGTTGCTTGTCTGTTCGGACTGACCGCCACCTGTATATATGCGCATCGCTTTAAAATGGCTTCGTTTCATCTCAATATATGTAGCTGGTTCAGCTGGCTGCCATGATTTTTCGCAAAAACTGCTGGCAGTTGGCAATTGGATCCATCATTTATTTGCAGGCATGGAGGTTCCGTGCCAGAATATGACTGCGGCTGGAATAACAGCATAGCATTACATAAGGGAGCGCCAGGATAGTAGATCGTCGTATCTAGATAAAGTCGTGGAACGCCACATTTCCACCCGCGCCGCCATTTCCTGCGTATGTCGTTCCTCCAGCAGTCCCCGCTGCTGGCTGTTTGGTGCAGACGGGGCTCTCTGCCGGGGCAGAGCGGCCCCTCTGGAGCGGCCCGGTCCACACGCGGCAAGGCACGGAACGGCGGCACGTGCGTCGTTAACCGGCGTGACGTCACGGCCGGCCGCCCTGCGCGCTGCGCCGCCGCGGTCTCAAAGTTCTGGCCGCCCCGCTGCTTCTGCACGACCACCTCTCATCTCCTCTCTCCTGCCTGTTGCAGGTTCGAGAGGCGATAAAGATGGCCGACGTGGGCACCGACGTGACGCTCATCCAGGATGAGGATCTGTTGCGCCGAATGGTAAGTCAGCGCGTCTCCCGCACCGCCGGCCTACGCCACTTGTTCCTCATCTCCCACAGGCGGATTTTTATGGCCCCTGAGGTCGACGCTGGCGAAATTGGCTGCCGCAGTAAATCCGCGTGTCTGTGATTTATTTTTAGGTTATTTGCGAGAAAACTGCTCTCTCTCCGCTTCACGGTTATTAACTCCGTGACATGCGTTCGCACAGTCTCTCTGGAATGGTTTGAGCGTGTCCGATACAACATTTACGTGACAAGTATACTTTTGTGCTCGGCACCTTACAATATTTGTATTAGCTCACCTGGTCAAGTTGTATATCACATGACGAACATCACAATAAAAGTTCAGCCAGTTTTACCGCAAAGAAAAGTACTTACGTTAATCAAGACTGGCACAACGCAGTGATGTGCTGGTCCTGACGACTTGTTCTGCTTACGAGACTGAACAAAAAAATTCAACTGAAGAACTGGAGCTTCGCTCGTATTTTTTCCTGTCAATAGGAGATCCACATTTTTGACCAAAAAGAGAACTGAAGGAGGGAATACGATTACAAAAAACATCAACAACTGAACAAAGAAGACTACAGGAAAGTATAAATAATCACAGAAACAATCAGCAGAAGAGCAATGAGATTTAATGGTCCCCTCAAAGGAATGGGCTGAAACAGGGTGACTCGAACAGTCTGGCTTCCTCCACACAAAAAAAGGAAACTGTAAGTGTTCTGGTCTAGTAACGCCAAAGAAGACCTCCAAATATTAGAAATGAAGCCCAAGGACCTTTTGGAAAGAGATCTTTTCATCATAAAGTGGCCGAGTAGTTAAAGGCGCTTCAGTCCGGAACCGCGCGACCGCTACGGTCGCAGGTTCGAATCCTGCCTCGGGCATGGATGTGTGTGATGTCCTTAGGTTAGTTAGGTTTAAGTAGTTCTAAGATCTAGGGGACTGATGACCTCAGATGTTAAGTCCCATAGTGCTCAGAGCCATTTGAACCATTTTTTCATCAAAAAGATAAGATAATGATGAATGGGCTAAAGCGAGTTGAACAGTCAAGGAAAAAGGCGGTGACCCTTGTACAGAGGCCAGCAAAGAAATTAACTAAAAAAAAGGAAAAGGAAGAGACTTTGGGTGGAGAAGAAAGCGGATCCTACTGCCACATGTAATGATGCTGAACAGCCCCAACGAATAAATAATAACATGAAATTATGTAGTCGGTTATCTAGAGGTTCTGTGAGTGAGCGGAACGCAGAAAATTCTGATAGCTACGTCATTTCTGTTAAGCTGTTCTCGCAGCGTAGCCCTTTCTCGTGAAGCACGTGGCAGTTCATTGATGGCTATCTATCTAGCTCACTAAATGGAAATGATCGTATGGCATTGTTGACCGGGAGGCCCCATTCGTGGAAGTTGGGCCGCCGTATTTCAAGTCCTTTTTAGGTGATGCCACGTTGGCGACTTGCGAGTCAATGATGATGAAGGACACACAACACCCAGTCCCCTGCCGGGAAAAGAACCCGGGACCCCTGCGTGCTAGGCGGTAACGCTACCGCTACACTACGGAGGCGGACATCTAGCCCACTTAACATTTGCCATGTTTCGTCCCTCCGCACCCACTCCTGTTAGTATTTACCGATATCACCAGCTTTGCAGAATGAATATCAGCAGCAGAGTACGAAATAGGTAACAGTTATCTTCTTACGACGAGCTGGTTTCGGTGTATATTTCAGAGGTTTCTACAGTATTACCGCAAGACCGCTACGGTCGCAGGTTCGATTCCTGCCTCGGGCATGGATGTTTGTGATGTCCTTAGGTTAGTTAGGTTTAACTAGTTCTATGTTCTAGGGGACTAATGACCTCAGCAGTTGAGTCCCATAGTGCTCAGAGCCATTTGAACCATTTTTTCTACAGTATTTGCTGGAGGACCGTCGTGTTAAACGTCTCACCACACCTCACTTCTCTTCCTAAAAGACACTATTTCTTATGCAGATCAACACAGTCACATTTCCAGGCAGCACGCCAGGTATTAAGAATGAGTTATAACGCACACAAGCGGTCAGATCATGGAGATTACTAGCTGATGGTTGATACGGATGCATACTGTGGTGTCACCGCCAGACACCACACTTGCTAGGTGGTAGCTTAAATCGGCCGCGGTCCATTAGTACATGTCGGACCCGCGTGTCGCCACTGTCAGGATCGCAGACCGAGCGCCACCACAAGGCAGGTCTCGAGAGACTGACTAGCACTCGCCCCAGTTGTACGGACGACATTGCTAGCGACTACACGTACGAAGCCTTTGTCTCATTTGCCGAGAGACCGTTAGAATAGCCTTCAGCTAAGTCCATGGCTACGACCTAGCAAGGCGCCATTAACCATATCTGGAGAGAGTCTCACTTGTATTATCAAGAGCGATGTACCGGAGAAGTGAATAAAAGTTAAGTATACGAGAAGCTCCGTTCTTTTCTTTATAGCATTCATAACGTATCCTGTTCCAGACTTAACGCAAGACGGCTTGAGTTGACGCGTGCCCTTTCGGCTACCTCCCTTGTGTCTAGACTGTCTTGTCTAGACACAGCACATACACCTTCCCATTGCATCCCGTACATATTCTACAGGCGACACATCACGGGACTGGACAGAGCAGTCGGTATGTGTATCACATTCATCCCGGCGGGGTCAGAGTTTTCTCTGCCTCGTGATGACTGGGTGTTGTGTGCTCTCCGTAGGTTAGTTAGGTTTAAGTAGTTCTAAGTTCTAGGGGACTGATGACCATAGCTGTTAAGTCCCATAGTGCTCAGAGCCATTTGAACCATTTTATCACGTTCATCAAGGGGTTTAAAGCACAACTTCAGATTGGGGTCTAACATTATCTTGCAGCAATACGCCATCCGGCAACAGGAGTCATTATTCTTTCCATATACTTGTCGGCATTCGACCTTCCTTCAACAATTACGACCACATCAGTGCTGTTCGATAGCTCCCCCACGCCTTGATTCCAGAAGTTGGGGAGGAGCGATCTCGGTAGTGGCTGATTCCTGCAGCCATTCGCCAGGTTGTCTACGGGAACGCTGGCGTCGATCTGATTGGAACAAATACAAGCAAGACTCGTCGCTGAACCACTCAGCCTCCAGTTGACTGTGGTTCTATACCGTGCAAGTCTCTGTTGTGTGTGTTGCAGTGTCAGCGGCAAACGAATGGCAGCTCGAGATGTCGGCCCTGCTTATAGTAATTTGCTCTCAACGGATCATGGAGATACACTGCATGCAATCTCTGCCCATATTTTAGCTTTTCTCATCAATCTGTTTCAAAGCCAGTGCAAAAATTCTACAGTCTTCTCGTGGTGTTGTATTTCTGGAAGAAACCGCACCTACCCTTCTTGCCACACTATTGTCCCGAGAAACGACTTCTTGTTTGATTGTTGAATTGGGTGGAGGGGACCAAACAGTGAGATCCCCGGTCCCATCGGATTAGGGAAGGATGGGGAAGGAAGTCGGCCGCTCCCTTTCAAAGGAACCATCCCGGCATTTGTCCGAAGCGATTTAGGGAAATCACGGAAAACCAAAATCAGAATGGCCGGACGCTGGTTGGAACCGTCGTCCTCCCAAATGCGTGTCCAGTGTGCTAACCACTGCGCCACCTCGCTTCGTAGCCACCAGTTGTCCTGCAGCCGTGGAAGTGATATCAGTTTACAGCTTAGATCGCAAAATGGCAAAACAAATTAAGCGAGCTGATTTTGTATGTATGTGTATGTGTGTGTGTGTGTGTGTGTGTGTGTGTGTGAAAGAGAGAGAGAGAGAGAGAGAGAGAGCGAGAGAGAGAGAGAGAGAGTACCCACAACGTGACTGAGAAGCTACGTTTAGCAGCATACCTGTAAATGAACGCATCTATCGTTATTATGTTCCCTTCCCTGCATTTGATTCCTGTGGTGTCACCGCCAGACACCACACTTGCTAGGTGGAAGCTTAAATCGGCCGCGGTCCATTAGTACATATCGGACCCGCGTGTCGCCACTGTCAGGATCGCAGACCGAGCGCCACCACAAGGCAGGTCTCGAGAGACTTACTAGCACTCGCCCCAGTTGTACGACGACGTTGCTAGCGACTACACTGACGAAGCCTTTCTCTCATTTGCCGAGAGACAGTTAGAATAGCCTTCAGCTAATGGCTACGACCTAGCAAGGCGCCATTAACCATTTGTAACGTTGCATGTACTTCATGAATCTAAAGAGTCTCACTTGTATCATCCAGAATGCTGTATACCAAAGGACAATATAAAAGTTAAGTGTTCTAGTAGCTACGTTCTTTTCTTTATCACATTCATTACGAATCCTGTTCCAGACTTTACGCCAGACGGCGTGAGTTGACGCGTGCCCTTTCGGCTACTTCACTGTGGACTGGCTGCCTTAACAGTCCACTACAATTCCTATATCTGTATTGCTTGATATATGTCCTATAGCAACATTCCACGAGTAGGAACATCGTGCATGCACTTTGTCGGCCGAAATTATCAAACGTATTTCGCAGTATCGGCGTTTCGCTCTGATTAGTTTCTGTTATTGGTTATTCACTAGTGAGCGGGCCGTGCCCAGCTACACCATTTAATTTGCTTATCCTGAGGAGTATTTCCTTGCGGGCTGCCAATTTCTGACGGTGGAGTGACCGCCCGTGCGATTATCTTAACGAGGCTGTACGCGGTACTCAGCTGAGAGAATAATCCGCAGCTATATTTAGCAAATTGCATCACGCTTATACTGGAACTGCATTTAATTGCGGCGATAAACAACGCAGCGTAGTCCAGAAAGTATTCCAACTGCTCATTCTGAGGCTCAGAGTAAGGCTTACCTTACTTGTACTCCTGTCCGCCACTGCTGGAAAATGACGCATTCATTTTCACTTTGCACTGACTCAAAAGATAGATCAGCAATGGACTATAATATTAAAAAATTGAAGGAGTGCGATCAGGGGAGTCTTCCAAGACGTAAGGTCGTTGCACGCCAAACGCGATGTTCTGCGTTCACGTTCCGATCTGATACGTATTTTTAATCTGCCAAACAGTTTAGACCTGCTTGTTAATTAACATCTCTACTGACCCAAAGATGCATTCTCCTTCTTTATACGGATCCTTTACAGCAACAGTCAACGCTACTCTTTGACGTGTCTAGTATATAATGTTACATCCCGCTGTTGATAGTGTCGCCAGCATCGACCGAGCTACCGCAATGCTTAAGAAATGGAACACGAATTCAGAAGGGACCAACGGCGCTGCGATCGGAGTGCAGAATCCTTCTGTGGACCAACATTGAGCCAATGGTCCACCTCTAACAGTTTCTTTTCCGTCTTCAACCATATTAGAGAAGTCGACATTACTTGTACGGTTTAATGTCCTTCGGCAGTGAAACAATCACATGACCTCGGGTTTCACACTGGATGCAATGCGAAATTACTGCCGAGATAAGTTAACTTTTCTTGAAATTCCACTTCTTATGCTTCACAACTTTCAAAACTGACACTGAATCTGGTAGTTTGGACCTTTTAGACCTGAAGATATCTTTCTACATCTACATCTACATCTACATTTATACTCCGCAAGCCACCCAACGGTGTGTGGCGGAGGGCACTTTACGTGCCACTGTCATTACCTCCCTTTCCTGTTCCAGTCGCGTATGGTTCACGGGAAGAACGACTGTCTGAAAGCCTCCGTGCGCGCTCTAATCTAATTTTACATTCGTGATCTCCTCGGGAGGTATAAGTAGGGGGAAGCAATATATTCGATACCTCATCCAGAAACGCACCCTCTCGAAACCTGGCGAGCAAGCTACACCGCGATGCAGAGCGCCTCTCTTGCAGAGTCTGCCACTTGAGTTTGCTAAACATCTCCGTAACGCTATCACGGTTACCAAATAACCCTGTGATGAAACGCGCCGCTCTTCTTTGGATCTTCTCTATCTCCTCCGTCAACCCGATCTGGTACGGATCCCACACTGATGAGCAATACTCAAGTATAGGTCGAACGAGTGTTTTGTAAGCCACCTCCTTTGTTGATGGACTACATTTTCTAAGCACTCTCCCAATGAATTTCAACCTGGTACCCGCCTTACCAACAATTAATTTTATATGATCATTCCACTTCAAATCGTTCCGCACGCATACTCCCAGATATTTTACAGAAGTAACTGCTACCAGTGTTTGTTCCGCTATCATATAATCATACAATAAAGGATCCTTCTTTCTATGTATTCGCAATACATTACATTTGTCTGTGTTAAGGGACAGTTGCCACTCCCTGCACCAAGTGCCTATCCGCTTCAGATCTTCCTGCATTTCGCTACAATTTTCTAATGCTGCAACTTCTCTGTATACTACAGCATCATCCGCGAAAAGTCGCATGGATATTCCGACACTATCTACTAGGTCATTTATATATATTGTGAAAAGCAATGGTCCCATAACACTCCCCTGTGGCACGCCAGAGGTTACTTTAACGTCTGTAGACGTCTCTCCATTGATAACAACATGCTGTGTTCTGTTTGCTATAAACTCTTCAATCCTGCCACACAGCTGGTCTGATATTCCGTAGGCTCTTACTTTGTTTATCAGGCGACAGTGTGGAACTGTATCGAACGCCTTCCGGAAGTCAAGAAAAATAGCATCTACCTGGGAGCCTGTATCTAATATTTTCTGGGTCTCATGAACAAATAACGCGAGTTGGGTCTCACACGATCGCTGTTTCCGGAATCCATGTTCATTCCCACATAGTAGATTCTGGGTTTCCAAAAACGACATGATACGCGAGCAAAAAACATGTTCTAAAATTCTACAACAGATCGACGTCAGAGATATAGGTCTATAGTTTTGCGCATCTGCTCGACGACCCTTCTTGAAGACTGGGACTACCTGTGCTCTTTTCCAATCATTTGGAACCCTCCGTTCCTCTAGAGACTTGCGGTACACGGCTGTTAGAAGGGGGGCAAGTTCTTTCGCGTACTCTGTGTAGAATCGAATTGGTATCCCGTCAGGTCCAGTGGACTTCCCTCTGTTGAGTGATTCCAGTTGCTTTTCTATTCCTTGGACACTTATTTCGATGTCAGCCGTTGTTTCGTTTTAAAGCTCCTATTATGTTTACAATTACAGCAAGAAAGGAAGCTAAGTCTCGTTTGGCAACTGAAACATTTTAGATTCACATATTTGTGGATAGTGAAACGCACATACCACATCTTCTTCCTCTGATATTTTGGAATCATCGGTGTAAAAGAATTCGCACTATATTTCATACGTTATAACAAGACAGCAAATCGGACTTACCGTCAGTCGTGTGCAGTCTACAGGGTAATTCAAAAGGTTGCGCACAAATTAAAAGCTACTGACGGAGGAATTCACAAACAGCAACTTTGGAATACGAACTTAACGTCTTGGGAGTGATCCTGAGCCAGTGAAAAGAGCGTACTGTCAGGAACAAGAAGGACAATGAGTGCATACGCATCTTTTGTTCACAAAGGTAATGGACTGTTTACTTAACAGTGTTGTACACTAGAGGTATTCAAAATGGCGACCACCACACTCAGTAAAGAGAAATCATCTATGTAGAAAATTCTGGAGCACCTTTCCAAGGACGCCAGGTATCGCACGAATCACACAAGTATCATGGCGTGAAGGATTTCTTTTTCGGGAACTTATGGCATGTACACAAATCTTTTAATGTGCCTACATACACCCACGCGCGCGAGCGCGTCTTCAAATTGGGGAAGCGAGTTGATCATGTGCGCTTGTTCCGAAGCTCTCGCAGGCTCAAGATTATTTTCAAGGCCATAACTTTCTATTCCAAAGCTGGTGTATTTCGACTGCTCTGTCAGATCCTCCAATTTGTGCACCAACTTTTGAATCCCCCTGTCTATCTCAACACACCTTGTGCGAGCGTACCGAGTAAATTGTATATATAGATGGTAAGCACTCATATTTCTGGCGATTTAGCGTACCACCTGCCAAGGACCTTCCCAGTAGCGGAACTACAGCTGAAGGGCTGTACAAATACGGAGATGGCTGCGTGATGCGTGATGCGTTCCGCGCAGAGAGAGACGACAGAGAATATTTTGCGACGCCGTCAGTGTGCCCTCTGTCACCGTCCCACGTCACACATTTCAGCCATTGTCTACCCTGGTAACCGACAACGCTGGGATAACCGTCACGTTGATACACAATTTGTGTTTGTCATTCTCCATAGAATATGTGCTCGGAAAGCCATCAGTAACCTCCGCTAACTTTGTGTTCTGTGGCACCCATACACGAAATAGAAGTTGCTAAGTATGTTGAGCTTACACAAAATAGAAGTTGCTAAGTATGTTCAGCTTACGAAAGCTAACATGAAAATCAATGTTACGTGCATCCCGAAGCTCACGCTACAGACAGACGCGGCAAAATGTCTCTGTTAGCTGGTGCGTCATGTTGTACACTAACCTTTGCACTGTACTTCACCCCCTTCTTACACGCATACCACTATCGACGTCCGTAGAAACTGATCCGGGGCGGTGGCAAGACTGTGAAACTGTTATTTCTGACATAAATGAGTTGGTCAGTTTCAAGATGAATCATACTATAAGAAGTAAACATTATATCTGCCACAATAAAGCTTATTATATCGCAGAGAATGGATACATTTGTAGAAATTTATGAGAAATTCGTAAAGAGAAAATTATTTTCTTTCGTCTAAAATCGCATTATTTATTTATTTATTTATTTTGCCTAATAGCTACCGGTTAGAGTTGGCCATCTCCTAGCATGCAGTCATCATGCTCACTTCCCAAGTAGTTGTCTATATACGTACGTACTGCATATGCACACATCAAAAAAAGGTTTGCGTCACCCCAGTTCCCAGAACTCCTGAAGATAGAGGTTGACTGTGGACATTGTATCACAGACACAGTCCCTTTGACTGTTCAGAGTTGTCACTAAACCCGCCCAAAGATGTAAACAGCCACACATGAGCAGCGCCTATTAGACGGAGGGGTCCGACAGCCGATCAGTTCGAGTCATTCCACCAGGAAGGAGCTACACGGCTCGTGTTGTCTGTAGTTCACCGCGGTTCGATCGCGTCCGCACTGTTACTTTGTGCCAGGAAGGGCTCCCAACAAGAGAAGTGTCCAGGCGTCTCGGATTGAACCAAAGCGATGTTGTTCGGACATGGAGGAGATACAGAGAGACAGGAACTGTCAATGACATGCCACGATCAGGCCGCCCAAGGGCTACTACTGCAGTGGACGACCACTACCTACGGATTAGGGCTCGGAGGAACCCTGACAACAATGCCACCATGTTGAATAATGTTTTTCGTGCTTGCATAGGACGTTGTGTTACGACTCAAACTGTGCGCAATTGGCTGCATGATACGCAACTTCACTCCCGACGTCCGTGGCGAGGTCTATCTTTGCCACCACGACGTCATGCAGCGCGGTACAGATGGGCCCAACAACATGCCGAATTGACCGCTCAGGAGTGACATCACGTTCTCTTCACAGAGGAGTGTCGCATATGCCTTGAACCAGACAATCGTCGGAGACGTGTTTGGAGGCAACCCGGTCAGGCTGAACGCCATAGACACGTCTTGGATTCGTTTGGTTGTCTCTGTCACTCCGTTGCTTCTTGCGTGTTGTCGTCGTAAGGTCTCTCTCCGTCGTCCATCGTCCGTCGTTGTTTCGTGTCCGTTCTTTCCGTTCGTTTGTTTGTTCGCGAGCCGCTCTCCGTTTGGTCCCGCCGCGCTTTTTCGGCCACCCCGTGACCGTTCCGGTCGCAGTTACAACAGGTTACAATACAAATGATTACAATTTCAGCAAAATTGCACAATTTATTCGAAAGAGAGAGCTCCACAAATTGAGTAAGTCAGCAACGCGTTGGTCCACCTCTGGCTCGTATTCATTCCGATTCTTATTGATTGACAGAGCAGTTGTATGCCCTCCTGAGGGGTGTCGTGCCAAATTCTGTCCAATTGCTGCGCTAGAACGTCAAAATCCCGAAACGATTGTAGGTCCCTGCCCACAATGCTGCAAACGTCGTTATTTGAGGAGAGATCTTTCATCCTTGCTGGACAATGTAGGGTTTGGTAAGCGCGAAGACAAGTAGTAGAAACCATAGCCGTGTGCGGGCGCTCGTTATCTTGCTGAAATATAAACCCAGTCTGGCTTGCCGCGAAGGGCAACAAAATAGGACATAAAATATGGTCGGCGTACCGCAGTGCTGTAAGGGCGCTGCGGTTGGCAAGAAATGGGTACTGCTATGAAACGAAATGACACCCCAAACCATCAGTCCTGGCTGTTGGGCCGTACGGCAAGCACCAGTCAGGTTGATACTCCACCGCTGTCTGGGGCGTCTCCAGACACATCTCTGGTCATCGAGGCCCAGTTCGAGCTGGAACTCACCACTAAAGACAATTCTACTCCAGTCAGTGAGATTCAAGGCCGAAGACGTGTCTGAAGACTCCCCGGACAGCTGCAGGATACAAAGCTGACTGTCGCCCGTCGTATCGTCTGTCAATCAGGGTTGCCATTTCTGTTCACAGCAAGACTTCTATGGTTGTGATCAGGGCACTCTAAACTCCTTGTACAAGGGCCACGGTTGGACCAACGTGTTACTGATCTGCTCAGTTTCTGAGGGTCTTTCTCTTGAATAAATCATTCAGTTACATTCCCCAAAAGATGTAAAGCATTCTGTGAGGCACATTTCAACTTGGACACGAAAACTACGCTACTGACAATACAAGATGGGACGAATCTGTTGACAAGACAGTGAGCACACGATGAATGAAGTCCTTAAAGGGACCATAACGAGGGACACTCAAATATACAATACGCACAAGTCACTAAATAAAACGAAAAGAAAAGACCAGACGTTTACAGACTTGAACTTGCAAGATGGCAAGAACTATGCCCCTTACATGAAGTCATTAAAGATCACCGAACTCATGTTGAGCGAACAGTAGGGCTGAACAAAAATGACTGACAAGGCACAATGCATCTTGTAGAGGGTATATATAGTATGGACGTATTGGAATAATTAATGTTGGGTGATGGTTTTAAAGTAATTCACGCGACATGAAAACTTTGTGGAAACGCGTCGATTTACTGGAGGCTAGTTTATCCCAGGGAAGTATTCAGAGTTGACCGCGGCCAGGTGGCAGTGCGTGGCTGTGGAGCGGCGAAGGGAAGCGACAATAGGCAGCTTAGGGCGGCTCAGACTCTGAGAAAGCGGTAATGGGGCGCGGCCTCCAGCTGCCTTAAGATTAGTGACAGTGAGGGGTTGGTTGACCCCATGCTGGTGTACTGGGAAGCAGACGGAGAACTTGTATGCCTGTTGATAAATGTCCGTCGTCCCGTTTTCAGTGAAACATGCGAGAAAGCCGCGCAAAGCTATGGACCGGTCAACAGTCTGAAGTAAATCAGGTGAAGAGCGACAGAATGAAATAAACCAGCCTCCAATGGGAACGTGGGACCAAGGAATTTGAAGTACTGTCCTGGGAGTCAGAATTTCGGAAAAATTGGTGTTTTATGCAGATGCTAACCTTGATGGGTGGCCTGTTGAGGAGCTAAATAGCAGAAGTTGAGAGGAAGGGAAATTTTGTGGGAATTTGTTCACTTCCCAGAGGAGGCGTTGGTCGGCGCTGGGAAGCGACTCCCAATTAACGCGACTTGCGCTGCAATTGGCGCAAGTGATTTTGCTGGAGGGGAAACTGAGGAGAAGAGCGGACTGGCAGAAGTCTCCGTAGAGGTCTCCCGTTCCCAGCTTGCCTAGAGTGCGGACGTGGCGTTCTTTACTCAGCTTGCGTAAGAGAGAGTGAGCATCTCTGCAATTTAGGACTTAGCAAACGGAACGATTGAGCTTGGAGATAGAAAGTTTTCGTTCAGCTATGTACTGAGTAAGATAGCTAGGAGTGAATAGACGAACGCAGCCTTGCAGCACCACGAAGTCGGCCGACGTCTGCTCAACGACGCCGCTCCGCCACACTGAATTCGGTGATATTGCGCCCGATCCGGCTTGAGTTAGGCCACTGATTAATTTGTTGGATCACGTCGGCAAAGTTTCCACGAGGGTTTCATGGGCTGTGTATTGTAGAATTCTTCTCGCACTTCGCATTACGCCTGGGTAAGTCGATAGGAATTATTTTGACTTATCGCGCTTTACTCCAATTTACGCAATTTATTCCCACTGCCTGTTAGGAGAGTCATGTAATGTGATGATTGAAGGTCGTGAGTTAAAATAAATTTGTGCTAATCGACTGCATCTGTTTTGAATCAAGTAGTTGAAATCCCAAGTAACTTTCTCAATTAATTTTATATTCAACATTTGCATCTGGTGTTCAATAGCTGAATATAGCATCAATGTGCACCTCTTTTTAATTAAAAGGGATCAATTCGGAATCAATTAATGTCAACACTTCCACCGCAGTTCAGTCAGGAGTCACAGGGCCTTATTGCTTACATTGCGTTATCCGATATTGCGGCAGTTTTGCACTTTCTGTTGATCTGTTAGTCAATTAGCTGGGGTGAACACACGCCAAAACCAGATAAGTGACGGGTAGGGTGTTACAAACTCAATCAGCACATGCGGAAGAAGTTCCAGTAAGGGTTCCAGTGTTCCTCCAGCTTCTATCCGACCGTGCTGCAGCAGGAAGTGGCACATCCCGCCGACATGTACAGGGGACGCCCGCGGCTACGGCTGTGACGTCACCGGCTGTGGAGGCGGAGCCGGGGACCGCCCCAGAGCTGCTGCAGCCAGTTCCTTCGCCGAGCGGCGCCTTTCTTGTGAGCTTTTTTTTTTTCCATTTGCGCCTGTAGAGGAAATGGAATTGTTTGTGCGCTCTGGAGAGCCGGCGGCCGCCTTTAATTTAGCGTCGGTAGGCGTGATGGAGCTGACACAGCGACTAGTGGGCCACTGTGTGATTACGGAGCCAGCGACTGCGCTCACCTTCGCGAACGCTGACAACTGGATCTCCCGTCGGCGTCAGAAGCCCTCCTGTTTGTCTTATTCTGTTCTCCCCAGACAGTCTTCTGATTGTCTTGTAGATAGGAGGCGCCGTCCGATTAAGTGGTACTCTGTTATCAAGCGCAATTAAGATACCAGTGCTCAAAACGCCTGCGGATCGTAATAACAAAGTCGCGAACGTAAACGGTTTTGACTTAGAAGTGTTGCGTAAGTTATGACGGCTTCAAGGACGACGCTAGATTCGTAACACAAGACACTGCTTCTTTTCTAAAGTCACAACAAAATTTATTGACAGGAACAAACACGATCGCAATACAAGACCACATCCTCTGAGATCACTGGCGGCACAATTAAACAGTGAAACAGAAGAAACCGACCATGCCCAGTAAAAAATGCCAAGTCTCTAGTATCCAGAACATTTCCAAGTCTTGTCCAATTGCTGTAACGATCCAGATGAGGCTATGAATTGTAGCCTGTCCAACAGAGTCGAGAGTGACCTGCAAAATGTTGTTGACTGCAATTCTCTTCTCCCGGTCTTCTATGGGTGTTTAACTCTCCAGGCTGTTTCCTCAGACGTTCATTGATCCAGGCCAAGTGTCTTTTCTTCTTACCTGTCATGTCCGTTGTCGATCTGAGCCACACAGTAAGGATTAGATTACCCTGTTATCAAGAACGTGCCGTGCCGTCAGCAAGTGTTTCCACATAATGGCGCCCATTTTTCGGAAATGTTGGTTGTCTATAGCCCAACGGTCGTTGCAGAATTTACTGGCTGACCATCTACCTGTGAGTGGAGGGATTCCAGCTGCCTGTTGGCGTTCTGCCGTCGGGTAACGCCAAGGAAGTTGCAAAGCGAGTTCGAGAGCTTGATCTTGCACCACCCCTAAGCGATCGAAATGCTCTGGTCACACCCGACTTCCAAAACAACAGCCAAGTTGAAGGGGCAGCACGCATACGTTCCCGGTTTGAAGAACATTCAGGCACCTTGTTGTACCTCAACAGACTTAGCAAGACACCCTACCTTAATCTCAGAGAAAATGTTTGGGAGTACTTGCAACAGCCAGTGACTCAACATCCCAAATTCGGTATTTTTACGGAAGCTACTCATCAGTGAACGGCGCCAGGTGGATGAGGCAGGAAACTTGTGGCCCCTCTCTATCGCCGTCTGACCGATAAGACGGCTATAAGCAGTGTTAAACGGTGTTAGCGTGATGTTTCCTGTAGATGACAAATTTTTCTTCCGGGTGCATTCTATTGCTAATGTCTATATGGACGTAAAGTGGCCTTGCAGAATACATCTTCCAAATGTGTGCTATTTGATTTGCTTGCTGGATCCCATAGTCTATTGAATGGACAGTGTTATAGTTGATTTTCTTTTATTTCACGTCTGTGATCACAAACTCCTAGGTCCCAAAACTACCGGTTTCGGTCAGCAATGAGCATCTTCAGATCTATTTCATAAAAAAAGATGTCCTAATATACTGCAGCCAAAGTGACATCGTCAAATCCTAAACACAAAATCAGCGTCAGTGTTTAGTACTTGACGATGGACTTTGGCTCTCTATATTAGGGCATGTTTTTTATAAAACACATCTGAAGATGTTCATTGATGACCGAAACCGATAGTTTGAGGACCTACAAGTTTGCTGCCATAGAAATGAAATAAAAGAAATTTATTCTACATTTTCGGGTCACTGTTCCATTCGCGACAACGTCGCAGCTTGTGAGTGTTATAGATGTCTCAAGTTATGTAACTCTGAAAAAAATGGAAATGATCGTATGGCATTGATGGCCGGGCCCCATTCGGGGGAGTTCGGACGCCGTATTGCAAGTCCTTTTTACTTGACGCCACTTCGGCGACTTGCGAGTCGATGATGATGAAGGGCACACAACACCCAGCCCCCTGCCGGGAGTCGAACCCCGGCCCCCTGCGTGGTAGGCCGTAACGCTACCGCTACGCCACGGAGGCGGACATGTAGCTCTGAAATTCGGCACGTTTGGTGCGTATAAGTTGCAAAAATAAAGACAAATAAGAGCATTTTATGAATTCAGACAATTTAATTCAGCTCACAGAATATGACAGCTGATGAAATTACATCTAAGTATACATATATACTCCGCAAGCCACCGTACGTTGCATCACGTCGGGTACTTTATACTACTACTTGTCATTTCCTTTCGTGTTCCACTCGCAAATAGAACGAGGGAAAAACGACTGTCTATATGCCTCCGTATGAGCTCTAATAGCCGGCCGAAGTGGCCGTGCGGTTAAAGGCGCTGCAGTCTGGAACCGCAAGACCGCTACGGTCGCAGGTTCGAATCCTGCCTCGGGCATGGATGTTTGTGATGTCCTTAGGTTAGTTAGGTTTAACTAGTTCTAAGTTCTAGGGGACTAATGACCTTAGCAGTTGAGTCCCATAGTGCTCAGAGCCATTTTTTTTGAGCTCTAATTTCCTGTATCTTACTTTCGTGGTCGTTACGCGGCATGTTTGTTGAAGGTAATAGATTCGTTCTGCAGTCAGCTTCAAATGCCAGTTCCCTAAATTTTCTCAATAGTGTTCCTGGAAAAGAACGTCGCCTTCCCTCCACGGATTCTCGTTTGCGTTGTCGAACCATCTCCGTGACACTTGCACGTTGTTCGAACCTAACCGCAACAAATCTAGCAGTGTTGTGTTCTGCCCACTCGTCTAATATATAGTGCCTCGGAAAGCTGTTTTCTCGTATCGCTAGACAATAATTCAAGCAAATCGTATTAATGTTCATTACAAAAGGAAATGATTACAATATCTAGCTTTGTGAGATACAGAAGTGTCGCGAGCAAGATGCGACAGACAAACATAAACAAGCTCTTTAGTATATATATTTTTTTTTTGATGCGGCCCGCCACGAATTCCTTTCCTGTGCTAACCTCTTCATCTCAGAGTAGCACTTGCAACCTACGTCCTCAATTATTTGCTTGACGTATTCCAATCTCTGTCTTCCTCTACAGTTTTTGCCGTCTACAGCTCCCTCTAGTACCATGGAAGTCATTCCCTCATGTCTTAGCAGATGTCCTATCATCCTGTCCCTTCTCCTTATCAGTGTTTTCCACATATTCCTTTCCTCTCCGATTCTGCGTAGAACCTCCTCATTCCTTACCTTATCAGTCCACCTAATTTTCAACATTCGTCTATAGCACCACATCTCAAATGCTTCGATTCTCTTCTGTTCCGGTTTTCCCACAGTCCATGTTTCACTACCATACAATGCTGTACTCCAGACGTACATCCTCAGAAATTTCTTCCTCAAATTAAGGCCGGTATTTGATATTAGTAGACTTCTCTTGGCCAGATGTTGATGTCCTCCTTGCTCCGTCCGTCATTGGTTATTTTACTGCCTAGGTAGCAGGATTCCTTAACTTCATTGACTTCGTGACCATCAATCCTGATGTTAAGTTTCTTGCTGTTCTCATTTATACTACTTCTCATTACCTTCGTCTTTCTCCGATTTACTCTCAAACCATACTGTGTACTCATTAGACTGTTCATTCCGTTCAGCAGACCATTTAATTCTTCTTCACTTTCACTCAGGATAGCAATGTCATCAGCGAATCGTATCATTGATATCCTTTCACCTTGTATTTTAATTCCACTCCTGAACCTTTCTTTTATTTCCGTCATTGCTTCCTCGATGTACAGATTGAAGAGTAGGGGCGAAAGGCTAGAGCCTTGTCTTACACCCTTCTTAATACGAGCACTTCGTTCTTGATGGTCCACTCTTATTATTCCCTCTTGGTTGTTGTACATATTGTATATGACACGTCTCTCCCTATAGCTTACCCCCACTTTTTTCAGAATCTCGAACGGCTTGCACCATTTTATATTGTCGAACGCTTTTTCCAGGTCGACAAATCCTATGAAAGTGTCTTGATTTTTCTTTAGCCTTGCTTCCATTATTAGCCGTAACGTCAGAATTGCCTCTCTCGTCCCTCTTCAGTATATACAATTCGTAATACAAGTGAGCCTATACAGTATCTAAGTCACTGCTGTAGTGTAGCGTTCATAGGTCAGCTCGACTTCAACTCGGCCGCGACTATTCACAATCTTCAAATGCTCGTTCTATTTCATATCGCTTCACAACGTTATGCCCAGATCGTTAAACAACGGGACTGTGTCAAGCAGGACAGTAGTAACGCTGTATGCGAACATTATGGGTTTGCTTTCCTACTAACCCGCATTAATTTACATTTTTCTACATTTAGAGCTAGATGCCATCCATGATACCAACTAGAAATTTTGAATAAGTCATCTTGTGTGCTCCAGCAGTCACTCAACTTCGGCATCTTCCCGTACACTCCAGCGTCATCAGCAAACAACCACAACAGGTTGCTGCCCACCCTGTCCGCCAAATCATTTAAGTATACAGAGAACAACAGCGGTCCTATGACCTTTCCTTAGGGCATTCCCGACAGTACCCTAGTCTCTGATGAACACTCGCCGCTGAGGACAACATGCTGTTCTATTACTTAAGAAGTCTTCGACCCACTCACACATCTGTCAACTTATCGCACATAATCGTACCTTCGTTAACAACCTGCAATGGGGCACCGTGTCGGATCCGCAAGTCTAGAAATATGAAAACTGCCTGTAGCCCTTCACCCATAGTTCGCAGTAATATCACGTGACAAAAGGGCAAGTTGAGTTTCGCCCGAACGATGCTTCCTAAAACAGTGCTGATTCTTGGACATAAGCTGCTCGGTCGGAAGAAAATTTATTATATTCAAACTGAGAATATATTCAAGTCGAATGACTACAGTCACGGGTCGATAACAACTATATTTTTCAAATACATAAACTTAATACGCAAATTTCTCTCACTGAATGAATTATAAACGAACTTCTGAAACTACCAACGTATTGTGGAAGGATTGGATTGCCAGACAGTGTTGCCAGAATAATTATTTGATTATCATAATTTATTTTTCGTTACATACCCCAATTTGGCGGTTGCCTTTGGGAAAAGCTTTCTCCGTTTTTTCGTGACCCACCCGGGTACGGATGGAGACGTTTATCTCCGTGTGTTAGCGTTGGAACCACGTGGAGAGAACAGCCCTAGACCTAATAAAGTACTTGCTCCCCACGTAAAGACGTAACAGGGCTTGGTCAGTGCAGTCTCGCCGTATGTTTGGTAACGTGGACCACATTTTTAGTCATTGAGGCACACTGCCCAGGCTATAAAAGTTCTGGGGACATGAAGCGCTCCGCTCACTCTCTAAGTTCAGCCAGTCGATTCGCCTCATTTGCCGGATTTGTTTCTCGTTAGATGTCAACGCGTACATCGGCGCAGCAATATCCCGTCATACCAGATAAAGCATGCTCTGCCACTACCTTGGAGTCACCCTTGCGGACTTAAGTAGTTCCTTCTCTTTACGAGAATATGGCATCGAGAAACGCGGAAGTGAAGTGGACATCACGCATCTCTGGGGTGCACCTCGCGCCGCCCACCTGCGTGCTGTTGATGCGTTGCCAGACGCTGCAGTCCATGCTACCACTTACAACGAATCCCTGGAACTGCCATGGCTGATTAACAATTGCCATTCTCTCTCTGTATAATTTTCCCCAGAGTGCGACTCAAATTCGAACGTTTTTCTTTGTTTCTTACGCAACCGTGGTAGTTAATAGATCGACCACCATCCCGACCTTCCCGCTCTTAACATGCTACGGGCTGGAGTAAGTGAATGTCTTTATCTTTCTAATCCGTTTTCTGCTCTAACAATTTCCCGTGTTTGATGCGGCTATTTCCACTAATAATCCGCTACTATGGATTAATGGCTCCCACAATGGGAAGGCGACCTCAGCTTTCATCCTTATTAAACAATACATTCATAAACAAAACCGACAAACTGCAGGGACAGATTTCTGACTGTCAATGGAGGAAAAAAGGTCCTATGAACATGTGTCCGGAGATGTTATCGTTGTCACGGTAGATGGCGCTGACGAATGACAGTTCCTCTGACCACGTGCCGTGTGTTTCCTGTGTGCTGCACGCTGTGTGAGTGACGCAGTGTTCTGTAAGCAGCAGAATGGTACGGTATTAATGTCGGGACCAAGCCGAGATAGTACGGCAAGCAGATGTAAACGGTCGGGAGGCAGCACGGTTGTAGCAAAACAAGTGCCCTTACACACACCAGCCACATCACACAACATTTCAAGGACCTATTGGCAGTTTGTGTAATCATGGGCTCTTTCAGACAGACGAACGTTCAGGGAGGCGGCGGACTGTGCGTACGCTAGATTTGGAAGACCGAGTTTTTCAGGAGATCGAGACGAACCCTAATACAAGCTCCAGGCAAGTAGCCCGACAAAACTGTGGAAACCAAAGTACGATTATGTGAATCCTGCATGACAACCGCTACTACCCTAATACCTGTAACGAGCGCAAGCATTATCAGCAGCGGATTTCCCTCTAGAGGAGACGGTGTTGTGGCCGAGCGGTTCTAGGCGCTTCAGTCCGGACCCGCGCGACTGCTACGCTCGCAGGTTCGAATACTGCCTCGGGCATAGAAGTGTGTGATGTCTTTAGGCTAGTTAGGTTTAAGTAGTTCTAAGTTCTAGGGGACTGATGACCTCACATGTTAAGTCCCATAGTGCTCCGAACCATTTTGAAGCTCTATGGGAAGAATTTTGTCAATGATTTTTGCACGAGACGATGATAATTGTGGGATTTCCGTCATCAGTCCTCTTTACCGACGAAGAAAGCTTTACCAAAACTGACATCGTCACTCTGCGTAGTCGTCGTCTGTTGGCTACAGATAATCCTCGGGGAGTGGTTGAGACGTTTCATCAACATCGGTTCACCGTCAGTGTGTGGGCAGGGATTCTTAGCGACCACATTCTAGGACCGGTTGTTATCCCACAATGCCTCGACGGAGTAACGTACCTGGACTTCTTGCGGAATACTCTGCTGGGGCTGCTTGATTCAAAATGGTTCAAACGGCTCTGAGCACTATGAGACTTCTGAGGTCATCAGTCCCCTACAACGTAGAACTACTTTAACTAACCTAAGGACATCACACCCAACCATGCCCGAGGAAGGATTCGAACCTGCGACCGTAGCGGTCGCGCGGTTCCGGACTGAAGCGCCTAGAACCGCTCGGCCACAGAGGCCGGCTTGGGCTTCTTGAGAATGTGCCTTTGGTTAAAAAAAATTGTTCAAATGGCTCTGAGGTCATCAGTCCCCTAGAACTTAGAACTACTCAAACCTAACCTAAGAACATCACACACATCGATGCCCGAGGCAGGATTCGAACCTGCGACCGTAGCAGTCGCGCGGTTCCGGACTGAAGCGCCTACAAACGCTCGACTACCGCGCCCGGCAATGTGTGCCTTTGGCAATCCGACAGGTTGTGTGGTTTCTGCAAGACAGGAGACCACCCCACTTCCGCGTTAAACGTCAACATGTTCCCAGGACGCTGGATATGACGCGGATCCCCGTGGCACCGACTGCTACACCTCCGGTTTTAAACCACCTGGATGTTTGCCTATGGTGGGATCTGGAAAGCATTGTGTATGCTGAACCGGTTCATGACGTGCAGACTTCTCAACAGCGTGGTCACGCCTATGACGTTATTCGGAGAGAGACTGGAACGTGCGAAAGAGTGCGACAATCCATGATACGAGATATGAACGCCTGCAGTGCATTCCATGGCGGCCACTTTGAATACCTGTTGTGACGTGGATGCGACGCAGCTCTGTACTGGGACGGTTTTGTTGTCGTCGCACGCTCACCGCTCATATCCGAACAAACGCTCATGGGTCCTTTTTTCCTCCATTTCCAGTCAGGAATTCGTCCCTGCAGTTTGTCGGTTTTGTTAATGTTTACCCCTTATAGATACAGCAAGTTTCGGTAGAAACACCTGTTGTAAGACAGGAAGTCCGACGCTGACACTATCATGGTGACAGGAGACTTTCTCTGGACGCAAGAAACTACTTGTCTGCGGGAAGGGAAAGCAAGTGACAGGTAGACAACGATTACAGAGTTCGGCTGCCCATAGAAAGTGCAACCCTGGGTGCACCACAGATGGCGGTCTACGGTTGGCAGTAATGGTCCGTGTCCTGCCCTGTCCTGTCCTATCCGCTCCTCTGCCCTCGTGCGCAATTTCTGTCCTCGGAGGCTGCGGCCTGCAGGTAACTCTGCCTGTTGGCTAATGGCAGGATGCGGCACGGAGCATGGCGCAAGCCGCCAATTAAACGGACGCCTGCCGGGCGCGCTTCAGCAGCTCTGCTCTGCCGACCTGCAAAAAAGGATGAAGGAAAACGTTTATTACCGGCGCGGTGGGCGGGGGAGGGGGGGGGGGGGAGGGGGCCGTGGGGCTGGGTCAGGCACCAGGATAGCCCGAGGCGGCGACCTCGTGCCGGCCGGTTCGCAGCATCAATCTGCAGGAGCCGCCATCTCCACAGCCTCGCGCGCGTTAATAAAACACTCCACAAGGTCACCGGAGCAGACGTCACCGTTTCTCGGAGTCGTTTTCCTCGTGCCACAAATAACGAAAAAACGATAATAATAAAACTGCTCTTCGGAACTAGGACTAACTGGGTTGGTTCAAATGGCTCTGAGCACTATGGGACTCAACTGCTGAGGTCATTAGTCCCCTAGAACTTAGAACTAGTTAAACCTGACTAACCTAAGGACATCACAAACATCCATGCCCGAGGCAGGATTCGAACCTGCGACCGTAGCGGTCTTGCGGTTCCAGACTGCAGCGCCTTTAACCGCACGGCCACTTCGGCCGGCGACTAACTGGGACAGCCTCCCATCAGCTAAAGAGGAGATCCAGATGAGTATTTACGAACTCAGATCCAACAGAGCAGACTAGGTGGCAGTCCAGGCTATTCACAACATCGTACAAGAGATCGGGGAGACACAGGCTTCCATCGATTGGCACTCTACCATACATCCGCTAGACAAGAAGGTAAGAGGTCAGACCGTAACTACTTGTCATACCTCGATAAAGAGATTTTGTATTCTACATCTACGTGTACGTAGATACTCCACAAGCCACCGTACGGTGCGTGGTGGAGGGTACCCTGTACCACTACTAGTTATTTCCTTCCCCGTTCCACTTGCAAATAGAGCGAGGTAAAAACGACTGCCTATATGCCTCCATATGAGCTGTAATTTTTCGTATCTTATCTTAGAGGTCCTTACGCGCATTGAATGTTGGTGGCAGTAGAATAATTCGGCAATCAGCTTCAGATGCCGGTTCTCTAAATTTTCTCTCCAGGGATTCCCATCTGAGTTCTCGAAGCATCTCTGCAACACTTACGTGTTGTTCCAACCTAGCAGTAACAAGTCTAGCAGCCCGCCTCTGAATTGCTTCGAAGTCTTCCTTGAATCCGATCTGGCACAGATCCCAAACACTCGAGCAGTACTCAAGAAAGGGTCGCACCAGCATCCTACATGCGGTCTCCTTTACAGGCGAACCACTCTTTCGTATAACTCTGCCAATAAACCGGAATCGACCATTCGGTTTCCCCGCCAAAGTTCTCACAAGCTCGTCCCATCTCACATCGCTTTGTAACGTAGGTCCAGGTATTTAAACGAATTGACTCTGTCAAACAGGGCACTAGTAATAATGTATCCGAACAGTCACAGTTTGTTCTTCCTATTAATGCGCATTAACTTACATTTTCCCCCATTTAGGACTCGCTGCCATTCATCACACCAATTGGAAATTTTGTCTAAGGCGTCTTCTATCTTCTTACAGTCATTGAACTTCGACACATTACCGTACAACATTTCTGAAAGTATTTGTATGGAGTGTAGCCATGTATGGAAGTGAAACATGGACGATAAATAGTTTGGACAAGAAGAGAATAGAAGCTTTCGAAATGTGGTGCTACAGAAGAATACGATAGACTTGTCTCCGATGAACTCTCGCCGTCGAGGACATAATCGTTCTCTTACTTAAAAAAATCTTCGAGCCACTGACATATCTGTGAAATTATTCCGTATGCTCTTAGCTTCATTAACAGCCTGAAATGGGGCACTGTGTCAAATGTTTTCCAGAAATGTAGAAATATGGACTCTGCCTGTTGCCCTTCATCCCTAGTTCGCAGTGAATCATGAGAGAAATAGGCAGTATGGAAGTGAAACATGGACGATAAATAGTTTGGACAAGAACAGAATAGAAGCTTTCGAAATGTGGTGCTACAGAAGAATGCTGAAGATTAGATGAGTAGATCACATAACTAATGAGGAAGTACTGAATAGGATTGGGGAGAAGAGAAGTTTGTGGCACAACTTGACCAGAAGAAGGGATCGGTTGGTAGGACATGTTCTGAGGCATCAAGGGATCACCAATTTGGTATTGGAGGGCAGCGTGGAGGGTAAAAATCGTAGAGGGAGACCAAGAGATGAATACACTAAGCATATTCAGAAGGATGTAGGTTGCAGTAGGTACTGGGAGATGAAGAAGCTTGCGCAGGATAGAGTAGCATGGAGAGCTGCATCAAACCAGTCTCAGGACTGAAGACCACAAC
This sequence comes from Schistocerca nitens, assembly GCF_023898315.1. Lineage (NCBI taxonomy): Eukaryota > Metazoa > Arthropoda > Insecta > Orthoptera > Acrididae > Schistocerca > Schistocerca nitens. Next base: position 1,233,356,228 of record NC_064614.1, on the reverse strand, counting down.
AAACAACAACCGTACAACACGGCATCATCAGCAAACAACTGCAGATTGCTGATCACGCTGTCTGCCAAATCATTTATGTATACAGAGGACAACAGCGGTCCTATGACACTTCTCTGGGGCACTCCTGACGATGGACTTGTCTCCGATGAACTCTCGCTGTCGAGGACATAATTGTTCTCTTACTTAAAAAGATCTACGCGCCACTGACATATCTGTGAAATTATTCCGTATGCTCTTAGCTTCATTAACAGCCTGAAATGGGACACTGTGTCAAATGTTTTCCAGAAATGTAGAAATATGGACTCTGCCTGTTGCCCTTCATCCCTAGTTCGCAGTGAATCATGAGAGCAATAGGCAAGCTCATATTTATTCATATGGAATTACGAACAGTGCTATGAATTAAGACTTTTATGATTCTTAATAGACGTACGTAAAAATGTACAGAAGAAACATTTATCATTCAACGTAATTGTATTTAAAAACAATATTGAATTATAATGTACATTATTCTTTTTTCCATGTTAAAAATATTAATAGCTGTGAAAGAGTCGAATTATTTTATGTAATTCCCTACTCTGGCCTTGATCTTGGATGAGTACAGAAGTGAGAGACATTCTAAGTGCACTTAGTTGCATTTTTTGTTAAATATACGAGTGCTTTTGCTCTTAATACTTTTATTTATGGTTCAAATGGCTCTGAGCACTACGGGACTTAACAGCTGAGGTCATCATTCCCCTAGAACTTAGAACTACTTAAAGCTAACTAACCTAAGGACATCACACACATCCATTTCCGAGGCAGGATTCGAACCTGCGACCGTAGCCGTCGCGCGGTTGCAGACTGAAGCGCCTAGAACCGCTCGGCCACTTAGTTTTATTTATCTGTGACATCCCTACATGTTAAGAAACTAATAACTTATTTTTCCAGATTATGAGAACACTCAATACAGCGCGACCCTATGACTGATTGTTGTCGCCCATTTGCACGGCCGCAAAGTCTTATTTGAATATTGCTAATATCAAGCGGCACAGAGCTGCAGAAATAATTTGCAAAGTTTGTATCTTAATTATATTATTTAACTTCAGTGTCATTTTAACTTATCAGTAAAGATTAATAGCACTTTTCATTAAATTCTTGTGGTTGCTGCATAACGGCTATCTTTTATCTCAGTTACGTAAATTCACAGAAATTAAGTTACTCCGAAATAAACAGTGATAAATATGCCACACAATAATATTTCATAGGCAAACACATGATATTAAAGCAGTATTGATTTCAATGAAATTGCAATGTAAAAAGAACCAGAGATGTTTTATTAAAATGGTTCAAATGGCTCTGAGCACTATGGGACTCAACTGCTGAGGTCATCATTCCCCTAGAACTTAGAACTACTTAAAGCTAACTAACCTAAGGACAACACACACATCCATGCCCGAGGCAGGATTCGAACCTGCGACCGAAGCGGTCAGATGTTTTATTAACACACGAGCTAGTAGGGTACTTCCACTGTTCTTTACGTGTTTCATATAGCGGGCATTAAACCTTCAAATAACACTTCCATAAAAAAAGACTGTGTGATTTGTCCGTGATAAGTTCTGTTGTCACTTTAGTGTGTGTGGCGTCATTTGATGTGAAACTAACCGTAGATGTGCGTGCATATCATACAGTTTAATGAACTGCACATGGGCCGACCGTTGTGGCCGAGTGGTTCTAGGCGCTTCAGTCTGGAACCGCGCGACCGCTACGGTCGCAGGTTCGAATTCTACCTCGGGGCCGGTCGCGGTGGTCTCGCGGTTCTAGGCGCGCAGTCCGGAACCGTGCGACTGCTACGGTCGCAGGTTCGAATCCTGCCTCGGGCATGGATGTGTGTGATGTCCTTAGGTTAGTTAGGTTTAAGTAGTTCTCAGTTCTAGGGGACTGATGACCACAGCAGTTGAGTCCCATAGTGCTCAGAGCCATTTGAACCATTCTACCTCGGGTATGAATGTGTGTGATGTCCTTAGGTTAGTTAGGTTTAAGTAGTTCTAAGTTCTAGGGGACTGATGACCTCAGATGTTAAGTCCCATAGAGATCAGAGCCATTTGAACCATTTTTTGAACTGCACATGTATAGACAATTAAAGCACACTACTTGACGTGCAGAACGTAACACAACATACCTATTAAAATCAACACAGGGGGAAGAGGTAAGCCTGAACGTGGAGAGCGGTCCACTCCTATGACAAGTAGACCATAGGATTACACGCAATGTTTCTGTGTCTTTCTCGCGATGCAGGAATAGGAACATTGTCACTCTAAAGCTAGTCTGTACGTAGGGTAGTGATACACGCAGGCAGCTTTGCACTGCATCTAGGTCGGCAGTGAAAGTGCGCGGATGCATAAAACAGCGCCAGCGTGTCACTGGCGCTCAGTATCCGTGATCCGAGCGCAGCGGCGGCGGCTGCGTTTGACAGGTGGCGTGCGGCGGGTGTAGCCCGCCCCTCGTGTCGCAAGCGTTTTTAAGCGTAGCGCGCCGCGGCGCAGTATAGTATAGTGTGTCGGGCGGCCTGGCTGCTCGGGGTAAGCGGCGCTAACGTCGCAGGCGCAAGAAATCGATACGCGGTCGTTACGCAAGACCGCTCTGCGAAAAATGGATCACCAGGCGGGGACAGGCTGCGGGAGAGACCGGACACCGCTTCACTGCTCGTACCTGTTTGCAGTTCCTCCTGCTCGCTGTTGAGAGTTTGCTACTAGGACTGTTGATATTTTTAAAAATGTCGGGAACCCACACATCGATGCTCACAAGGGAACCTCCCCATCGCACCCCCCTCAGATTTAGTTATAAGTTGGCACAGTGGATGGGGCCTGAAACACTGAACACAGATCAATCGAGAAAACAGGAAGAAGTTGTGTGGAACTATGAAAAAAATAAGCAAAATATATAAACTGAGTAGTCTAAGCGCAACATATGCATTATCATGGAGAAGGCGCTGGCAGGAGCACCGTGGTCCCGTGAGCAGCTGCGGAGCGAGAGGTCCTTGGTTCAAGTCTTCTCTCAGGTGAAAACTTTAATTTTTTATTTTCGCAAAGTTATGATCTGTCCGTTCGTTCATTGACGTCTCTGTTCACTGAAATAAGTTTAGTTTCTATGTTTTGCTACCGCACCGCAAAACCGTGCGATTAGTAGACAAAAGGATGTGCCTCTCCAATGGGAACCGAAAACATTTAATCGCAAGGTCTTACGATTCCTCCACAGGAAAACACGTCTGATATATTCTATAAGACACTGGTGACGGCATGTGCGTCACATGACGCGAATATGTTGTCGACCCGCCTAACTTGTACACTTGGCGAATGGGTAAAAAGATTCTTCTACCTTGTCCGATTTAGGTTTTCTTGTGGATACGATAATCACTCCCAAAAAAGTGATGAAAACATAAGAGTTTGCCGCATAAACTGCAACAAATGAATGCACCAGTTTCACAGTCGCACAGTTTTCCCTGTGCTCTGTCAAAACATGTTTTTAACGTTTTCAAATTTTTCCGTGTGTAGACCGTCAAATCCTGCATATGTCCAAACAAATCTGAACATGCCCTGGAATTTTTGAGAGCGAAGTTGATTATGTGTAAGTGCCTGAATTTTCATAATTGTCTGAAAATAAAAAATTAAAATTTTCACTCGAGGGAAGACTTGAACCAACGACCTCTCGTTCTGAAGCTGCTCACGCTAACCACGGGACCACGGTGCTCATGCCAGCGCATTGTCCATGACAATGCATATGCTTCCCTTGGACTAATCAGTTTGTATATTTTGCTTATTTTTTTCATAGTTCCACACAACTTCTTCCTTTTTTCTCGATTGATCTGTGTTCAGTGTTTCAAGGCCTTTCCACTGTGCTAACTTATAACTAAATCTGAGGGGGGTGCGATGGGGAGGTTCCCTTGTCAGAACAGTATCATCATCGTCTGTCGATCTATTTAAAAAGGCATCGATGTATCCACATATCGATGGAAAAAGTATCGAAGTACTGGCCTATAAAAATATCGGCTGCCCATTGTAAATATACTGTCGGTTTTCTAGCTGTATATTTAAGTATTGATTTATTATTAGATATTACGCACATAAATAAGCTAGCAGCCTGCCTTATACCCCTTAGAGCAGGAATTATAGGGAAAACTGTGGTGTCTTCCCCACTGGTCTCGTATAGGGTACCGAAAGGATACTGCGTTCTCGGAATGTTATACAACAATTCAAATAAATCACATTAATAGTTTTTGTTGCAAATGTTCAAATATGTGTGAAATCTTATGGGACTTAACTGCTAAGGTCATCAGTCCCCAAACTTACACACTACTTAACCTAAATTATCCCAAGGACAAACACACACACCCAGGCCCGAGGGAGGACTCGAACCTCCGCCGGAACCAGCCGTACAGTCCATGGCTGCAGCGGCTAATCCCGCGCGGCTTTTTATTACAATAATGAAGATAGACAATACTTAACTTTGTATTACCACAACGTGTCGCAAGCGATGGGCGACAGGCAAACAGTCAGTGTCTTTCTTTATATACTATGTGCATACTAGCAATGTATATTGATCACTAATAAATGCTATCGTAGTGCTGTCCTAGAGCCGGTCTAGTACTGAGCGGCCGAGGTTGGCAGGAGTGGCGCTTCTATTCTCTTCTTGTAGAGGCCGTTCCTGTCGTGGTACGGTCCTAGTCACCAGGCTATTGGCTGACGTCCTCTCACAGTCTTCTCTGCTCCTGTGTTCTTCGTCTTCGTGCCGGCACTTGTCTATACGCCGGAACAAAAACAATGCTCGTTGGCACTTGGCGATAACCACTTTGGTAACGATGGTAAATGCATGTAAGTGGCCACAATAAAAGATGTCCGATGGGTCCGTCGTTAAGTTTCGTCATATGTCAGATTTTTTTTTCTTTTTTTTTTTCTGCCAACGCCGGTGACCTACCAGCTGCAGTGTCAAAACTGCGTACTGAAGCTAAACGTTGCCGTTCCTGTTGACAGCGACAAGCGCCGATTGCGTCAGCATTTCCCCACAAACGTCTCACCAATCACAAAGACCACGGTTGTTATTTAGATCTTTGTTCATCATTTTCAGAAACTTTTATTGAAGAATGTTGATGTGAGGAAATAGCACAACTGGTCTGCATCGGAAATCTTGTTATTCCATTCACACCGCCCCCTCCCACCCCCAACCCCAAAGCAATCTGGTTCCTTCTTTTGTGCCTCAAACACTTGCTTCACACAGTCAAAAGAGAAAGAACGGACGTGATGAAAGCTCTAAAGATAGTAAGACTCCTCCTTACACAGTTCAAAAATGGTTCAAATGACTCTGAGCACTATGGGACTTAACATCTGTGGTCATCAGTCCCCTAGAACTTAGAACTACTTAAACCTAACTAACCTAAGGACACCACACACATCCATGCCCGAGGCAGGATTCGAAGCTGCGACCGTAGCGGTCGCGCGGTTCCAGACTGTAGCGCCTTGAACCGCTCGGCCACTCTGGCCGGCTCCTTACGCAGTGAAAGTAAAATTATGTCCTACCACAATTTCAAACGAACAACTTCAAATATTTACCAAAAATGGTGAAAAATATAAAATACAAATATGTGCCCTCGATACTGCGGATATGATATCGATGTATCGATATATCTTTGGAAAAGTATCACTAACATGGATCGATATCATTTGCACACAAATAACGATAAATCGATATTTTTTAAACAGCCGTATTTGCTACCACCATCTTCACACATACACCTGTCATCCAATAAAAAGATGGGCCAGGTGCGAGAAGGACTCGCGCACTGAGGTTCCGTAGAAACTTAATTACGTTTATAAACAGTTCATCCTCTCCGGGAATCGAGGATCTCAACGATTTTTGCCTGTAACCGGCATTGATATTGGCGAGGTATCGGTCCCACAGATTCCAGCACTTTCCAGAATGCTTTTCAAGTTTAAAGTCGAGTAACAAATGACGAAAGAAATATTTTATTCGTGATGTATAATTATAACTTAACAATTATCTGATTTTTTTTCTCTTTACTTGCACTGTGAAACCTTTCTTGTTGCCAAATTTCGTTATTCTTCATCAAGGGGAAGTACCCTACACGTTAATGAATGAGTTTGCGACTATCAAAATATGTGAAATAAATGGCCGTATCTTTTGATTATATTGCCGTAGAGCGTTGTAACATTTTTACACAACCGAAAGACTATAAACTACAGTATGTGACACAAATTTTAAATGGTTCAAATGGCTCTGAGCACTATGGGACTTAACATCTATGGTCATCAGTCCCCTAGAACTTAGAACTACTTAAACCCAACTAACCTAAGGACAGCACGCAACACCCAGCCATCACGAGGCAGAGAAAATCCCTGACCCCGCCGGGAATCGAACCCGGGGACCCGGGCGTGGGAAGCGAGAACGCTACCGCACGACCACGAGATGCGGGCACACAAATTTTAATTTGATACGTCAGCCCGTTCCTGAGAAAAAGGGGTCTTAACAGACCGACCAAAAAAGAAACACACGTCCTTTTCGTTGATTATGTAAAGGCTTTTGACAAAGTAAATGGACGACTATGGTGGGAAATTTTAATGAGAAGACGTATACTAATGCACATTGTACAGGTAGTTCAAAAGATCTGTGCTAATACAAGAATCCAAATAATCGGGAATAATGAAGAAAGAACAAAGGTTATTAATTTAGAAGTTCGACAAGGTTGCAGCCTTTCTCCCCTGCTTTTTAATATGTATACTGACGACATTATACGGCAACGGAGAATGAAACTGAAGGACTATACATATAACGTCAACCAAAAAGATTACATTATGACTCTGTTATTCGCAGATGACGAAGTGTTAATTTCGAATAATGAAGATGGATTGCAGAGAGCTGCCTACGAACTATAAGAAACATGCCACATATATAATATGTCAGTAACAACACAAAAAACAAAAGCCATGGCTTTCTGTGGAAAAAATCCAGTAAGAACAATTATAGACAACAAGATTATAGAGCAAGTAGATAGATTCAAATTTCTAGGAACCATACTGTCGTACAGGGAAGACCTAAATCAAAAAGACAAAATTGAGAAATTCAACTACTTAAATGGCACTATCAGAAGAGCCCTCCAGCGTAAAGTAAGAACAGAAACATATCTAAAATTTTATAAAGTTATGTCAGTACCAACATTACTATATGGAAGTGAATCTTGGGTAATGAAAAAGAAAGATAAAATAAGATTACAAGCCAATGAAATGAAATTCCCCACTTACACACCAGGATACACCAAGCTAGACTAAAGAAGAAATACAGAGATCAGGAAGGAATTAAATATTTTCCATATAAACAGTAAGGTTGACGTATTCTGACAGAAATGGATATCCCATCTGTTCCGAATGGATAACATCACGATTACGACTACATTTTTGGCGATATACTCCGCAAGGTGAAAAATGAATTGGAAGACCTGCAAAACGATGGAAGGACCAGGTGTAGCTGCAACAGGCTGAGGGAAAGCCTATTGCATGACGGAAGAAGAAGAAAAAGACAGACCGACATAACAAATGTAAAAAAATTTTTTTCGTGTGATGTAATTTTAAAAAATTGGCGGTTTTCGGATTTTTTTTGTTGGCTGTACTGTGAAACCTTGTTTGTTACCAAATTTTATTATTCTGAGTCAACGGGACGTGCACTGTATGTTCTGATGAGTGTATTTGTGAATATCAAAATATGTGACATAAACGACCGTATCTTTTGATTGCACTGACGTAGATGGTTCACTTTTTTACGTCACCGAGGGACCATAGCCCTTAATATGTGACATAAATTTTAGCTTGATACGTCTATTCGTTCCTGGTAGGAAGGGTTTGAACAGTCGGACAGACAGACGGACAACAAACTGCTCCTATGAAGCTATAAGGGTTCAGTTTTTCCCGACTGAGTTACGGAACTCTAAAAAACAGTATTTTTCTAAAGTAACTAGTACGCGGTAGCGTTCTCGCTTCCCGATCACGGGGTCCCGGGTTCGATTCTCAGCGGGGTCAGGGATTTTCACCTGCCTCGAGATGACTGGGTGTTGTTGTGTCATCATCATCATCATCATCGTTCATCCCCATTACGATCGGAGGGAGGCAATGGCAAACCACCTCCGCTAGGACCTTGCCTAGTACGGCGGTGCGGGTCTCCCGCATCGTCCCCTACGCTCTGTCAAGGAGTTTGGGATGTCATCATCATCATCATCAGTACGAGAATGGCATAAACATGTATTTATTTTTCACTGTATTTCCTCTCAAGTCCCATGTACTTCCGCCAGCGTTAGACAAACTTCTCAGTTAAACGTACAAAAAATTCTTGGGACGTGGGTGTGACCAATTACGCACCGCTGCCTGGCTTCCTCATCATCAGTGAGGCGCCACTAAGAGCTTCATTCAGTGTGTTAAAAATACGCCCAACTTTCATCTCCCCTTCAGGCTCGTACTGTCGCAAAAGCTCCCTGCACACATCCATGCGTCCTTCCTTCATTTCTGACCTCAAATATTTTGCAACGCACTTGGCACACACTTTCTTGAACATCAGCACGTCATGGACAACAAGCTGGGCTGATCCGGTACTAATGTTCATCATTGCTGCAGTATGGTTCACCATGTCAACTCTTCGACTCTCGCTACGTTGAGCTCCGTGATTGCACAGACAGAGGGTCTTGGGCGTGGCCAATCTGCATTTGTTACACCCCGTTTGAACTTAACTGCCCACTCGTACACCTGTGTTCGACACAGACAACTTTCATCATGCTGCGCTGTCATTCGGCTGTGCATTTCAACTCTTCGGCTAACAGAAACTAACAGAAATCTGGTGACACTCCGCTGCTCCAAGTTGGTGCAATCCTCCAGGGGTGCCGCCATCTTCTTTCACTAATTCCCAACATCCAGTTCGCTAGCCGGGCGTGCCAGACCCATCTAGTTCTATGACACCGTCAGAAAGTAACAAAGAAGTACAAACTTTGGCTAAGTCTTGTATGTTTGTAAAAGTTTTCCGTTTATTTATTGAACGGATCAGGTACTTGTGTACTTCTCCACTTCCGTTCCTAACACATCCTTCGTATGCCTAATCATGATATAAGCAGTCTTACAAACAAATATGATTAATTATTCATTAATTCCCCCATCACTTTCTCTCTTTCTACTTTCTGTTCGCACGGACACATTCCCCCACTTCTCTCTGCCCTTGCTAGGCAACACCGCGTTTGGTCAAGAATCTTGTCACACCACGTGACACTTACTCTTACCGACGCACTGTAAAATTCCTATAGCTGGCACGTGGCACGGGAAGCTGCTATATGGATAAAATAGACTGAAACCTGAGCTAGCAATGGTCTGGTCGTTGTGACATACGTACCACTTGTTTTTCTTCTTCTTGTCTCTTGCGAAACAAGCGCTCGTTGGCTGTAAAGTTTCTGCGTAGCTGGGTCATGCTGGTTGTTGCTTCGTGTGCGTGTTCTAGTGCAGTCCATTTAAAAATAATAGAGGGTTGCCAGTTGTCAGTGGCAGGCTTCAGTCTGAACTTCAGCGCAGTACAATTATCTTTTCATCGCGGCTCTACTGTTTGTAATGCCACTATTCCATTTGTACAATAAGCGACCAATCTTGCTCTAAATACATTGTCCTAAAAACAGAATTGCCACAAGCGATACTTAGTGACATCTAACAGACCCTACCACTCACGTCTCCGTGAGCTAAATTACAGTACAGCATATTCTTTGTGACACTTTCGGGTCATTTGGATTGACATAGTGCCAGACATAGTTACATAAAACATGTTTCAACGTAATCAAAAATAGTGGCAGTGCAATGAATAAGTAAATATATAACGAGATTTATTCTTCGATCCTCGTGATTGGCCATTGCCTAAGATGGTTGTTTTATTTTGAAATCATTTCGTTTTGAAGCCTAAACAACAAGTATCTCCTGCAACACAGTTCATATACACAAAAAACATGGCATCTCGGGAGCCACTTTAAATATTTCGGGAGGTGTTAGTACAGACTAATTGTCATAATACATCCCATATATGCTTCCAATTTTTATTGGCTAAGGACATACAGCTGGTTACAGCTGCCCGATGCAGGATTCGAACCTGCGACCGTATGAGCAGCGCAGTTCCGGACTGACGCGCATAGAACCGCTCGGACACAACGGCCGGCAAAGCCTATATCCTTATCATTTGCAGCGTATTCAACACTTTCAAAAAGGAGATGATCTTAGGAGATTGGAATTCTGCCGTTAGTTAGTTGCAAATCGCCGAGTAATCTCATTAGTACTATTTGCTGATGTAGCTACTTTCTCTCGTTCAGCTATCAGTAACACTCGCAACTCACATCCGTTGTCCGAAGAAAACTCATATGGCTTTGTCGAGACACACCTCTGAAAATGTGTGGTGCGATATGGTAATCAGCAGATTAGGCTGTTGTGTTACCGCATCATCTTGCGCGGCTCCGTTATCTAGATTTTCTTCAAAACGAGCTTCCAGCACTATTCTAACAGGTTTGTTTGAATGCAAGAATGGGATCCCTACACATTCTAATGGCGAATGGTCTAAAATTACCATTCCCCGGAAGATTGATCGGCAGAAATGGTCACGAATCTTGCCCATCAAGATCCCCGAACCTTGCCTCTTTCGATTTTTTGCTGTGGAAATTGTTAAAAAACGATGCCTACACAGAACGTGTAAACACAAGAGACGAAATGAACGCCAAGATGAACTCAGCAGAGCTAAATGTGGTGGTGTCCAGAGAATTCGCAAATTCACTGAAGACCTAGGTGCTGTTTGTGAGAATCAACTGTGAACTTAATAATTTCCCTTTGCTTAACAGATTTAGACAGTACTGTATTTGTTTGGGTTACTTCTGACAGCTGTATCTGTAACCGATAACAACTGGGCAGTAGTTATATGGAATGTTTATTCCGGATAACCAGTCTATAGTACCATCTCCTAAAATATTTAGTATTTCTCCTTAAACGCCTCGTATAGCTGGGCACCTTTGCAGAGCATGCTGCGCACGTAACTAAGCGGTCGCCGCCAAGTTTATAAACCACTGTGGAAGGACAAGAGGTGTAGGATAAGCAAGCCCGACTCATTCTCGCAGGGAGACAGCGCATTGGAATGAAGGCTGCATTCGCAGTGCCAACTATAGTGCAACGGGTTGTTGTATTGTTCAGTACTCGTAGTTGACAAAGGGCAGAAACATTCCGTACCGGTTCGAAAACATGCGACTTACACCGACTCCTTCGCTCCCGGACAAGAGTCGAGTTTAATTGTGCATATAGTATCCCCATCTGCAATTTTTTCTGACAAAATCGGCCAGACTTCATTCCACTGTCTTCGGCTACAGAACTTCCTCTACATGCCACGACATGTGCTGCATTTGCTCGCTTGTCTATGGGATGGGCCAGTCACTGCTGCAGTCCTTCTCGCGTACCTTGATGAGAAGTCTCTATGACAAATTCCGAAATCTAATTTCACATGATCAAATTAACACAGAAACTCATAAAATGTGACGGGAAGTCCCACACCTCCTTACCACTGTGCTTTAAACTCCTCGAGTCTGCTACTCTTCAGTGGAAACAGCTAATATCCATTAGCACTGACCACAGACATTTTATTTTTCCTTTCCCTCCAACTGTGTTTACTGTTATTTGTTAAGCCAGACAGCTTCAACCTTAGGTGCATCGACAGGCCACGCGAATCAATCGAATGAATCTAAATAGGTTCATTGGGGCCATGTTGTAAATGGAAATCCAAAGATAACTGATCGAACTGCTGTATGATTTTCGAGATTTTACTGACCAGCAGTTTTAAGAATATGAAGAATAGTAGCACTATAGGAAGCAGACGCATATGACCCACACAATGCAATTCTCTGTGTCAGCATCAGCCGTCGTTCTGCCTTGTGGCAGGAGCAGGCATGGCACTTGGTCACGTCTCCCTGTTTTTTGCTTTTCCCTTTAGTTTCTTCCAGTTATCACTTTTCTCCTTGACACTGTCCGTTAGTTGGTATCTTTTTCTCCTTCTTTCCCTGTACCACTCCTTCAATTCCTTCCTTGTGTAAGTACTGGCGTCTCAAGAAGTGGCCAAGCCAATGTTTCTTTCTTGTCCCTGTGGTACCTAATAGGTTTCTGGCTCCCCTAACGCTTCTAGATAGCTCCTCTTTCCTCACCTTGTCCTACCAATTCACACTCTCTAGTTTCCTGCAAACCCACACTTCCACTACCTGCGGCCTTCTTTCCCCATCTTTTCGCAATGCCCAGTGTTCTGCACCGTATAAAACTGTGCTCCGTATATAGGATTATTATTAACTGTTGTGTATCTGAATAATATTCTGTAGTAGTATTAATGAGCTATCCATTTAATTGCCAGTACTTCACAGATTTCCTATTATGAGCTTTATCCAAAATTTAATCATTAAAGAGACTGATAACAACTCTCAAAATAATATGACAACACCTCGAGTGCCAACGGCTTTAATACAGTTCTGTTGTTAGTTTTTCTATTCATAAACATGGAAATTAATTGAGCAATATAATTAGTAGAAACAGGTACCAAATATGCAACACCGTACATGTCCCTCTTTCACACCCAAAACTAGGGGCATACATTCATTTTTAATCTGCAGAGATAACACTAAAGAGACACGTAATTACGAAATACGATAAGTTTCTTAGAAATAATGTAAATTGGTAGAAATGTCATTTTCTCGCGAACGTTACAGAGGTCTCTTAAAATATCTTTATGAAAAAAAGACTGAAAAACTGGCGCACAGAGGGCGAAAAAAAGATATCGCCACGACCGGGTGGCGCTTGATGGTTCGTAGTTACTGCGGATGCGCACTGCGACTGGTCGTCAGGACGAGTTTATCTACCACGCCAGCTGGTGCCTACCAAATGCCAAACCACGCACCACTTTCTCCGCAGCCACCATGGCCACGAAATCTCGCATCGGCGCTCAGGTGTTCCTCTGGCAACTGACCTTTCGTATGAGGAAATCCCCCAGTGGAGCCCAAACCTAACTCGTCATCCTGGAACTCCAGCATAATGCTGCGCCTGAATTTGGAAAAGACGCAGCGACAGAAACGGTTGATTGGCACGTGACAACCACGGATTCAGATAATCTGATCTGCCTGTCTGTTAGCGCCAAGTGACGAGACTTATCGCCGGCCGCTGTGGCCGAGCGGTTCTAGGTGCTTCAGTCCGGAACCGCGCTGCTGCTACGGTCGCAGGTTCGAATCCTGCCTCGGGCATGGCTGTGTGTGATGTCCTTAGGTTAGTTAGGTTTAAGTAGTTCTAAGATCTAGGGGACTGATGACCTCAGCAGAAGACTTATCGACAGGGGATCTTGACTCCGTGTTTCTGCATTTGGAGCAGGTAATCTCCCGTTTACTCACGCCTGCTGTCCTGCAGTATTTTTAGAAGTGACACTTTCCGCCTGTTACGATTGCGATTTCGGCTACTGCCCCAATATGTAGTGTCTCAGTGCATATTCATTCAAGTTAGGAACACATCGCCCTCTTATTAACTATTGATACATACTTTTTAGCGTACTCATTCTGAGGCGCAAGAGGCGATCCCTCATATTACATTAGAGAAGATAAACTTCTTTGCCAAGACCGCTGATAATATCCCTTATTATTGAGAAAGAGTACTTCTACTGCTGTTTAAGAAATATGCAATGACCTTATTATAGGAGTTATGTTCCGCCTTTTTGCAAAAACACTGTTTTTTCTTTTTACGAAAACATGTTTCGGCACCTCTGTGCCATCATCAGTGGGGTTTGTTTATTGAAAGCTGTAAAAAGTGAACACACTTTAGGTTGTAACGGATCTGACAAAGTGAGGACTAAAGAAAGTTTTGGTTCGTTTTGCTTCTTACCGTGATTTTACATTCTATGATTTTGCAAGACTATCTGTATGGTGTTGTGCACTGGTAGCTTGTCATCCACAAACCATACGATGTAAATGCGAATTCCATTGGCGCGTTAACACAGCCCTTAATTTAAAAATAACCTGATGTTGATTTTGATTAAAAATCAAGGGATGTGTTAACTCGTCGATGAAATTCACATTTACATCGTTTGCTTTACAGATGACAAGCTATCAGTGCAGGACACTATACAGATTGTCCTACAAAACCATGTAAATAAAATCGCAGTAATAAACAAAACGAACAAGAACTTTCTTTACGCTTCACTTTGTTATATCAGTTACAACCTAAAATGTATTCACTTTTTACAGTTTTCAATAAACAAAGGGCACTGATGATGGCACAGAAGTGCGGAAACATGTTTTGGTAAAAACAAAAATCAGTTTTTTTCAAAAAGGCGGACCCTATATCCTATAATTTAACTGCAGACTTGGAAAGAAAGACAAGAGCTAGAGATCCAAAAGATGAATATGTAATAACCTGTCTGTCGAGGTCTGCAGATGGTAACATTGATTACCGAATCGGTTATCAACAGTAAAGGTTGTTATCAGCGATATTTGCAAAGAGGTTTATCTTCTCTAATACGGTGATACATATTCCATCTCATATTTAAACAGGATTTTTCATCATCTGTATAAAAAGGGGGATTAGTACGTCATATAGGAATTCCTGTAGAATCCACGTCGTTACTGCATTCTTATTTATCATGTGCGTTCACCAGCTGTGGTATTCAAATGTCAGACGGCATCCATCATTATTAGGTCAGAGCATTCGCGGAAGGTAAGAAATCGCAGCTTTCCTTCCTTGTCAGTTTTATTTTATTTCTATCAGTTCGTTAACTTATTTTTTTTAAGAAGAGGAACGCTGCTCGCATTAGATTTTTTACAATAATATGGTGACGTTCCACCCATGTCACAATTCCTAGACCCTACTTCCGTTCGATATTTGCAGAGCAACAAGAAACAACCATTCGGCCAAGTCATCATCCTAAATCACATTTTAAGTGGCTACTCTCTGCGTAGTAACCCCGAAGACAAAAAAAGGAGTCCTTTTCCTCCGCTTCACGAAGAAAGAACCAACATATTATACAGTGATGAATAGTAATTTAAAAGCAAACAAAGGCAAGGACAACTCTTTAGATTTCTTTTTAAATTTCCAGTGTGACTCACGGAAAATATTGTGCAATTCTGTTCAGCGTCTCTCAGCGCTTGACCTTCCGAAACGTAACACACCATCATAAAATAACTTCGGCTTACGGACATCAGAGAGAGTCCATTTTTTATTTCTCTGGTACAGTCAAAACAGTAGAGTTAGGTGTCGATAATGACTGTTTACTATTTCTCATACACGTTTCAGTGCTCATTTTCTGACGTAACCTTTTTCACAAGTATATATCAATTCCATTGTTTCTTTGTTTGGTTCATTTAGCAGTATGTCACTACATATCGAAAGTATTTTAAAGTAATAATAATAGTGTCTAGTCGATCGTTATTTTACTGCTTTCCTCAGCTGCAGAGGCACATAGTAAACAACGAGTATCTCCAACAGAAGGATTAATTAAATGGGCCATAAGAGACCTTGGTCACACAAAAGAAGCACTGGAAGACATCAGGAAGTATGGCTCTCTGAACTGAAGTGCTGCAACACGGTGATTGGTTACCTGACGGCGCAGAAGCGAGTGAAGAGAAAAAATCAGGTGCAAGCCTTCATTCACAACTGGGTGGATACTGGCTAAAGATGAACAGTCGTGTGTGGCGAAAACGTTGTCATTTAAATAAATCTGTACACACGACTATGTTATTCATGCGACAGGAACTCGTTTTTACGAGGGTTGGAACTTTAATAGTGGTAACTATTTATTTACAGCTCGTACAAAATAGATACGTGTTTCAAAGTTTTACTGACCTTCAAAGTGGTCACCAGCATTGTCTATAGCCCGTTGCCAGCGATGTAGAAGTCGTAGGATACTCTTAGCAGTGTCTTCGAACGGCGCGGTCTATTGCCCAACGAATTTGTATCAGTTCTGAAGCGAATGGTTCAAATGGTTCTGAGCACTATGGGACTTAACATCTGAGGTCATCAGTCCCCTAGAACTTAGAACTACTTAAACCTAACTAATCTAAGGACGTCTCACACATCCATGCCCGAGGCAGGGAACGAACCTGCGACCGTAGCAGCCGCGCAGTTCCGGACTGAAGCGCCTAGAACCTCTCGGCCACACCGGCCGGCCCTGAAGCGAATGCCGTGAAGTGTTTCCTTCAGTTTAGGAATCGAGTGTAGCTCACGAGGGCTTAAGTCAGGAGAGTGCAGTAGGAGGTATAGCACTTAGCAGCCCCATCAGTCAAACAAATCAGTAACAGATTGCACTGTACGTGTTTGAGCATTGTCCTGCAAAATGATGGTCAGGTCCTGCAGAAAGTGTCGTCACTTCTGTCTCTATGCTGTTCATTTTTGGAACACAGCCTACGACCAGCTTAAAGACAGAAGTGATGACACTTTCTGCAGGACCTGACCATCGTTTTGCAGGACAATGCTCAAGCACGTACAGTGCAAGCTGTTACTGATTTGTTTGACTGGTGGGGCTGCTAAGTGCTATACCACCTACTGCACTCCCCCAGCCCTCGTAAGTTCAACCCGATTTCTAAATTGAAGGAAACACTTCATGGCATTCGCTTCAGAACTGCTACAAATTCGTCGGGCAATAGACCACGCCGCTCGGACTGTCAACACAACTGGCACTGCTAAGAGTACCCTACGACTTCCACATCGCTGGCAACGGGTTATAAACAATACTGGTGACTACTTTGAAGGTCAGTAAAACTTTGAAACACGTATCTATTTTGTATGAGCTGTAAAAAAATAGCTGCCACTATTAAAGTTCCAAACCTCGTATTTAATACACGGCAATTTGTTGAAGAAATTGTTAGCGAGTATCGAGAAACAGACATAACCGTCTCTCTATTCTCTTGGGACACCACTGTGAAAATGTTTTGTCGCTTTCCACACCTTTTTCGCCGACGGTACGTCGGGTGTACAATCATACAAAATGAGTTACTGAAGAGTCAAATGTTCATAAACTGGATAACATACTGTATGTTATGAGTAGAGGGTGAAACTGAACTTCATCGATAAAATCTCATAGGTGGCTCAGGGATATTTTCCGAATATTTTGGTGTAAGGGATTCGTGGCTCCGGTGGCTTGTTACAGATTAAAAACGAGTTTAGATTTGTAACCTCATGACCTTTACTTACATGAAAATATTGCAGTTGATTTTGAGAGACCACTATGAGCGGTAGGGAACTTGTTGCATTCGTAAGTTACACATAAGATTCAAAAGTTTGGAAGGTAGGAGACGAGATACTGGCAGAAGTAAAGCTGTGAGTACCGGGCGTGAGTCGTGCTTCGGTATTTGCGTGTATTTCCTTCAGACGATATACGAAGGCTCGACACCGTATCACCACAAGCAGCTGAAAACATTTACAGAGAGAGCAGGTCAACAACTGTTGTCAACGCCACAAAAACCGCTTGGAGCGTGTGCCTTTAGTCTGAAGATGACCAATGGCTGGTCGAGACTGGTTATCACACTGTGAAATGCTCATGTGTCTGCGTCGTATTAAAAAAAAAAAAAAAATGAAAGATAGTAAGCATATACAGAGGGTCATTCTAAAGGTGAAGAACGTTTCTTTCTCCAAGCATTTTTCTTCAAATTAATGAAAGAAAACTTATTTTACAACATATTTATATATATTAGCTGTTTTTCCAGGCAGTCGCCGTTAAAATTTAAACATCTGCCGTAGCGCTCCACAAGCTTTCCTATGCCTTCTGCACACTCACCTGCCGCCAAGTTCTTGAATCAGTCACTAACGTCCTCTTCTAGTTATTTGTCATACACATAGTGCTTTGCGCCCAAAGATGGACTGCTATTTGGGAAAAAGATGGCAATCACTTGGAGTTAAGTTAGGGCTATAAGGCGAATGTCAAAAAAATTCCCACTTCAACTGTCGATGCAAATCGTTTGTCAACGCGGCAAAACGCGAGCGACCGTTATCGTGAAGAAGGACACTGCCGCTGGACCACACCAAAAGCCGTTTGTTTTGATCGGCGCGATGAAGGGTCTGAGGGTAGACCGCTGCGTTTATAGTAGGTATTACGCATAAGTCGATGTCTAGTTGTTTCTTTCGATACCGAAGCACAGCAGCCGTAACCTTTTTCTTGATCACAATTTGTTTAGCATGCTTTGCGTTGTTGTGGATAGTAAATTATGTCGTCACATGGACTGGCGTTGTGATTCTAGATTTTTATGCGAAACCTAAAACCGTCCCAATAACACTATGGTTCAAAAACTCCTTGCCACCCGTACACGAAGTGAAAACCGTCATTGGAGTTCCCATTCACTATCTTCTGTCTTCATCAGTCAAAAGTCGATAACCTACCTGACACCCATGCAAGTGGCGGTCGCACCCGATAGCGCTTGATTTCGGTGATCTGACAAGAACCAGTGTATCTTCTGCGGCAAGGCCGTTGCCCACTGATTCCGCAACTGATGTTTATTTAGTGAAAAGCCGCTATAGGTGCTTTCCACACGATCGGTTTCACTAGGCCAGTATCATCTGCGTCTAAAAGTTATACTATAGAGAAGCAACGTCATTTGAGCGACTCTTCAGATCAAATCGTTGTTTACTTCTAGAACGATCCTTGTACTAACTGCAGCGAAGTGTCCATGACGTTAAAGCCGTACGATGGGACAAAATGACCGAGAGCCGTTGGTTGGTTGGTGATTTGGGGGAGGGGACCAAACAGCGAGACCATCGCTCCCATCGGATTAGGGAAGGATGGGGAAGGAAGTCGGCCGTGCCCCTTCAAAGGAACCGTCCCGGCATTTGCGTGAAGCGATTTTGGGAGGTCACGGAAAATCAGGATGGGCGGACGTGAGTTTGAAGCGTCGTCCTCCCAAATGCGAGTCCAGTGTGCTAACCATCGCGTCACCTCACTCTGTCGAGAGCCTTCCAAGCAGTTATTACGTCGGGATAGTTTCATACATGGAGCCTTGGGTACCTCAGGCGTCGGCTGGCTCGGCGCTACGCGCGGTGCCCTGATGCACGGCGGCCAGCAGTCAGTGTGTGTGTGTGCGTGTGTGTGTGTAACGTGAGGCGGCTCTTTGCCTGGCGGCCCTTGTCCCGGCTGAGCGAGCCGCAGCGACGCGGCGCGGCACGGCCTGGAGCTGTCTGGCTGGCGGTTGCTGCACTAGCTGTCCCCGTCACGGGTCGCGTTGCCCGAGCGCCTCGACCAGTGCCGCCGCCGAGCCACGTGGCCTAGTCGCAGTGACACGTGGCTCCCACCTCACCTTCCTCGTCCCGTGATCAATGCGTCCTCGTACGAACACGTGGTGTCAGTTCTTTTGGACACGGCGCATTCATGTAACTGATTCACCTCGATTGGGCAACGAATCCACAGCCCTAAGTGCGGACGCACAGTGACATTAGGCCTTCTGCGGGAATCTCAAAGTAGGAAGCATGGAGGATATGGAGGGGGACGGCGGACAGGTGGCGCTCGGTGGGAGTGTGGGTCGGCCAAGGAGCGTGCCGAGATCGTCTGTATACTTTGCGATAAGCGCTGTGGCTGGGTGGTGCAGTGATTAACGTAATTGCCAAGTGAGCAGGATATCCCAGTTCTGAGTCCAGTTGTGGCTTACATTTTTCACTCGTCGTCGCTGATTCCGCATAGAGTCCTGATGAAGCTGACATCAATAATTCCTTCCCTTTCCTTTCTCCCATCCCCACTCCCAACGCCGGCCGTTGTGGCCGAGCGGTTCTAGGCGCTTCACTCTGGAACCGCGCGACCGCTACGATCGCAGGTTCGAATCCTGCCTCTGGCATGGATGGGTGTGCTGTCCTTTGGTTAGTTAGGTTTAAGTAATTCTAAGTTCTATGGCACTGATGACCTCAGATGTTAAGTCCCATAGTGCTCAGAGCCATTTGAGCCCGCTCCCAACCTTCAATTCACACAATTCGTGCTTACCGATTATTTTTATTTGTTCCTTTGTTTAGCTTTGGGTTACAAGGACCAGACAGCCAACAACGGTTATAAAATACGAAAGAAGCACAACAAAAAAACAGAATAGCATGGCGTAGTTAGCATATAAACACACATGACAAACAAACATAAGATCGTATAGAAAAGGCAGAACAATAAAGGGCAAACACAGTACATCATAACAATAAGTACAACAATAGCTGAAGAACAGCATTCCAAATAACATGTGCGTACCGATCGCAAAAATGGTTCAAATGGCTCTAAGCACTATCGGACTTAACATCTGAGGTTATCAGCCCCATAGACTTAGAACTACTTTAATCTAACTAACTTAAGGACATCACACACATCCACGCCCGAGGCACGATTCAATCCTGCGACCGTAGCAGCAGCGCGGTTCCAGACTGAAGCGCCTAGAACCGCTCTTCCACAGCGGCCTGCTTTTACCGAGCACAGTAACGGGTATGCAACTTGTCTGGAGACTGCCAGACAAGCAGAGTTTCTCACGTGATCACGTTTCATCATCATCAACCTGCGAGTTCATAAGGCATTCATGAGATACTATGAATCCCGGTTTTAATGCCCTAAAATTCTTAGTTTGTGTGAAAGCTGACCAGTAAGTGGACAAAACGCAGTCTAGCGATCGTATTGTATATTTCGCAGTGACATGGACCTTCTCACAGTGGAAAGGAGTAATTGAAAGAGTGTGTAATATAAGCTAAACCAAGAGAAAACGGAAACCATTATCCTTACAACAGACAGCAAAAAAATGGGTCAAATGGCTCTGAGCACTATGGGACTTAACATCTCAGGTCATCAGTACCCTAGAATTTAGAACTACTTAAAACTAACTAACCTAAGGACATCACACACATCCATGCCCGAGACAGGATTCGAACCTGCGACCGTAGCGGTCGCTCGGCTCCAGACTGTAGCGCCTAGAACCGCACGGCCACTCCGGCCGGCCGGGAACTAGATACCAACCCCTTAATGTCCTTGAAAGGGACCTGTATGGTCGTGGTTTGATGGTGTGGGGGTGAGATGATGATTGCTTCACGTACACCCCTACATGTCTTTGACAGAGGAACTGTAGCAGGCCAGGCGTATCGGGACGTCAATTTGCACCAGTATGTCCACCTTTTCAGGGGTGCAGTGGGTCCCACCTTCCTCCTGATGGATGATGACGCACTGCCCCACCGAGCTGCCATTGTGGAGGAGTACCTTAAAACAGGAGATATCAGGCGAATGGAGTGGCCTGCCTGTTCTCCAAACCTAAACCCCATCGAACACGTCTGGGATGCTCTCGGTCGATGTATCGCTGCATGTCTTCAGATCCCTACGACACTTCAGGAGCTCCGACCGGCACTGGTGCAAGAATGGGAGGCTATACTCCAACAGCTGCTCGACCACCTGATCCAGAGTACGCCAACCCGTTGTGCGGCCTGTGCACGTGAGCATGGTGATCCTATTCAATATTGATGTCGGGATACATGCGCAGGAAACAGTGGTGTTTTGTAGCACATGTGTTTCGGGACGGTTTTCTCAACTTATCACCAATACCGTGGACTTACAGATCTGTGTCGTGTGTGTTCCCTATGTGCCTATGCTATTAGCGCCAGTTTTGTGTAGTGACACGTTATGTGGCACCACATTCTGCAATCATCCTTAATTTATGAGCATGAGTGTAGATGACACTTGGACCACAAATGGAAACAACTCGACAGTGTAGTACAATACTGAAGGTAACTAGAAGAAATACACAATGAGACGTCACCGCGATTTTAGATGGTCCCTTGAACATTACAAAAGGCAAGACATGTTTCTTAATAGGGTGCGTGATCACCACGGACAGCAATGGATCCTTTGGAACGTGTCCCATGCTGGCCACAAGGTTGGAAAGAAGCCCATGTGATACGGCGTCTCATTCCTCCACCACCGTGATTGGTAACTGTCCGATGGTTCGTTGGTGCATGCGGGCGTGCTTCAGTACGACGTCCCAATGAGTACCACACATACTCGATGGGAGGAGGAGCGGATAGAGGTTCAGGGCACTCTCTTGTCCTAGGGGTGGGAAATTGCCCCTAAAGGCGGAAGAATCAGCAATGATCAACGACATGAGGATGCAGAAGGCAATGGAAACCACTGCATTAAAGACACGTAACGTGTATCCACAGGACATCTGGCCTGTAATTGAAGAAGTGTCATGATGATCGCTCCATTGGCAAAAGATACCGGAATAGTCCCCCATTCGGATCTCCGGGAGGGGACTGCCAAGGGGGAATTACCATGAGAAAAAGATTGAATAATCAACGAAACGATAACGTTCTACGAGTCGGGGCGTGGAATGTCAGAAGCCTGAACGTGGAAGGGAAACTAGAAAAATCTGAAAAGGGAAATGCAAAGGGTCAATCAAGATATAGTAGGGGTCAGTGAAGTGAAGTGGAAGGAAGACAAGGATTTCTGGTCAGATGAGTATCGGGTAATATCAACAGCAGCAGAAAATGGTATAACAGGTGTAGGATTCGTTATGAATAGGAAGGTAGGGCAGAGGGTGTGTTACTGTGAACAGTTCAGTGACCGGGTTGTTCTAATCAGAATCGACAGCAGACCAACACCGACAACGATAGTTCAGGCATACATGCCGACGTCGCAAGCTGAAGATGAACAGATAGAGAAAGTGTATGAGGATATTGAAAGGGTAATGCAGTATGTAAAGGGGGACGAAAATCTAATAGTCATGGGCGACTGGAATGCAGTTGTAGGGGAAGGAGTAGAAGAAAAGATTACAGGAGAATATGGGCTTGGGACAAGGAATGAAAGAGGAGAAAGACTAATTGAGTTCTGTAACAAGTTTCAGCTAGTAATAGCGAATACTCTGTTCAAGAATCACAAAAGGAGGAGGTATACTTGGAAAAGGCCGGGAGATACGGGAAGATTTCAATTAGATTACATCATGGTCAGACAGAGATTCCGAAATCAGATACTGGATTGTAAGGCATACCCAGGAGCAGATATAGACTCAGATACCATATAGTAGTGATGAAGAGTAGGCTGAAGTTCAAGACATTAGTCAGGAAGAGTCAATACACAAAGAAGTTGGATACGGAAGTACTAAGGAATGGCGAGATACGTCTGAAGTTCTCTAAAGCTATAGATACAGCAATAAGGAATAGCGCAGCAGGCAGTACAGTTGAAGAGGAATGGACATCTCTAAAAAGGACCATCACAGAAGTTGGGAAGGAAAACATAGGTACAAAGAAGGTAGCTGCGAAGAAACCATGGGTAACAGAAGAAATACTTCAGTTGATTGATGAAAGGAGGAAGTACAAACACGTTCCGGGAAAATCAGGAATACAGAAATACAAGTCGCTGAGGAATGAAATAAATAGGAAGTGCAGGGAAGCTAAGACGAAATGGCTGCAGGAAAAGTGTGAAGACATCGAAAAAGATATGATTGTCGGAAGGACAGACTCAGCATACAGGAAAGTCAAAACAACCTTTGGTGACATTAAAAGCAACGGTGGTAACATTAAGAGTGCAACGGGAATTCCACTGTTAAATGCAGAGGAGAGAGCAGATAGGTGGAAAGAATACATTGAAAGCCTCTATGAGGGTGAAGATTTGTCTGATGTGATAGAAGAAGAAACAGGAGTCGATTTAGAAGAGATAGGGGATCCAGTATTAGAATCGGAATTTAAAAGAGCTTTGGAGGACTTACGGTCAAATAAGGCAGAAGGGATAGATAACATTCCATCAGAATTTCTAAAATCGTTGGGGGAAGTGGCAACAAAACGACTATTCACGTAGGTGTGTAGAATATACGAGTCTGGCGATATACCATCTGACTTTCGGAAAAGCATCATCCACACAATTCCGAAGACGGCAAGAGCTGACAAGTGCGAGAATTATCGCACAATCAGCTTAACAGCTCATGCATCGAAGCTGCTTACAAGAATAATATACAGAAGAATGGAAAAGAAAATAGAGAATGCGCTAGGTGACGATCAGTTTGGCTTTAGGAAAACTAAAGGGACGAGAGAGGCAATTCTGACGTTACGGCTAATAATGGAAGCAAGGCTAAAGAAAAATCAAGACACTTTCATAGGATTTGTCGACCTGGAAAAAGCGTTCGACAATATAAAATGGTGCAAGCTGTTCGAGATTCTGAAAAAAGTAGGGATAAGCTATAGGGAGAGACGGGTCATATACAATATGTACAACAACCAAGAGGGAATAATAAGAGTGGACGATCAAGAACGAAGTGCTCGTATTAAGAAGGGTGTAATACAAGGCTGTAGCCTTTCGCTCCTACTCTTCAATCTGTACATCGAGGAAGCAATGATGGAAATAAAGGAAAGGTTCAGGAGTGGAATTAAAATACAAGGTGAAAGGATATCAATGATACGATTCGCTGATGGCATTGCTAACCTGAGTGAAAGTGAAGAAGAATTAAATGGTCTGCTGAACGGAATGAACAGTCTAATGAGTACACAGTATGGTTTGAGAGTAAATCGGAGAAAGACGAAGGTAATGAGAAGTAGTAGAAATGAGAACAGCGAGAAACTTAACATCAGGATTGATGGTCACGAAGTCAATGAAGATAAGGAATTCTGCTACCTAGGCAGTAAAATAACCAATGACGGACGGAGCAAGGAGGACATCAAAAGCAGACTCGCTATGGCAAAAAAGGCATTTCTGGCCAAGAGAAGTCTACTAATATCAAATACCGGCCTTAATTTGAGGAAGAAATTTCTGAGGATGTACGTCTGGAGTACAGCATTGTATGGTAGTGAAACATGGACTGTGGGAAAACCGGAACAGAAGAGAATCGAAGCATTTGAGATGTGGTGCTACAGACGAGTGTTGAAAATTAGGTGGACTGATAAGGTAATGAATGAGGAGGTTCTACGCAGAATCGGAGAGGAAAGGAATACGTGGAAAACACTGATAAGGAGAAGGGACAGGATGATAGGACATCTGCTAAGACATGAGGGAATGACTTCCATGGTACTAGAGGGAGCTGTAGAGGGCAAAAACTGTAGAGGAAGACAGAGATTGGAATACGTCAAGCAAATAATTGAGGACGTAGGTTGCAAGTGCTACTCTGAGATGAAGAGGGTAGCACAGGAAAGGAATTCGTGGCGGGCCGCATCAAACCAGTCAGTAGTCTGATGACCAAAAAAAAAAAAAAGTTAGCATAACCTTCAGCTAAGTCAGTAGCTACGATCTAGGCAGGTGCCACATACAGTTTAGGCCTTGTCAATTGATCTATATGTGTGAAGCAATCAGAATTGTAAAGACGTATTCGCAGTTCAGTCTGTAACTGCACTTGTAAATATTATTGTACAAAGTCAAGATCGACGTTCACCGCGCATGATGAATTATAGCTAAGTATTTAATTGTATTCCTGTCTAGTATATTTCTAATCACCTAAGATGTTCCAGATACATCCCGTCTAGTATAGTTCATTGATCCTCACGTCAGCCTACGTGATCAACGCGTGAAATTAATGGCCACGCCTCGTGATCAGACTAAGAGTCAAATTGCGTGACTCAGCCGGGTCACCCTTTTTCCATGAGGCCCATACTTCCGCCTCATACACAACAAACAGAACCCAGTATGTTATAGTGGACGAGGAATGCTCTACAGAAATTCAAGCATCATTCCGTGTGTCCGGAGAAGGCATAACAGTCCCCCTAACGTTCGCAGTACATGCAAACGATTTATCAAGATATAATCGGCAACTGTCTCAGACTGTTCATTGAAGATGCTATTATCTACAGAAAAATTATCGAAGCTGGCCGACTGCAAGAAAATGCACACGTGCTTGGACCCAGTTGCTACTGCGTTTAATGCGAATAAATACAAGATAATGCCTGAAGTAAAGATAATCAGAAGCATTCAATTATAATACTAGTGATGAGCTGGGGGAACACGTCACACCTTACAACGTTTTTAGGGAAACGTGACGAGAAATGCAAAGAACACATACGAAGGGGTGTCATAACGTTTTGATAATGATCTCTAAAAAATCAGATTGCGACCATGAAACCTGGTGAAGGTGTTGTTGGTTCTTTTCTATGTATTCAGCGTTCAACGTGATACGTTTTTGCCAACGATGGGGGACGTGACGGAGACATTGGCTGTAGAACTATGCTGTCCAGGAAACACCTCACGTCGAAACTAGTCTCGAAACGCCTATCTCGAAGTGGTATCTTCATGTAAGGAAAAAAGATCGCTTCACTCCATACCATCTTAGTAGAATATGGGAATGATATTCGTTATAGCCAGCATGTGTGACAGTGAGGAGTAAAAACACCCTCTTGGACAGCTTCTCGCTCCGCTTCGTCTTGGCAGTCTTCTATAACATGTTCAGGAGATATCGGAACTGTACTGTACTCCTAGTTTGCCCCTTATTTCTTAACGATAGTCTCAAAAAACACTCAGCGTCCCCTTGCCCGATAGCGGTTCGGTGTTGACCTCCTTTGACAGTGGTGAATCCACCTGTTTCCACCGTTTCCTTAGCTCTCCTGTGTCGTATCACAGTGATGCGCTCAGCACTCGTCCATTCTGGTCAACCGGCTACAGACGTCGTCTGGGCTGACCTGACGCAGCTGGAACATTGCCGCTGCTGCCTCGGTTCGGCATACTTTTGCCAACAGCTGCGAAGAGTCGCGCAACCCAACGGACGGCGACCTTTGTCATGATCACAAAGTCGTGCAAGATGTTGAAAACTGATGCACGACTGAGTTTCACTTCTTCCGCTGTCGTCTCGATTGCGATACGCCCGTCTTCGAACATCGGGGCGTGCACTTCTCTCGCGATTCCCGGTTTCTCACAAATATGTTTCCCGTCATCCGGTCTTGTTTTGACCACAGTGGAAGCGTCAAACCACTCTATCGCATGATCGTGCATTGCTTCTGTACACTGCCATCAAGTCAGCATGAAGATTTGCAACGTCATTCCCCTCCAAGTCTACTGTTATCAATACGTGAGCCATTTTGTTTTCGATCCTATGCCGGTGTGCTACGGCATTTTGACAGACGGGGTTCACTATGCACCAGACATTAATGAACCTGCAAAAGCGAAACAAAACAATAATTACGAAACCTTTATCTTTTCGAGGCAACGATTAGAACTTCGTGACTACGCCTTTCACAATCGGTTGTAGGGAAGGCGAATGGAAGAATTAGATTTGTAGGAAGAATTCTGCAGCACATACAAGATGCGATTAAGAGAGCATTATGTCAGCGATTGGAGTTTGGAGTCTTTATGAAGTAGAAATCCAACGAATTCAGAGACGAATTGCTAGAGGTCACCAAACAGTAACACGGACGCTCGGAGAACTCAAATGAGAATCTGTAGAAGAAAGGCGACGTTTTTCTCGCGAAACCCTTTTGGATTTCCTAAGAGAATCGGTAACTGAGGAAAACTGTTCCACCACTCTGCTGCCTGCATCATACGTGTGGCATTGGGATCATGTAAATAATACAGATTAGCCTACACACAGAGGCTACAGGTAGTCATTTTGTCCCACTCAATACGCAAACGGAATACGACAGAAATTCGTCAACAGTGATACGAAATACACTGTGCGCTGTCACGTCCCCCTCCCTCGAAATTATCGACTGAAATTCGGATGTGCCGTCACATCTTACCTGAGTTCACTGCTATAGACCGCCCAGCAAATCGAAGGAGCAAAAAATATTTTGCTTTCTTCTCAGTGACCCATTAGAAGTCGAAACTGCTTAGTTAGTATCTCCAGTTTCGTAGCTACCGATTTGTAGAAATTTGCGTATTGGATTATGTTAGTTGCGACAAATCAAGAAATGGTCATTAATTTCAGCAATCTCTGAAAAGGGCACGGCCGATTTCCTTGCCCACCGACCTTGTCTTCCATCTGCAATGACGTTTCACTCAACGGTACATTAAACTCTAATCATCCTTCCATTTAACTGCTTCTCAAGATTTTATCTTTGTATAGGGTCGTTTTGTCATTGCAATACGTTAGAAAACTTTCTTTATTTTATCAACACGCGAGTAAGTAAATTGAACATTATAAAAATCTAGCGTCGGAGGAAGGCAATGCAAAACCACCTCCACTAGGACCTTGTCTCCCGCATCGTTCCCATACGCTCCGTCACGGAATATGGGACTTCATCATCATCATCAAAAATCTAGCAGTATAAATACATAGTATTCTGACGTGTAGTTCTTCATCTACGGGTTTTATTTGCCCACATTTGAGCGTGGACAACTGTGTTGTAATACCTGACGCTAGGCAACCAGTGCTGCAGTACCCGGTACACGGCTTGAAACGTTACACCTCGTCTGTACACACTGGCTTGCGGAGTATTTACGTAGCCGATGACTGTCGCTCGAAGTCATACACTGCCAAGGGCGCAACACAGCAACAGCTTCTCGTGGCAGCAGATCCCTCATCCTCGTGGCACAGAATCGTGAACCTTCAGCAGAACAGGCGGTACCTACTACCCACTGAAGCACTC
Organism: Schistocerca nitens; assembly: GCF_023898315.1. Lineage (NCBI taxonomy): Eukaryota > Metazoa > Arthropoda > Insecta > Orthoptera > Acrididae > Schistocerca > Schistocerca nitens. The sequence continues at coordinate 1,233,327,699 of NC_064614.1, read as the reverse complement.
GACGTGCTTCGTTGTCACGACGCTGGTAAGCGACCCGGCCCTCTTCGGCTACACCTGTCACCTATCACTGGTTCTCCGCTTCCCCAGATACCTCTTACATCCCTGTCAACTGTTGTTAGATTAACAGGTGGTAGAGCATAAGACATAAGCAGCAGCCTGGGGGAAACAAACAATGTTTATGGAAACCTGAGAGCGAGAGAGGCGTGGCGCTCAGGGAGTCGACGCGTCGACGGAGCCACGCCTACTGCAGCTGAGTTAAAGAGGCCGCGGCCACGCCCACGGGAACACGTCTTACCTCTCGCACACTACGTTCGCCGTGCAAACACCGCTACGTTTCTGTGACTACAGACACTTGGCCTTGGTATCACTCACTACTGTCATTTACCTTTCCGTCTCGAAACGAATGACGCCATCTTGCTATTCTGTGACTCACTGCCAACACTACGACGCAACAGCTCGCACCGTATTCATTCGGGGCCTTTCTCGCTTTTAGTCTTCTGAATTGCTTCAAACTTCATAACTTTTCCCCAAAAAAATAAACGTATATGGTCAGTTTCCTTCCGTCAAACAGTAAAGAAAATGCTACTATATTCTCCTAATTACGCTCCTTCCTCTCTCCTTTTCTCATTCATGCTTCTCTTTTTAAGCCATCTTCATAACTTCTGCTTTATCACACTCCTGTTTCTTTCCCAGCCCCTCTCTCATGTTCAGTGTAGCAAGTGGTCATACGCTGAAGAGCCGAAACACTGTGACCATCTGGTTAATACCGTATTGGTACACTTTTAGAATGCAGTTCAGGAGCGATGCTGCGTGGCATGTGTGCGACAAGTCCTTGGTAGGTTTCCAGAGGTATGTGGCACCAGATTTCTTCGTTCAGGTCACGAAACTCCCGTAAGCTACGAGTGGGCGGTTTGTGGACGAGGAGCTGGCACCAGCGTTCCATGTGTTTTCCATCAGGTCTAGATCGGGCGAATCTGGTGGCATAGGCATTAGTGTGAGTTCACTACCAGTACGATTCTAACTTCGTAGTGAAGACAGTGGCCGAGCGGTTTTAGGGCGCTTCAGTCCGGAACCGCGCTGCTGCTACGGTCGCAGGTTCGAATCCTGCCCCGGGCATGGATGTGTGAGATCTCCTTCGGCTAGTTAGGTTTTAATGCCTCTAAGCACTATGGCACTTAACATCTGAGGTCATCAGTCCCCTAGACTTAGAACTACTTAAGCCTTACTAACCTAAGGACATCACACACATCCATGCCCGAGGCAGGATTCGAACCTGCGACCGTAACAGCAGTGAGGTTCCGGACTGAAGCGCCTAGAACCGCTCGGCCACCGCGGCCGGCGGTTAGTTAGATTTAAGTAGTTCTAAGTCTAGGGGACTGATGAACTCAGATGTTAAGTCCCATACTGCTCAGAGCCATTTGAACCATTTTCTAAATGTTAGACGTAAGATCTCCTGTTCAAAAAGGCAGCTAAAAATTCACTAGACGCCTTCCTGAGAGACAATCTCCACTTCTTCCAAATTGTTAGACCAGATGCGGCTTGAAGCCGGCCGGAGTGACCGAGCGGTTCTAGGCACTTCAGTATGGAACCGCGCGATCGCTACGATCGCAGGTTCGAATCCTGCCTCGGGCATGGATGTGTGTGATGTCCGTAGATTAGTTAGGTTTAAGTAGTTCTAAGTTATAGGGGACTGATGACCTCAGAAGTTAAGTCCCATAGTGCTCAGAACCAGTTGAACCATTTTTGTGGCTTGAATTGGCAGCAATTGAGAGATTTACATCAAATAAATTAACAAACGACGGAGCTGATCCTCCGTGGGACACAAAACGAGTCAGAACACTGTTGCAGAAACAACGAAAAAAACATGCCAAACTTAAATGGACACAAAATCTCTAGGACTGACAGTCTTTTACAGTAGCTCAAAATTTATCACGAACATCAATGCGAGATGCTTAGTTTCCAAAACGAAGCTTTGTCTCGAAACCTGGCACAAAACCCAAAGAGATTCTGGTTGTATGTGACGTATGTTAGCGGCAAGACACAATGCCTTCTATGCGCGATAGCAATGAAAATTCGATCGACGTCGCTGCTGCCAAAGCACACTTACTAAACACATGCTTCTGCTATCTCTTCGCCAAAGAAGACGACGTAAATATTCCAGAATTCGAATGAACAACAGATGCCAACATGAGTAGCGTAGAAGTAAATATCCTCGGAGTAGTGAACCAACTCAAATCTCTTAATAAAAGCAAGTCTGCCGGTCCTGCCTGTATACTAGTTAAGTTCCTTTCAGAGTATGCTGATGCAATAGCTTCATACTTAACAATCATATACAACCGTTCGCTCGACAAAGTATTCGTGCCCAAAGACTGGAAAGCTGCACAGCTCACACCAACAATCAAGAAAGGTAGTAGGAGCAATCCACTAAATTACGAGGCCATATCATTAACTTCGATATGCAACAGGATTTTGGAACATATATTGTGTTCGAACAACATAAATTACCTCGAAGAGGACGATCTATTGACACACAGTCAACACGGATTTAGAAAACATCGTTCTTGTGGAACACAACTAGCTCTTTACTCACACTGATTCCGTATTTCTAGATTTCCTGAAGGCTTCTGACACTGTACCACACAACCGGATAGTAGTGAAATTGCGTACTCGTGGGATATCGTCTCATATATGCGACGGATTCGTGAATCCCTGTCGGAGAGTGACAGTTCGTAGTAATCGACGGAAAGTCATCGAGTAGAACGGAGGTGATTTCTGGCGTACACCAAGGTAGTGTTATAGGCTCTATGGTGTTTCTTATCTGTATAAACGATTTACGAGACAATCTGAGCGGTTGTTTGCAGATGATGCTGTCTTTTATCGACTAGAAAAGCCATGAGGAGATCAAAACAAATTGCAAAACGATTTAGAAAAGATATATATGGTGTAAAAATAGGCAATTGACCCTAAATAACGAAAAGCGTGAGGTCATCCACATGAGTGCTAAAAGGAATCAGTTAAACTTCAGTTAAACGATAAATCAGTCAAATCCAAAGGCCGTAGATTCAACTAAATACCTAGGAATTACAATTGCGAACAACTTAAATTGGAAGGAACACATAGAAAATGTTCTGGGGAATGCTAACCAAAGACCGCGTTTTATTGCCAGGACACTTAGAAAGTGTAACAGATCTACTAAAGAGACTGCCTACGATACGCTTGTCCGTCCTCTTTTCGAATACCGCTGCGTGGTTTGGGATCCTTACCACGTAGGATTGAAGGAGTAAATCGAGAAAGTTTAAAGAAGAGCAGCACGTTTTGTATTATCGCGAAATAGAGGAGAGAGTGCCACTGAAATGATACAGGATTTGACGTGGACATCGTTAAAATAAAGGGATTTTTCGCTGCGGCGGAATCTCCTCACTAAATGTCAGTCACCAGCTTTCTCCGCTGAATATGAAAATATTTTGTTGACGCCGACCTACATAGGGAGGAACGGTCATCATAATAAAATAAGGGAAATCAGAGCTCTCACGGGAAGATATAGGTGTTAGTTTTTTCCGCGCGCTGTAGTACATTGAAATACACTCCTGGAAATTGAAATAAGAACACCGTGAATTCATTGTCCCAGGAAGGGGAAACTTTATTGACACATTCCTGGGGTCAGATACATCACATGATCACACTGACAGAACCACAGGCACATAGACACAGGCAACAGAGCATGCACAATGTCGGCACTAGTACAGTGTATATCCACCTTTCGCAGCAATGCAGGCTGCTATTCTCCCATGGAGACGATCGTAGAGATGCTGGATGTAGTCCTGTGGAACGCCTTGCCATGCCATTTCCACCTGGCGCCTCAGTTGGACCAGCGTTCGTGCTGGACGTGCAGACCGCGTGAGACGACGCTTCATCCAGTCCCAAACATGCTCAATGGGGGACAGATCCGGAGATCTTGCTGTCCAGGGTAGTTGACTTACACCTTCTAGAGCACGTTGGGTGGCACGGGATACATGCGGACGTGCATTGTCCTGTTGGAACAGCAAGTTCCCTTGCCGGTCTAGGAATGGTAGAACGATGTGTTCGATGACGGTTTGGATGTACCGTGCACTATTCAGTGTCCCCTCAACGATCACCAGTGGTGTACGGCCAGTGTAGGAGATCGCTCCCCACACCATGATGCCGGGTGTTGGCCCTGTGTGCCTCGGTCGTATGCAGTCCTGATTGTGGCGCTCACCTGCACGGCGCCAAACACGCATACGACCATCATTGGCACCAAGGCAGTAGCGACTCTCATCGCTGAAGACGACACGTCTCCATTCGTCCCTCCATTCACGCCTGTCGCGACACCACTGGAGGCGGGCTGCACGATGTTGGGGCGTGAGCGGAAGACGGCCTAACGGTGTGCGGGACCGTAGCCCAGCTTCATGGAGACGGTTGCGAATGGTCCTCGCCGATACCCCAGGAGCAACAGTGTCCCTAATTTGCTGGGAAGTGGCGGTGCGGTCCCCTACGGCACTGCGTAGGATCCTACGGTCTTGGCGTGCATCCGTGCGTCGCTGCGGTCCGGTCCCAGGTCGACGGGCACGTGCACCTTCCGCCGACCACTGGCGACAACATCGATGTACTGTGGAGACCTCACGCCCCACGTGTTGAGCAATTCGGCGGTACGTCCACCCGGCCTCCCGCATGCCCACTATACGCCCTCGCTCAAAGTCCGTCAACTGCACATACGGTTAACGTCCACGCTGTCGCGGCATGCTACCAGTGTTAAAGACTGCGATGGAGCTCCGTATGCCACGGCAAACTGGCTGACACTGACAGCGGCGGTGCACAAATGCTGCGCAGCTAGCGCCATTCGACGGCCAACACCGCGGTTCCTGGTGTGTCCGCTGTGCCGTGCGTGTGATCATTGCTTGTACAGCCCTCTCGCAGTGTCCGGAGCAAGTATGGAATTATTGTGAAGGTGGTTCGATGAACCCTCTGCCAGGCACTTAAATGTGATTTGCAGAGTTCCCACGTTCATGTAGATGTAGGTGAAAACCCTGGTCCTAGTGAATGTTATGTAAAATATGTAGAGTGCCTAGTTAGATATTAAAAAACGGTGCTTGATGATCCTAATCTTGCCACAGTGAATACACTATCTGACCAAATGTATCCGAACGATTATAAAAGGAGACGGGCAGTATTGTGTTGCCACTAGAGAAGCGGTGACATGAGAAAAAATGTGTCGGTCAGGTGAGCTCAGTTACTGGGAACGTGGATATCACCTGTGTAACAAACTCATCAGGGACATTTCAACCCCTCTAAAGCCGCCCAAGTGATGTGAGTGTGAACTGGAAACGCGAAGGACCAAAAGCACAGCTAAACAGAGACTGGCCAGACTTCATATACTGACGGAGAGGGTCCGTCGACATTTGCGGAGGGTGGTTGTCAAATCTCGCACGGAATCAGAGGTAGGAACTGCTCGTTAGCTCCAAAGTGATACCGACAGTGCAACTTGCACAAGGACTGTGCGCAGGGAGTCAACGAAAGGAATGAGGTAGAATGGTCGAGAAGCTCCTCATGAGCCACACATCTCTGTGCTCAGTGCTAACCGACGCTGGAGGAGGTGTAAACAGTGACGCCACTGGACCGTAGATGTCTGGAAACGAGTGATTTTGGACTGATGAATGACGCTATTCGCTGTGGTAATCCTGTTCAAGAGTTCGGTTCTGATGAATGACTGGACAGCGTTACCTCCCATCATGTGTAGCGCCAGCAATGGAGTGCGGAGGACGTGATGTTACGGTATGAGAGTGTTTTCTGTAGTTAGGGCGTAGTCCCCTTATTGAGCTTAAGGGACGCTAATGGGCAAGTATGTAAACACAGTTGGCAGCATTGTGTACTGCATACACAGTCTGGATACGATGACTGTCTGAGCATGACAGTGAACCCTGTCGCAAAGCAGCGTCTTTTAGGCAATTGTTTGTGATCAGTAACATTCCGGAATTGGATGGGCTGCCCAGAATCCCGAACTGAATCCAATGGAACACCTTTGGGACAAGTTTGAATCTCGATTTCGTTCCAGACTTCAGCGTCCAACATCACAATCTTGTCTGGTTTCGGCTCTTGAGGTGAAATAGGCTGCCATTCCCCCACAGACACAGGGACAGCCCACTAACAGTGTCCCCAGCAAAGCCATTATAGGGGCAAAGGGTGAGCACACCTATATTAATGTCTGGTAATAGCGTCAGGATTCGCAGACGTCCCTCGTCAAACCCCTTCAATCCGGTGTGTGCCAAGTTGCTGCGGCCTGGTAGGTTTCGAGACACGCCTAATGCGGCGGTAATGCTAGTATAGTATTTGGAGGCCCATTGCTGCTTCACGCTATTTCACGCTGCCTGCTGGTGTTATTACTCTTTCCTGCAACCTTTTAGGAAGGTCGCAGTCTGAAGGAGGTGACCTCAAAGCGGACTGCCTCTGGCACTTGGCTGTCAGAGATCCCATCTACGTTAACGTAAATAAAGCGTCGCTAACAGCAAAATTGCTCACTGCTCGTGTAGTTAAGAACGAGGAAAACAATTTCCTTGAGTTCCATGCCGCACGCAGCCACGTATTTCGATTGCAATGCAGAGGAAGCAGTCAAAGAATGAGGCAACGGAACAGGTTCATCAGCTACACTCAATACGTTCCAGTGGCTTTATGAATGTGATGCGTACTGCATATTAAAGAGAAATACAACGTTGCTTCTTTTGGTTTCTGCAAGAAACAGTCCTACCTCCATCCAGTGTAGAGTGGTGAACGTGCCTATTACGAGTAGTTCCAACATCTTTCCTGACTCGTTGAAGCGCCAGGCTTTAATATTATACATCATGACTGATGACTTTAGAATAAAGATTCAATTCGGCCGACCGCGGTGGTCTAGCGGTTCTAGGCGCTCAGCCAGGAACCGCGCGACTGCTACGGTCGCAGGTTCGAATCCTGCCTCGGGCATGGATGTGTGTGATGTCCTTAGGTTAGTTAGGTTTAAGTAGTTCTAAGTTCTAGGGGACTTATGACCACAGATGTTGAGTCCCCTAGTGCTCAGAGCCATTTGAACCATTTGATTCAATTCGGGACGAGTTCAGAGCTGTATGCAGTAGTGCGACCTATCGCAACAGCATCTGATGTTTTGTTCACTTACTATTCTAGCTCCGCAGTCACAGGTCAGTGTAGGTAACTGAGACCTGTTAGTCAAGGGAAGGCAGGATTCTGTTACGATTGTGGACGGGGCCGTAATCATTTACTATTGGTTGCCTTTTACAATTACACACAATTTATTTTAAACCAGTAATTTCCAGCCCGCATCTCGTGGTCGTGCGGTAGCGTTCTCGTTTCCCACGCCCGGGTACCCGGGTTCGATTCCCTGCGGGGTCAGGGATTTTACTGCCTCGTGATGGCTGGGTGTTGTGTGATGTCCTTAGGTTAGTTAGGTTTAAGTAGTTCTAAGTTCTAGGGGACTGGTGACCATAGATGTTAAGTCCCATAGTGCTCAGAGCCATTTTTTTTGAACCAGTAATTCCAGACGCAACAGTAAATAAACACGTTATTAATGAAGAAATAAACAACTGTGTAAATAATAGTGTTTTCAGTGAGTTACAATTTAGCAAATCACCATTAAATACAGATACAACAGATAATGTTTTAAAAGCAAGCCACTGTGATCTGGGCAGAAGGCCTTACACGCCAGGAATGGCAATAAATTAAGAACGGTATAAAACTCGCTGCAACTTACAAATAACGGGTATAGAAATATTAAACGCAAGTCGCCACAAACACTGCAGAAGGCATCAACGCCAGGAATGGCAGTAAATAAGGTTTTAAGGCTTACCGCTAAAATACAAATACCAAATTATAATTTAAAGGCAAATGCCCACATTCACGGCTGAAGGCCTTACACGCCAGGAGCGGCAATAATAATAAAAAAAAGTTTGAAACCTGCTGTAAAACAGCAAATACAATAGCAATCGTTATTTAAAAAAAAAAACAAGCAACCGATCCAGACAGTGCTCCAGGAATCGACCTCTTGAAGGTCCAGCTACAAACACAAGCGAGTGATGAGATAGGCAGCCAACAGTTGCAGTCACTTCACAAGATGGTAACTCAGACTAGTGGCAGTCTAACGAATAATTAATGATAATCTTTCTGAAGCTACCTGACGTCCGATAAACCAAATGCAACCATGGAACAACACGCCAAAGCCAGAACTGACGGTCTGCACTACGTCCAGAATCCGTGTTTAGAGCGCCCGGAACGAGAAAGGAATCATTGCCACCCGAGTAGAAGAATCAGCAACCGGCCTACAATCAAAAAAGCTGTCAAAACTACACGCCTTACAGGACAGCAGCGGCAAGGCAAGGAAACGTACACTGCCGTTACATACACTTGCCCCCAGGGCAGGTAACTGGGGCCTTAGCGGCCACCAGGCAAGAAAAGTTACCGCTGTTCGAACTTAACAAATTGTAACAAGTTGAAGGCAGTAAATAGTAATAAGAAGTCGAGGAAAGCTAGTCATATCTGCCTTCCCCAAGCACTTCACTCGCTGCTCTTCACCTCGGCGACGCTACGAGCAGCAACACGAACACAAGTCACTGGAGAATCGCGAGATATCACAATGGTGGAGGTTTCTCTACTTGGACTGAAATGCACTCATCTTAAAGCTTGCTGGATCCGGTCTCGACGAAGTCGTGCACCCTCGTCACCACAGCCCTTCCATCCGGCAGTCCATGCATGCCACCAGCAGTCCTGGCGTGTTGACGCACTGCGCGGACCTGGCTTTTACTGAGTCCCCAACCGAATTCGCCCACTCACACGACCCGGCAAAAAAACGACGTCGCCCAAAAGATAGGGCAACAGTTCCTACAAATCGATAACCGCCGCTGCTGCCACTAGCGGACAGGCAACGCTTGTGACACCGAGTGGCCCCAGTCTTCACGAGTAGAAGACAAACAACCGCAACCATACCAACTAAACGATACCGTCTGGCCTCCAACAGAGGGCGGAAACCTACAAACAGCACCAACGCTAGCCGCAGCACGGCTCGGTAGCTTTGCCCTTTACGATCTCCCTTTCTTGTCGACAAAGTTCCGTCCAGCTGCGTTAATTATACGGCCTGTTGCTCCAACTCTTTCTTTATTCTTTCAGCCGTATTGATACGTTATTTCAAAACTGGTCTAATGGCTTTCCCACACCTGCGGTATTGCTCCTTCCTTCCTTTTTGTTTATAATCGTTGTTTTTTTAACTTTTTGTTGTGTACATAGTTCCGCGTAGTCAGCGCGTACACAACTTTCCCACTAGAGCGCGCCCCGCTAAGCACAACAGCGCAGGCGCAGCGCTCGTCCGTCTCCGCACTACGAGATGGCGCTGCCTTAGAGACGGACCAAATTCTGCTTCCGCCGATCCGCGTATTAATATGTAACGCAGCCAATGAGATTGCTGCTAACGTAGAACCTTTTCTCCTCGTGGATCACACTCGCGCAGTGATACCTGAACGCCCGAGGTATTATAACGAGTGTACAGACCTCCAATTAGTCAGTCTGCATTACTCTGTACCAGTCTGCATTAGTCTATAGTCAAATTTCAGTCTGCGCCTAATAAGATTACCATATTCCTGTACATAGCCATGAAGATAAATGAATAGACACTTTTTCAAGTATGAGAGATATGTGAGAATAAGATTAACGTACCAAGGCCAAAGGAACTTCAGATTATCAATTGTAAATAGCATCCGGAAACCAGTTAAGTTATTTTTATGCTTGTTATTATTTTAATAAATATGTTTGAAAATTAATCAAGTTCTGTTTAAAGTTGGTCACCGTCAATCTGCTACTCTAAGCGTGCAAGTGGCATTTCTATCGTCTGGCCTAATGGCAGAAGATAAACACACCACGATAAGACCACGAGACATATTGCTGACACTTGCCTACTTCGTTAGAGCGACAAGTCAAATAATCTTTTGGTGTGTGTACCGAAGGTCCTACAGTACACACACCACACTTTTACTTCCTATAATTGTGACTCTTGCATACAGACAATGATGTTGCGTTGCACGTATAGTTCACAAGAGGCTACTATCAAGCGGTGTTCCAAAAAAGCTAAGATGAACAATTGAACGGCTTTCATCAGTCAGCTTCCTACAGCCAAGTGTTTTCCTTTGAAGCTACACGTCTTCATACTCCTTGCCCCCAATTGAATGCAGCAGCTCTGATATCCCACCACCATGTAGTTCCCGCAGTTTGCGTACAGACTCGTGGAAGCTCTACCTAAAGCCTGGCTACCTCCACATTCCTCTGTGAACTTCCTCAGTTAAACTCATGGTAACCACTCAAACATCTGCATCAGGTCCAGAGCTGAAGGTGTTTTTTTGTCTCTACAAGCAAGCGTTTGATTGCCCATCCTAAGAGTGAAGATGAGAACTTGGGTCCTTGTGTATGAATGAAACTGACGCTGCCCTTTTTCCAGTTTGTCTTCGCTGAGTTCACGATTATCTCACTAGCTAACCATGAGGAAGGATACATCGACTTCCCAATTTCTAGGGGGTTACTTTGTGCTCCACACTGCCACCAAAAAATTAAATACCACGTTTTCTAGTTTGTATCATTTGGAAAATTTTAAATGTAAAGCTTCTCAAGAAGACTAAGCATTGTTTTGGATGCACCCAGTGAATGTCGAAACACGAACTTCCAAGGTTAATGAAGAAGATAAGTGATGACAGCTCCTGTTAGTGTATTTTTCTTATCATCATTGTTCTCCCCTGCCAACTCCTTTGTCTAAGACCGGCAGCCAAGATCGTCAGTTATATGTTGGATGTATTTCAGTCTGCCTTCCCGTACTGTTTTTAAATCTCTACAATTCCTTCTAGTACCAAGGTACTTATTCCCTGATGTCATAACACGTGTTCTATCACCCTCTCCCTTCCTCTTGTCGTTGTTTATCACATGTTCCTTTCTTCGTCGATTGCGCGGAGGACCTTCTCATTCATTGTCTTATCAGGCCACCTTATTTCCAGCGTCCTTCTCTAACACCAATTCCCAAACGCTTCGTATTTACGGTTTTACAACTATCTGTGATTCACTCGCATAGACGCACGTTGTCACAACTTTTTTCACCAACTCAAGGCGTTCGTCTGACACTAGCACAGCTCTTTGTTTGTGCAGGCCTGCTTAGTCCACACTCCCTGCTCTGTCTGTAATGCGTTGTTTGGCTTCGAAGGCAGCAGAATTCCTTCAGTTTGTCTACTAAGTGGTCCTAAATTTTGATGTTAAACTGATCCTTAATCTCATTTCCGTGACTTCATTACATTCGTCTTCCTTTGCCTTACAGCCAGTCCACATTCCGTGCTCATTAGATTGTTCACTGCATTCAGCAAGTTCTGTAATTTTTCCTCACTTTCGCAGAGGATAGCAGTGTGATCAGCGAAATTTATCGTTGATATTATTTCACCCTGAATTTAAATCCCACTCTTGAATCTTTGTTTCATTTTCGTCATTGCTCCTTCGATGCGCAGATTTAACAAGAGAGACGAGGCACCTCTGCCTTATGCGGGGTGAGTCACGAGGAATGGTACATGCTTTGAAGGGTGATAGTATTAGTGAATCTGAACAAAAAACTTCATATGGACGTATGTCCTATTCCGAATGGTTTCCGAGATAGAACACATTTAATATCACTTTGGTACGTTTTTCTTGAATAACTCGAAAACCGCACCCTCCAACGAAAACGTGTCGCAGTAGAAAATTAAGCTATATTGAATTTCCTACAAAAAAGGTCCTATTTATTTTTATCTCTAGAACTAATGGTTTGTGCGAAGAGAGCGCGTGGTTGTTGAAAAACTTGCTCGACGCGCATGCTCTGTTGCTTGCGTGGTTTTTGTAGGCCAATTTAAGGTAGTTTCCCTACTTGATAGACCACAAGTGTCCCGTGTCAAGGAGTTCGTCTCAACTTGCTACCTCAGTATGCTACCTCAAATTGGCCTACAAAAACTACGTAAGCTACAGCGCATGCACGTCGAGCGAGTTTTTCAACTTTCTCGCGCCCTCTTCGCACAAACCATTAGCTAAAAAAATGAATAGGACCTTTTTTGTAGGAAATTTAATATAGTTTAATTTTGTACTGCGACACGTTTTCGCTGGAGAATGTGGTTTTCGAGTTATTCAAGAAAAAACTTACAAGAGTGATACCAAATGTGTTCTATCTCGGAAACCATTCGAAATAGTGCGTACGTCCATATGAAGTTTTTTGTTCAGAATGACTAACACTATCACCCCTCAAAGCATGCACCATTCCTCCTGATTCAACCTGTATACTTTTTATTCGTGGCAGTTGTTTCATTCTCGTTGTTCCCTCACGATTCTTTTACATATTGTACATTACTCAAGTGTCTGTGTAGATTATATTTATTTTTGTGAGAATTTGGAAGATCTTGCAACATGTTATGTAGACGAACATCTCTTTTAGGTCGACCTGTTCTGTGATGGCGTCTTGACGTTTCTACTCTTGCCTCCATTATCGAGGCAACATCAGAACTGCGTCTCTGGTTCCTTTACATTTCCTTAACGTAAACTGACTGTCATATAACAGATCCTAGGTTTTATTTGCCGTTCTCGTCAGCAACTTGGATACGTAAGCTGTTAGCTGATTGTGAGACAGGTCTTGTCTTTGTAATATATGGAGGGAAAAATTTGAAGTGAACTTTATAAACCGAGAGATCGAAAGTCACGGGAACGGCGTTCCCATCTGAAGACGTTCCGTGCGCAACGTCTGAATTTTGAGGCTACGTGCAGCATACGGTGCGAGTGTACCTGAACAGTCTGTTACAGACGCGTGCCTAGTGAACAAGGCAGCACCTCGCGTGGGATGATAAGGCGTAAGACGCATTTGTCATAGCATATCGGAGATTGCGCAAGAACTCAGCTTTTCGAGGTCACTGGTGTGTGGAAAGAAACTTGAGTATTGCGGAGACAGTGTTTTCCGGAGGCGCAAATCGCCGCACAGTGCAACCCCACCTCCCCAGAGCCATGCTGAGCAATCAACGGTCCGCTGTCATCATTTCGCCGTCGATTTGAAAGTGTGGCGTCTGGAACAATCTCTATCACAATTGTACAGTGAAAAATGCTACTCATACGCTTCATCAGCAGAGGAGCGACTCCTCTGTTCTGACACCTCGGCACTGCTCAGCGACTAGAATAGTCCCGCGAACATCGCCACTCGACCATGGAACACTGGGGGCGTTGTAGCATCGTCTGATAAATCCCGGTTTCGGTTGTGTCGAGCTAATGGGGGCGTGAGAGTGAGGTGAACGCTCCATGAAGCTATGGAACCGGCGTGTCGATAAAGTTGTATATGGGGAGCAGTAGCCTCATTTATGTTCTGGGCTGACTTCTTATGGTCTCAATTAAGCCTCATTATCCAGCTGCAGGGCCCAATGATTAGCCTACGTTATGTAAACATTCTTCGGATTATATACACCCTTTTCTGGCACTGCAGCACCCTGCTAGCGAATTTTATCATTGATATCCATTCACTCTCAATTTTAACCGCACTCTTGAACGTTTCTTTTATCACCATCATTGCTTCTTCGATTTATAGAATGAACAGTAGGAGTGAAAGCCTGCGTCCCTACCTTAAACCGTTCTTAATCTGAGCACTTCGTTTTTTGTGTTTTATTGTAATTTTTCGCTGTTGGTGTAGTACATACTGTATATTATCCGTTTCTCCTTATAGCTTACACCTATTTCCTGAGAATTTGGAACATCTTGCGTCATTTCACATACTCAAATGCTTTATAAGTCGACAGTTCATATGAGCCTGGTTTTTCTTCATTGCTGCTTCCGTTATCTTCATCTACATCTACATGGATACTCTGCGTATCACACTCAAGTCCCTGGAACAGGATTCATCGAACCATCTCCACAATACTTCTCCATTATTCTAATCTCGAACAGAGCGCGGAATAACCAAGACCTACATCTTTCCGTGCGAGCTCTGATTTCCCTTATTTTATTCTGGTGATCGTTTCTCCCTACCTAGGTCGGCGGCAACAAAATATTTTCGCATTCAGTGGAAAAAGTTGGTGATTGAAAATTCCTGAGAAGATTCCGCCGCGACGAAACACGCCTTCATTTTAATGACGTCCACCTCAAATCCTGCGTGATGTCCGTGACGCTCTCTCCCATATTTCTCGATAAAACAAAACTTGCTGCTCTTCTTTGAAGCCGGCCGGGTTGGCCGAGCGGTTCTAGGCGCTACAGTCTGGAACCGCGCGACCGCTACGGTCGCAGGTTCGAATCCTGCGTGGGGCATGGATGTGCGTGATGTCCTTAGGTTAGTTAGGTTTAAGTAGTTCTAAGTTCTAGGGGACTGATGACCTTAGAAGTTAAGTCCCATAGTGCTCAGAGCCATTTTTTTTTCTTCGTTGAACTTTGTCGATGTACTCCGTTAATCCTATATGATAAGGATCCCAGACCGCGCAGCACTACTGCAGAAGAAGACGGACAAGCGTAGTGTAGGCAGTTTCTTTAGTAGATCTGTTACATTTTCTAAGTTCTCTGCCAGTAAAACGCAGTCTTTGATTAGCCTTCCCCACAACATTTTCTGTGTATATTTTCTAATTTAAATTGTTCGTAATTGTAATTCCGTGGTATTTAGTTGAATTTACGGTCTTAACATTTGACTGATTTATCGTGTAAGCGAAGTTTAACGAATTCCTTTTAGCACTCATGTGGATGAGTTCCAACTTTTCATTATTTAGGGTCAATTTCCAATTTTCGCACCATGCAGATATCTTTTCTAAATCGTTTTGCAATTTGTTTTGATCTTCTGGCGAGATTACTTGACAACAAAAGACAGCTTCATCTGCAAACAACCTAAGACGGTTTATATAGATGAGGAACAGCAGAGCGCATATAACACTACCTTGGGGAAAGCCAGATATCATTTCTGTTTCACTCGATGACTTTCCGTCCGTTGCTACGAACTGTGACCTCTTTGACGGAAAATCACGAATCCAGTCACATAATTGGGACCGAAACGTCAGGGATGGCTTAAAAAATATTTTTTTTTAAAAAAAAAAAACAGTACTTTCGTTTTCGAGGTGATAAAAGTTTGTGAGTGCTCCCCCCCCCCCCCCACCTTCCAAACCCCCACCGCGGCTCCCCGCACCCATTACAGTTATGAGGGCTGGCGGAGGACCAGTGCCTCTATGTTTAAGGGGGGTAGGACGTCAAACGGTCTGACTTGGAGCAGGAGAGGCACCACAGGACATTTTAATTTCCACTGTCTATACTTTTACAAATAAATTTATAAAACTTTGTCAGCATGACCAGGAAGGATTCAGAATTTACACTCTTAGCAGTGGAAGTAAAACATAACGAAATAATTTTTTTTGCATGTGTAATTTCATCATTTTTTTCACTTACTAATGGCAGCATTTGTTGCTATAGGTACACTTTTCTTCATAAGTAAGAGAAATTCTTCGATTAATTTTGCACAGCATACAAACCATACTTAAAGGTGTATGGATCTCTAGAATTTTCCAAATCTATTAAAAACTGTGGTAAAAATTGAGGTAATTAACTATAAAATTTGTGTTTTTTCTAAACATGAAGTTTAAAATACAACAGCTCATTCGTTTTTTCATACATTAAATAAATTCTAGAGTTTCATACACCTGTAAGTATGGTATGTATGCTGTGCTAAAGTCATCGAAGAATCTCTCTAACGTATGAAGAAAAGTGTACCTGTAGCAACAAATGCTGCCATTACTAAGTGAAAAAATGATGAAATTTCACACATAAAAAAATTTATTTTGTTATGTTTTCGAACTTCCACTACAATCAGTGTGAATCCTGAATCCTTGGCCGGCCGGAGTGGCCATGCGGTTCTAGGCGCTGCAGTCTGGAACCGCGAGACCGCTACTGTCGCAGGTTCGAATCCTGCCTCGGGCATGGATGTGTGTGATGTCCTTAGGTAAGTTAGGTTTAACTAGATCTAAGTTCTAGGGGACTAATGACCTCAGAAGTTGAGTCCCTTAGTGCTCAGAGCCCTTTGAGCCACCCCCCCCCCCCCTGAATCGTTCCTGGTCATGCTGACAAAGTTTTATGAATTTATTTGTAAAAGTATAGAGACTGTAAATTAAAATTTCCTGTGATGCCTCTCCTTCTCCAAGTCGGCCCGTTTGAGGTCCTACCCCCCTTAATGTAAATCGCAGGCACTACACCGTCGTACAGTGGAACGCCAATTCCCGACAGTAACCGTTCGTCGTCTGTTTTTCAAGATGGCGCCGTGGGCGGCGCCCCGTTAGCAGGGGGCTGCGGCGCGAGGGGCGAGTGAACCGCGGCTCGCTCTGATTAGTTAGGGAGGGAGGGCGCGCCTAGTGCCTCCTGCTACCTACTGCCAACTTACTAGCCTCTAGCCGCTGGCCGCGCTGCGCTGCAAGCAGACAATGAGCGGTGCGCGTCCTGGGCGGCGGCCATATATGGCCGGCCCGGCCGCCCGCTCTCGCAGCCGCCGCCGCGGCCGCCGCCTTCATGCAATGCAGATGCCCGCCGCGTCATTTCAGCGGATGAATGCAGGAGAAAGTGCTCGGCACTTAGCCCGGCGACAATCCAACTTCCCACGTACCTGCGTCGTTGCAGTTCACTCAAGAATGAATTCCAAACTACACAGCGCATTAGGAAGCACTGTGAGTTAATCGATCGTTGTCACTAGCTATGACAGTATTTACAAACTGGCTAGTAAAGCGTGTAGTCGTAGTACTTGTCCGTGAATTTTCGGGTTTGATTATTATGTTGTTGTTGTGGTCTTCAGTACTAGACCGGTTTCACGTAGCTCTCCATAACAGTCTTTCGAATACGTGCGCCGCCAGTTACGCCGCCGCGTTTCCTACAGCCTCCAACGCGGTACGAGGGCGCTGCCACGGACAATTAAGCCGTTGCCAATGAGATGCAAGCATCCCCTTTCCGTATCTCCAGCGGCGTGTGTACTTAAGTCCGAAAAGTCATATACTGATCCCCATTTTGTGTATTTACCAACTGAATAACATTTATAGATTTTCACTGTGGTCTCGGCTCGTCATTTACTGAATATCCATACTACTGAAGACAGACTGAACTGCAAATCATTTGTATCCACATGTATTTCAACATTCAGATCTACTATTAGGAACTGGCGCTTCAAGTACACCAACAAAGTTTTCTATTATTTTTACTATTTCATATTATATGTAGAACTATTACTATCTGAACTCTCTGTTCATGAACGTTATCTGCTCCTCTCTCCCGTAGCCACCAGAGAACCACACAGCGTGCAAAGGAAGTTATAACAGTGTATTTTATGTGTAACTACTGTAACCTAGATTCATTTTCACACCATAACCTCCCCCCCCCCCCCCACACACACACACCCATACTCACTCTCTTTTCCGTATTAGCACATTGACGAATCCTTGACGCCTCAGCACGTGTGTCATTAATTAATCTGTTCTCTTAGTCGTTGTGCCATAAATTTCTCTATTCCTCCATGTCGATTAAGCATCTCCTCATTAGTAATTCGTCCGCCCCCGGTAGCTGAGTGGTCAGCGCAACAGAATGTCAGTCCTAAGGAGCTCGGGTTCGATTCCCGGCTGGGTCGGAGATTTTCTCCGCTCAGGGACTGGGTGTTGTGTTGTTCTAATCATCATCATCATCATTTCATCCCCATCGACGAGCAAGTCGCCGAAGTCGCGTCAAATCGAAAGACTTGCACCCGGCGAACGGTCTGCGCAACGGGAGGCCCTAGTCACACGCCATTTACATTTGCATTAGTTATTCGATCTTCCCATCAGGTCTTCACCATCCTCCAGTTGGTATTAAGGTACCACGTCTAAAAATATCTGCATTTATACCCATTTAAACTCCATCTGAACAGGTACCGACCGTCCGCCGTGTCATCCTCAGCCCAATTGTGTCACTGGATGCGGATATGGAGAGGGATGTGCTCAGCACACCGCTCCCCCCGTCGTATGTCAGTTTACGAGACAGGAGTCGCTACTTCTCAATCAAGTAGCTCCTCAGTTAGCCTCCCAAGGGGTGAGTGCGCTCCGCTTGCCAACAGCGCTCGGAAGACCGGATGGTCACCCATCCAAGTGTTAGCCCAGCCCGACAGCTCTTAACTTCGGTGATCTGACGGGAACCGGTGTTACCATTGCGGCAAGACCATTGTTTACACCCATTACACTCTGTATATTTTCTCTACTACGGCCATCGCCATTTACTTTGCTAAATTTATCTACTACTACTATTGTATGAGTTCCTAATCCAATACTATCTGCATCACCTGATTTAATTCGACTACATTCCATTACCCTTGTTCTATTTCTGTAATATTCGTCTTCTAACACTATGCATTCTATGTGATCGGAGGCTTTCCCGGCGTATGTGCTGTTTCCAGGGCTCTCGGGTGTCCAGCCGAATGCGATCGTCGAAGTCCCACGATATTTCGGCGAATAACCTTTCCGCCATCATCAGGTGGGTATGATGGAATTCCATCAACGATCGCATCCGGCTGGACACCAGAGAGCCCTGAAAACACCACTATGCATTCTGTTCAGTTACTCATCCAAGTCCTTTGCCACCTCTGACAGATTTACAGTGTCACAAGCAAAAATTTAAAAGTTTTCATTACTTCACCCTTAACTTCAGTTCCCTTTCCCCCCTTGATTTCCTTTACTGTTTAGTCATTCTAAAGATTGAATAACGTTGTGGGGAATCTACAAACATGTTTCACTCCCTTCACAGTTACTGCTTTTTCTTCACGCCCTCAACTATTACAACTGCAGTTTCGTTCATGAACTACAATCGGTTTTCTGTGCAAGTTGTAGGTAACTTTTCGCTTCCTCTATTTTATACTGCTATCTTCATAACTTCAAAGAGTGCACTGCTGTCAACATTGCGAAAAACTCTCTCTAAATCTACAAATTCTATAAACGTGGCTTTGTCTTCCTTCAATCTATCTTCTAAGGTAAGTCGTACGGTCACGTCTCCTCACGCATTCCTACAGTTCTTCGGAACCCAGACTAATCTTCCCCGAGGTAGGCTTCGACCATTTTTTCTGTTCTCCTCTAAATAGTTCGATTAAGTTCTTTTATTTTGCAAATATGACTTATTAAACTGGTTCGATGATATAACACTTGTTAGCATCTGACTTCATTGGAAAAGGAATTATTACATTTTCCACAATCAAAATGGTTCAAATGGCTCTGAGCACTATGGGACTCAACTTCTGAGGTCATTAGTCCCTTAGAACTTAGAACTAGTTAAACCTAACTAACCTAAGGACATCACACACATCCATGCCCGTGGTAGGATTCGAACCTGCGACCGTAGCGGTCGCGCGGTTCCAGACTGTAGCGCCTAGAACCGCTCGGCCACCCTGGCCGGCTTTCCACAATCGGGCGAGAAGAAAGTCCCTGTTTGGTAAAGCCGATAGTGAACATCATGTTGACGGATTTCATCTCACCTCCTTAAAGAATGCTCATCGGACGTGTTGGATACACACGATATCATACACCCACCTCCGATATCGAAGGTAGAAGCAATCGATATGGTCTTCACCTAACACCTGACACCAGAGCAACTGCAAATACATTTTACAACTTATTTCCAATGACGTTAGGTCGTATTACATAACATTTCGCAAAATATCCTGAACCTCTCTGCCTACAATTTAGCTTCTAATTATCAGGTTTTGGCGGCGCAAAGACTGTTCCATTAAGTTTCGGGTGTGCAGCAGCAAGAACTCTCCTTCTTCTTCTAATATTTCGGCTGTATAACGTTCAGCCATCTTCAGAGTGAGGCTCTCTTAATGGAATAGCTTCTAATTAGTTTAGATTTGAGGGGCAATACACACACCATACAAAAGCTTGCGATATAATAAAATTTAATTCATTTACCTTATCAGAGGATCGATTGCTGGTACATGGAGTGGCAACTGACCCTAAATGCACATAGACAGAAAAACCCATTATTGCGTAAGTACACAACTGTAGACCAGTCACTGGTAGCAGCTACTTTCATAAAATACCTAAGAGTAGGCGCACGGGGTGATTTAAAATGAAACGGCCACATAAAACGAATAGCAGGAAAGGCAGATGCATAACTGAGATTCACTGGAGGAATCCTCAGTAAATGTAGTCCGTCAACAAAGTAGGTAGCTTACGAAACCA
The DNA here is from genome assembly GCF_023898315.1 of Schistocerca nitens. NCBI lineage: Eukaryota > Metazoa > Arthropoda > Insecta > Orthoptera > Acrididae > Schistocerca > Schistocerca nitens. The sequence goes on along the minus strand of NC_064614.1, from coordinate 1,233,307,477 downwards.
TCGTTCGAGCAATACCTGAATATTGCTCGTCAGTTTGGGACTCGTACCAGACAGGAGAGGAAACAAGATCTGAAGAAGAGCAGATCGTGTCGTTATAGGTTCATTTAGAAAGCGCAGAAGTGTCATGGATACGATCAATCTACTCCAGTGCAGACGCTGAAAAAGAAGTGTGGTTTACTGTTAAAATTCCTAGTGCTTACGTTCCTGGAAGAGTCAACAGAGCCGGCCGGGGTGGCCGAGCGGTTCTAGGCGCTACAGTCTCGAACCGCGCGACCGCTACGGTCGCAGGTTCGAATCCTGCCTCGGGCATGGGTGTGTGTGATGTCCTTAGGTTAGTTAGGTTTAAGTAGTTCGAAGTTCTAGTGGACTGATGACCTCATAAGTTAAGTCCCATAGTGCTCAGAGCCATTTGAACCATTTTTGAGTCAACATATATTTCTTCCTCCTTTGTACATCTGGCGAAAGGACCATGATGACAAAATTAGAGATATTCGAGCCCACGCAGAGGCTTACCGGCAGTAGTTCTTCTCGCGGACCATTCGCGACTGGAACAGGAAAGGAGGCAAGTGAAGTGGTATACGAAGTACGCGCCGCCACACACAGCAAGGTCGTTAGAGGTGGAGAGATGGAGACCTTATCTTAGTTTACGATTATTTCTTGCCGGCCGTTGTGGCCTAGCGGTTCTAGGCGCTTCAGTCCGTAAACGCGCTGCTGCTACGGTCGTAGGTTCGAATCCTGCCTCGGGCATGGATGTGTGTGATGTCCTTAGGTTAGATAGGTTTAAGTAGTTCTAAGTCTAGGGGACTGATGGCCTCAGATGTTAAGTCCCATAGTGCTCAGAGCCATTTGAACCATTTTGATTATTTCTTCACACTACAGGAAGATCTTTGGAAGAAACGTCTTCTCTGCGTGTACAGACTGCTGTCAGTTACATTTGAATTGTCAGCTGTTCACTTGATATTACCTCCCCCCACCCCCTTACTCCCTTAAATTTCATCTCAGTACTATGTTTTCCGTTGCTCGCTTTCCCGTATGTATATTATAATGAGGAATCTGTGGCGCCTCGTTAGGTAAGTAATAGGTTGAAGTGCTACTTATATGACGTGTGGAAGTCAGTCCAAGTCAGAAGATTTATGTTTTGAAGTAGTGAAATTTGGAATATAAATCATGGCAATTATGTGTACTTTTGGGTACGGGGCTCTTAAATACATCTAGGTGCGAGCTGAAGTTGCCAAGTTAAGTTCGTTTTCGAATCTTTATTTTATGCCTTTATTTTCTGACGTACGTGTTTTTATTTGTGCATACGTAACTGTTTATAACACGTGTCTTCTGGACAGAACAAGTGTTGAAAGTGGACTTTGACGCAAAACATATTCATTACGAGAAATAAAAGCTTACAGAACAGACACAGGTGACTGAAGGTGGTTTCTTTTCAACAGTGTCTGTCTAAATGAAATACAAAAATCACTGTGCTGACGCATGCATTGCTTCAGTTGGAGTTTTGTTTACGTGAGTTTAATTGAGACGTGGAACAAATTCTGAATACCTCGTCGAACATTTTCCAAGAAACCATCAGTCGATGTAATGAGTGCGCACATTAGATTGTAATACCTGGAAATGAGACATGTCTGAAAGGCATCGCGTGATGGATGAAGCTACATTTTGCAGAAATAATAACTTGAGTTCACTTTGACACAGGAGGGGATCTCTGACCTCGCGTGAATTAGACGCAACCCCCTCTCTCTCTCTCTCTCTTTCTCTCTCTCTCTCTCTCTCTGTCCTCCCTCCCCCCACCCTCGCACACACAGTTTTCCGCTTGCCAGGAGCACTTGACCTTCTTGCTGCAGTCTTCTAATCACGCCTCTCGCCCGCTGACCTCCACGCTGGCTGTCCTAAGGAGATCACGCAATGCAGGCCACGGTGGCTCGTTAAGTCGGCGCCCTGGGCGGGCAGTAGCGTGTAATTGAAAGCCTCTCGCGGCACCACGGGCCCTGCAACCTCGCACGCACGCCAAGGCCTGGCTGGCTTGCGAAAAACAAAAGTGCCACACGGAAACAACACGTCCTCAATGAATATCGTAAATCTGTTAACCACCGTAAAAAATGCTACGTAGATGATCCTCCACTCTCGTTGTTGTTCATGTTGTGGTCTCTCCACATTAGTCTATCCCGTGCGAGCCTTCCCATCTCTACGTAACTGTTGCAACATAAATTCACTTCAACCTGCTTACTACAGTCAACATTTGGTCTCCATCTGCAAGTTTTACCCCTCACACTCCTCTTCATTACCAAACTGACAATTCACTGATGCTTCAGGACGTGTCCTGTCAACCAACCCCATCTTTTAATCAAGATGTGCTACACATTTATTTTCTCTCTGATTCTGTTCACTACCTCTTCATTAATTATCAAACCGACCCACCTAATTTTCAGCATTCTTCTGTAGCACCAAGTGCCAGAGGCATCTATTCTCTTCTTGTCTTTTTCACTTTTCATTTAAGGGGAGGTTTACTATCTTTGGCCCGAAAAAAGCATGTTCTTTGAGAATTTTTTTCTCGGGATGTGTTATAGACGTCAATGTCAAATTTTGTCAAAATGTTTATTGATACTTCCTCTACAAACTGGAATTTTTTCGACAGGAAATGTCGAAAAGAAAAGGCGGAAGTGCCGTCGGAACGAAAAAAAAATTCGATGTAGACCTACACGCGCGGTATGTCACAGCTCAGCCGGCTCGTCTGAAAACAAAATTGAGTTGACATTAGCGAAGGATATAAGATTCTTTAGGAGTTGTACCCCGCTTAAATTATTTGGACCATAGGAAACAAAATGGAGGCCATTTAAAAAATATATGGCTTTTTTCATCGATTTTTCGACTTCGTCGGCCAAGTAAAAATATTTATAGTACATGGATCGGAATAAAAGTGGTACAACTCCTAGAAAATTTAGTTAGCTTCGTCGGAAACAAAGAATCATGCCAATCGGTTCAGTAGATTTGATGTTACCATACCGCGCGATAAAAAAAAGTCATTTCGAGAAAAACGCGTTTGAAGTTTTGACTACATACAAATGCAATATTATGCAACATACGTTCAATCTGCTATTCCGGGTCCATAAACCACTCCTTCCTCTTCCTCATAGATGGCGTTCTGCTCGATCTGGGCCATCTGCTTCTCCAGAGCCGCTCGTACGGCCGGTGACAAGCGGTTTTCGGCCGCTTGAATCCCGTGGTCGTCCGAATGCTTGGCAAAATACGTCGAATAGAGTCCCAGGGCGACGTCCATCGTTGTCATGGTCTTCAGAATTGCTGAATACCCTTCGTTGAAGCTGCTCACTGCCAGGAAAGTCGCAATCTCCACAGTCTTCGGACCAGAATGCAAATGCTTGGCGGCTAATTTCGCGTTCGAACTTTCATTTGAATTTTGTGTATTTTCTCCCAAGCACCGGTACAATAAGTCGTCCTCCGAAAGAAAATAACTAGTGCGTGAAAAAGGCCGATTTCAGGCGGATGCATTTTTTTGTTCAAGCGCAAATAACAAACATTTCCTTTCCGTATTCGGAAAACCGTTTCAGTGGTGGATTCTAAACACTTTTATGGATCCAAAATGAAATTTTTAAAAAATCGATTTTTTGAACCAAAAGATAGTAAACCTCCTCTTAAGTTAATAACAAGTGTTGAAATATTTGTCTTTCTCAGAAAACTTTCTACGCTATTGAGAGTCCATTCTTGTTACGGTGTACAGGTTTCCTAAGTGTTTAGAAAGGAGGCAATATTCGTGTCCTCTCTTCCCTTTGGCTATCTTTCCTTTCCCATCCACAATACTGACTCATTATTCATCTCTGGAACTGCGGCCATTAAAACATCTTCTTGTATCTACATCATATACATTCGACGGTAGCACAGAGGATTGCACTCCATGCTCTCGTTATGAATGTTCAAATCTTCCAAACGTCTTCAGAATTATAATGACTTTTACCTGATTTTACTGCAATTTTGTATACATATCATCTAACCGTCAGTACACTACAACTGATGATTACAATAAATCTATGTTAGTACATAGAGAAAAGACAGTAGCCGATATTTCTATAGGATGAAGCACCGAAAACAGATCAACTCAAATATTTCCAGAATTAGGAAATAAATCGAGGTGCTGTTTTCGCTTTTTTCAGTGGCATTGAAAAGAGCCTTCGATGAGGTCTTTGAACGACCTAACATGTGTTGAAGTTGATCAAACAGCAACGAGATAGCACCACCGTAAATCACTGCCTCGCCGCAAAGAGAAGAGGTCCCTGAAACGCCTCCGAAGCCGACGTCCGTCCGACGCTGCCGTCTGTCGTGTCGGACTGAAAACAAAATAAAATCGCTGCAGTACGGATGGACAGATAGATTCAATTAGGACGCACGGTTCTAGACCTCATACTTTTTTGTTTCGTGCTAGTACTGTTAAGTAATGTGATATAAGACACGCAAGTGCAGTTATACATGCCGATGCTAAAAAGCATATAGGCCTAATGAAGAGCTCTTGTGTAAACACCTAAAAAGGAAACGTGAAATAAAACCACTCAAAAGTGTGAATAAATTTCTAAGGTACGGAAGGATATGTGTTAACTAGCCGCTTTCGAAGACTGCAAAATTTCCAGTTGTCGCTAATACCTGGAAGAAAACGATTTACTGACATATTGTCAGCACGGATTCAGAAAATGTCGTTCTTGTGAAACACAGCTAGCTCTTTATACTCATGAAGTAATAAGTGCTATCGACAGGGGATGTCAAATTGATTCCATATTTTTAGATTTCCAGAAGGCTTTCGACACAGTTCCTTACAAGCGTCTTCTAACCAAACTGCGTGCCTACGGAGTATCTCCTCAGCTGTGCGACTGGATTCCTGATTTCCTGTCAGAAAGGTCACATTTCGTAGTAATAGACGGAAAGTAATCGAGTAAAACAGAAGTAATATCCGGCGTTCCCCAAGGAGGTGATATAGGCCTGCTGTTGTTCCTGATCTATATTAACGACATAGGAGACAATCTTAGTAGCCGTATTTGATTGTTTGCAGATGATGCTGTCATTTACCCTCTTGTAAAGTCATCAGACGATCAAAACGAATTGCACAATGATTTAGATAAGATATCTGTATGGTGCGAAAAGTGGAAGTTGACCCTGAACAAGGAAAAGTGCGAAGTTATTCACATGAGTACTAAAAGAAATGAGTTAAATTTTGATTACGCGATAAGTCACATAAATCTGAAGGCTGTATATTAAACTAAATACTTAGGGATTACAATTACAAATAACCTAAATGGGAACGATCATATAGATAATATTGTGGGTAGAGCAAACCAAAGACTGCGATTCATTGGCAGAGCACTTAGAAGGTGCAACAGGTCTACGAAAGAGACTGCTACACTACGCTTGTCCGCCCTATTCTGGAGTATTGCTGTGCGGTGTGGGATCCGCATCTGGTGGGACTGACGGATGACATCGAAAAAGTAAAAAGAAGGGCAGCTCGTTTTGTTTTTTGGTCATCAGTCTACTGACTGGTTTGATGCGGCCCGCCACAAATTCCTTTCCTGTGCTAACCTCTTCATCTCAGAGTAGCACTTGCAACCTACGTCCTCAATTATTTGCTTGACGTATTCCAATCTCTGTCTTCCTCTACAGTTTTTGCCCTCTACAGCTCCCTCTAGTACCATGGAAGTCATTCCCTCATGTCTTAGAAGAAGTCCTATCATCCTGTCCCTTCTCCTTATCAGTGTTTTCCACATATTCCTTTCCTCTCCGATTCTGCGTAGAACCTCCTCATTCCTTACCTTATCAGTCCACCTAATTTTCAACATTCGTCTATAGCACCACATCTCAAATGCTTCGATTCTCTTCTGTTCCGGTTTTTCCACAGTCCATGTTTCACTACCATACAATGCTGTACTCCAGACGTACGTCCTTAGAAATTTCTTCCTAAAATTAAGGCCGGTATTTGATATTAGTAGACTTCTCTTGGCCAGAAATGCCTTTTTTGCCATAGCGAGTCTGCTTTTGATGTCCTCCTTGCTCCGTCCGTCATTGATTATTTTACTGCCTAGGTAGCAGAATTCTTTAACTTCATTGACTTCGTGACCATCAATCCTGATGTTAAGTTTCTCGCTGTTCTCATTTCTACTACTTCTCATTACCTTCGTCTTTCTCCGATTTACTCTCAAACCATACTGTGTACTCATTAGACTGTTCATTCCGTTCAGCAGATCATTTAATTCTTCTTCACTTTCACTCAGGATAGCAATGTCATCAGCGAATCGTATCATTGATATCCTTTCACCTTGTATTTTAATTCCACTCCTGTACCTTTCTTTTATTTCCATCATTGCTTCCTCGATGTACAGATTGAAGAGTAGGGGCGAAAGGCTACAGCCTTGTCTTACACCCTTCTTAATACGAGCACTTCGTTCTTGATCGTCCACTCTTATTATTCCCTCTTGGTTGTTGTACATATTGTACATGACCCGTCTCTAGCTTACCCCTACTTTTTTCAGAATCTCGAACAGCTTGCACCATTTTATATTGTCGAACGCTTTTTCCAGGTCGACAAATCCTATGAAAATGTCTTGATTTTTCTTTAGCCTTGCTTCCATTATTAGCCGTAACGTCAGAATTGCCACTCTCGTCCCTTTACTTTTCCTAAAGCCAAACTGATCGTCACCTAGCGCATTCTCAATTTTCTTTTCCATTCTTCTGTATATTATTCTTGTAAGCAGCATCGATGCATGAGCTGTTAAGCTGATTGTGCGACAATTCTCGCACTTGTCAGCTCTTGCCGTCTTCGAAATTGTGTGGATGATGCTTTCCCGAAAGTGAGATGGTATGTCGCCAGACTCATATATTCTACACACCAACGTGAATAGTCGTTTTGTTGCCACTTCCCCCAGTGATTTTAGAAATTCTGATGGAATGTTATCTATCCCTTCTGCCTTATTTGACCGTAAGTCCTCCAAAGCTCTTTTAAATTCCGATTCTAATACTGGATCCCCTATCTCTTCTAAATCGACTCCTGTTGCTTCTTCTATCACATCAGACAAATCTTCACCCTCATTGAGACTTTCAATGTATTCTCTCCACCTATCTGCTCTCTCCTCTGCATTTAACAGTGGAATTCCCGTTGCACTCTTAATGTTACCACCGTTGCTTTTAATGTCACCAAAGGCTGTTTTGACTTTCCTGTATGCTGAGTCTGTCCTTCCGACAATCATATCTTTTTCGATGTCTTCACATTTTTCCTGCAGCCATTTCGTCTTAGCTTCCCTGCACTTCCTGTTTATTTCATTCCTCGGCGACTTGTATTTCTGTATTCCTGATTATCCCGGAACATGTTTGTACTTCCTCCTTTCATCAATCAACTGAAGTATTTCTTCTGTTACCCATGGTTTCTTCGCAGCTACCTTGTTTGTACCTATGTTTTTTTCTTCCCAACTTCTGTGATGGCCCTTTTTAGAGATGTCCGTTCCTCTTCAACTGTACTGCCTACTGCGCTATTCCTTATTGCTGTATCTATAGCGCTAGAGAACTTCAAACGTATCTCGTCATTCCTTAGTACTTCCGTATCCCACTTCTTTGGGTATTGACTCTTCCTGACTAATGTCTTGAACTTCAGCCTACTCTTCATCACTACTATATTGTGATCTGAGTCTATATCAGCTCCTGGGTACGCCTTACAATCCAGTATCTGATTTCGGAATCTCTGTCTGACCATGATGTAATCTAATTGAAATCTTCCCGTATCTCCCGGCCTTTTCCAAGTATACCTCCTCCCTTGTGATTCTTGAACAGGGTATTCGCTATTACTAGCTGAAACTTGTTACAGAACTCAATTAGTCTTTCTCCTCTTTCATTCCTTGTCCCAAGCCCATATTCTCCTGTAACCTTTTGTTCTACTCCTTCCCCTACAACTGCGTTCCAGTCGCCCATGACTATTAGATTTTCGTCCCCCTTTACATACTGCATTACCCTTTCAATATCCTCATACACTTTCTCTATCTGTTCATCTTCAGCTTGCGACGTCGGCATGTATACCTGAACTATCGTTGTCGGTGTTGGTCTGCTGTCGATTCTGATTAGAACAACTCGTTTTGTATAATCGCGAAATAGGGGAGATAGTGTCACAGACATGATTCGTGAATTGGAGTGGCAATCATTAAAACGAAGGCGATTTTCGTTGCGACGGGGTCTTCTCATGAAGTTTCAATCACCAGTTTTCTCCTCCGATTGCGGAAACGTTCTGTTGGCACCCACCTACATAGGAAGAAATAATCATCACGATGAAATAAGAGATATCCTGGCTCGCACAGAAAAACTTAGGTGCTCGTTTTTCCCGCGTGCCGTTCGAGAGTGGAACGGTAGAGATACAGCATGAAGGTGGTTGATTGAACCCTCTGCCAGGCACTTTATTGTGAATAGCAGAGTAATGACGTATAAGTAGATGTAGACGTAGATGTAGATAGTTTCACAGAATCCACGAACATGTAAAACTTTAAAAATATTTGCACCTTCATTCTTTCCTAAAATAGACAGTAGGTCGCTAGCCAGACGAATTTCTGCTTCTTTTCCTGAATTCAGAAAGCAATCAGTCGAGATGCGGCACACCACAAGAACCGCAACCGCGGCCCTTCCTCTCCATGTAGGGGATGACCGTGTGTCATAGGGCAGTGCCCCGCTGTCGGTCTTGCTAGAGCCACCTCTTTTCATTTACGATGGAATGATGTCCACCAGGACCACACCTCGCACTGCGTGTTGCTTTGCGTCTACATCTGAGCGAACACAGGCGAGCGAGCGGTGATGAGACCCGATAGCAAGCCATATGAATTCCATAGGATTTATATCTGGCGAATTTGGTTGCCGAAACATCAATGTGAGTTCAATATGATGCTCCTCAAACCAGTGTAGCACGTTTATGCTGTTGAACGATGACGTTGCCGTTGGGGGGAAGACATCAACCATGAGGGGATGCAGGTGGTTTGCAGCTGCCAGGCTGTCTTCAATTACTACCACAGGTCTCATGCAAGGGCAGGAGAATGTCTCCCGTAGCACAAAACTTCTCCCACCAGCCTGCCTTCGTGCAGCGATGCGCGTTTCGAGCCACCTTCCACGCCGATGACGGTGTTTGTGGAGACGAGCACCGACCTAGTGTGGCGAAAATGTGATTCACATGAAGAGACGACACGTTACGATTGATCGACGGTCGAATTCCGATAGTCCCGTGCCCACTGCAATCGTGATTGACGATGTTGTTTTGTCAATAAGTGAACACGTCAGGGTGGTCTGCTGCGTGTCTCCATTTTCAACAAGTACGGTGAACCGTGTGCCCCGAAACACTTGCGCGTGTACCAGCATTGTGCTCTTTCGGCGGAGATGACACAGATCGCCATCTATCCTACTTTACGGAGCAGGCAAGCCTCCGAAACCCACATTCTGTGAAGAGTCGCGGACGTCCCACCATTTAGCGCCTAGTGGTAGTTTACTGTCCTTCTACCTCTTTCCGTAGATGCTCATGACAGTAGCACGTGATCATTCGACCGGTTTCGCCGTTTTCGAGATATTCGGTCACGAGCTTTGCGTAATAATTATCTGTCCTTTGAGGGAGTCTCTTATCTCAGTGCATTTCCCCATTTGCAGCCCATATCCTCGCTAGGGTGATCCCCCGTCCATCTCTGCTGCTTTTATGTACTTTTCATAGCACGTCACGTGCCCACTGCGTCACCAGCTGCTATGTAACCTCGCGGTGGGCAGCGTTCACAATGTTTTGGCTTACTAGTGTATTCTGTTCACACTTTTCGCTGGCCTCTCATTTCAACTGAGGACAAAATTTAAAAGCAGAAGAGAAAATATGACCTGAAGGAAGGCTAGGATTAATACTCTGATTATTAACAACTGGAGATATTTACGTTAGTGTAATGATTGTTTCACATTTCAATAGCTGCTGTATCTCAGATTGTTTCTCATGTCTGCAGTGACACATGCGAAGCCCTTCAGTTTTTTCAAGTGCGTACATGGAAGATAATGGCAATAAGCCATGATTAACGAAATGTAGAAAATAATACATCCAACCTGTCGCATAGGCTACATGACAAAAAATTACTGTATGGTTTGTTAGAGGGCGGGTAGCGTGATCCGAGGTGAAACTATTTTTGTGTAGCATCAAATATCTCCAGACATATCAGTGACACATCAGCCATGTAATTACAGCTACCGTAAACATAAGCAACATGAGTGTTCAGGATTTTCGTATACTTGTAATTTTAACCAGCATAATATACACATTTGTCATTGGCTTACTTTCAAGAAATTTACTGTCCATTTTCTCTTTAATGAAAAGAAATGCAAAGCTTTTCCTTATTTACTCTGTTTCCCGCTGATGCAAGCATCTAGTGAATTCGTCTTTCTCATGACCTTTGGGTGCTTCTGCAATTTTCTACCAGTTGTTCTTCTCTTCCTTCGGCATTTGTGCTGCGCATCTCTCGGATATGCCAAATATCTTCCACCAGCAACATTACATTCTCTTAATATCAGTCCATCGCTCAAGCAACTCATGTTAAGAAGAGAAGCTGGCAAGATAGTAGATGATAGCGTAGGACCCCTACTAGCGTAGGACCCCTACCCCTAGCGCCGGAACGGAGAAGACGGTAAATTCCCTTGATGGTTCGCTGAAAGACCGAAAGCCAGTGGAATACAAGCGAACACTAGCGAGCTCGAATCGAACACGACCGAATGCAGTTTGCTCGCGCTTGCCTATCGTTTACACCAGCCATTGAGCAGGTGGTCACAATGTTTTGGCTCCTCCGTGCTTGTGCAAAGTACTGGGTTAATCCTAAGGAAAGCTGAAGCTGCAATTCGATGACAAACACGCTACCTAAAAACATTTCACACTTACGTACAAAATCAGACACTTACATTCTTCTTTATCTACGACTTATTGTTTACTTCGTCAGTAACAGGGCGCACGCGATGCGAAATAATCCTCTAAAGGTACGTTGTCCAAGACGCGACGCACACTAGCGACTGCGACGGGTCGCTACGTGACGTCAGAAGTTGCCTGCTGGCGCATGCGCAGTTCGAGTTTGGGATGCGACGCGCGACTGTTGCGGCAGCTGTCGCAGCACTGCACCAGTGAGCAGTGTTGCGACGGAAGTCGCACGACACAAAGACGTACGGCTGCCAGAAAGCCACTCAAGGAAAACTGAAATGAGCCACTCACAGGATGTGATGCTCTGTGAGCTGGTCTCGCAACATCCTTGCCTTTACGATTTGAAGAAACCTAAATATAGAGACACTATGTTCAGAGACAGAATTTGGGAAGAAATTGATGCACAGTTGAAACTGGCAGGTGAGTGAAATATATAATATTTTCCCATTAATGCAAATTTTTCAGGCCTGTTATGAAAATCATATAATCCATGCAGATGTAGAATTAGAATGATGAAAATGAACTTGAAGGTCAATTTTTGCATTACTCTTTTTTGTGACGATAAAAATTGAAAACGGCAAGTACATTATAAAATGAACAATCTAAAGTATAACGAGAAAGTTACATTTTACAATACCTTCACTTCGAAAGTAAACGGTAGATTGGTGTCTTGATGATACCTTCTAGTTGTGAAAAACCACCACCAGATTGTTGTACAGCTTTCTGTAATCAATAGATGTTCGTTTTTGAGGAAGGCGTTTCTCAACAGATTGCGCAAACAGTTTGCTGCAATAAGTAATTTGTCACATTCACTTCAATTCATTGGTAGAAGGTGGTGCTCAAAAAACTTGTGCCAAAAGTGCACTACTGTTTTACAAGGCCCTTCTGGTCTGACACAGTTCACAATTGAAATTCGTCTTTTGTAAATCCTGGAGTCATCTTTTGAGTGCAGCTTGGCAAGATTAAATGTTCATGTCATCCATAACGATGTATGCTGTCAGAATATAAGAATATGGAAGTTCATTTGGATGGGAATAAAGAGTCAGTCGGCTATGAAAGTTGCCTTAGCTTGTTCCAAAAGTTTCTGCATGGGAAAAACTGACAAGTATAATTTGGGGAAATTTTGTGAACAAGCACGGACATTATTTCTTCCACATTTCTGCTAGTGTATACTGTAGACGTTCAGAATGAAAATTCTAGTGATGTTTAAGGTGAAACCCTATCTTGTTGTCAAGAACTTGAAACAATGCAATGACGCTAGCGTGCGCTTATTGTTAATAAACTTATCTTTCATTGGAATTTTAGGTGAAATGTGCAAAAACACATGGAGGAATATTCGGGACTCGTATCAGAGAAATAAACGAGAAAGAAAGCTTGGAACAGGTTCAGATGCCTCAGCAAAACCAAGAAAATGGATTCTGCTTGATCACTTGGCTTTAAGAAACCTACATTTCGTGGCATTTTAAATGAAATTGTCAAGAGCATATGGAGAAATATTAGTAACTCATACCGGAGAAATATATGACATAAAATGGTTTCATTAGGTCCAAATGTGTCAGCGAAACAAAACAAATGCATTCTCTATCGTGTGATGACCACACGATTCTCGTTGCGCGTCGACAGAACTGGCGGCTAGTCGCGACGCTCCCGGAGATATATGAGCCCAAATCTCGGAAACGGAGATCGATATCATTCTGATCTCAACTTTAAAAATAATTTCGATATGTTAGCTTCTTTTCATCGGCAACGATGTATGACCTAACGTGAACCATACGTAAAGTAGCCAGCGACCACATTTTTCACTGTACACAATTCAAATTTTATGCAGTAGGTTACTTGTAAATTAAGTATCGGAATAACTGTGACGAATATCGGAAAAATAGACACCTCATTATCAAGCTGTGATGTGAAACTGTAAGATACGCAAACATCAATTTTTTGTGCCTTTTACTTTCCTCACAATTGATAGAGAAGTAATATACAGCGAAAAAAACACGCAAAACCGGAAGAGATACTTTTCAATTTTTTAAAGTAAAAGGAGAATCTGTATCGAAAAAGTAACTCTGGGAGCCGATGTAACTTTGTTGCATTAACATACAGTATTTTTTACAGCAAGAAAATCGGAATTCTTATTTTTCTTATGTATTTGAATCCGCCGCCGCCGACCGGAGCTTGGGAAACGGCGACGACTCCAGTCGTGTTGCGGCCGTGTCGCCGTCTGCCAGGGTGGGAAAAGAGGAGGGGGCAGCGTCGCAGTCGCAGCCAACTGTCGCGTCTTGCACAACGTAACTTAAGTGTTGTGACTTGGCAAGACAGCCAAGCCACTATGAGAGGAAGCCGAAAGGCACGCGTATAAGCTCACGCAGGCTGGCGTGAGGTCTGGAACAGTTAAAGGAATAGAGACTAGCAAAATAGGTACGTAGCTTCTGGAATACTTAACTTTAATCCATAATTGGTGAACATCGGTCTGACGGTACATGCATCACAAGATAAATAGCAAATGATAATGGCGCCTTGCTAGGTCGTAGCAAATGACGTAGCTGAAGGCTATGCTAACTATAGTCTCGGCAAATGAGAGCGTATTTTGTCAGTGAACCATCGCTAGCAACGTCGGCTGTACAACTGGGGCGAGTGCTAGGAAGTGTCTCTGGACCTGCCGTGTGGCGGCGCTCGGTCTGCAATCACTGATAGTGGCGACACGCGGGTCCGACGTATACTAACGGACCGCGGCCGATTTAAAGGCTACCACCTAGCAAGTGTGGTGTCTGGCGGTGACACCACACTAAGAATATCGAGGTTTTGCCTAGCGGCTCTCGCTATATTGTACCCTGTGTGCCCAATATGGCGCCAAAAAGAATAATGCAGCCTTCATAGTCTATACTCGTTATCTCGTATTCTCTTCCGTTCCGTCTAGTATAAATGCCTGTTCACGGATACAAGCGAATAGTAGTACACAACGGCGAATTTTTTGCCAGCACTCGTCCGCTTGTGTTCGCTTCCATACGGTCAAGTGTAAACTGGCATTAATTTTTCTTCTAAGGTGTGAGGTATTTGTGGCTCAATTAAAATCCAAATTTGCGAATTAATGTCTCAGCAGGCCACTTGACGGAACAGGACTACACGTTCCACTACAGCTCCGGTGCCCCAACACTTGCTGTGACGTAGCGCGCACTGCCTGTGACCGGTGCCCGCGCGCTTGCAGCTGTGACCTGGACGCTGCCCCGGGCGTTCCGCTGCGCCGGCGTTGCGACAGTGCTGGCCAAATGGAGGAGCTCTTCTGGTGCCCCGTGCACTCATTTGCATGCCGTTTTGGCGCTGGAAAGCTGAGGCCTCGCGTCTTTGTCAGGCCGCCACCCGGTGCCAGAGACGAGGAATTTCGCTTTTTTTCTCTTCTTTCTACTGAATCGGCAATAACTTGCGTTTCCTTTTATTTCCCGCAGTGCACTTAGTCTGCGGGAAAGGATCAGGCTGTCGCACACGAAATGTTTCCTTTCCGGCTGGCGCCAGTTACATCTCCCAAAATGCTGCCAGAAGGCACTACTGTTTCTGGAAGTGGTGGTTGTGTGTTGCTGCACGAGACGAAGGAACCAGCTAAGGAATTATTTTTTGTTTTCTGAATCGGCAATAACTTGCGTTCCCTTTTATTTTCCGCAGTGCACTTAGTCTGCGGGAAAGGATCAGGTCGTTGCACACGAAATGTTTCCTTTCCGGCTGGCGCCAGTTGCATCTCCCAAAAAACTTCCAGATGGCACTACTGTTTCACAAAGTCGTGGTTGTGTGTTGCTGCACGAGACAAACGAAGCAGCTAGGGAATTTTTGTTACGTTTGTCGTTTCATTTTTCTCCGCGACTGGTATGTTTACGACCTTTCCTGTTATTGACACTGCCGCGTTGGACAAAATCAGCCAAAAGTCAACAAAATATTCATTATTATTGTATGACTGAAGCTCTTTTCTTGCCGGCATTTACCATATACAAAATATTCATTACTGCACGATGCTTTTGATAAGACAGTGTGAATTCATTTTCAGATGTTGCATTAGTGTTTCATTATTTGTGGGATTGTTAAAAAATATTCTTAAATTAATATATTTTCTTCTACTTTCGCACTTCTGTTTAAGGGAATATTTTAAATTGATGTAAGAGGGTAGGACAAAATTGTTATAGTATTGAAGTTCGCGCTCTTCTACGATATGTTTGCGTCTTAATTCAGTTTAACAACGAAATAATTGGACAAGTGTCGCATTTTAAATACGTAGATTGTGATAGACACTATGACTATGATAATGATAAAGATGAAAATATGTGCAAATCTCCAGCACTATGTGCTGCAATAAACAGAACACTTAGCTTAAAAAATATGAAAAAGCACAGAAAAAGAATTTTTTAAATTACGGTGATATTGTACGCAAGCAGAGTTTGATAAGTAAAATGATAGATTTAGGAAAAATACAGGCAGCAGAGAATAGATTTTTGAGGAGTGTGAAGGTCTGCAACAGAGGAGATCTAGTTAGAAATGAAAGCATTACGAAGATTCACACTATTTATGAGGAAATAACTCAGTATCGAGGTAGGTGGAAATAGCATGTACACAGAACTTCAAGTGGAAGACTACTCAAGCAGGCCTCAATGTTTTTGAAGGTTACTCTCAGATAAAGTTAGCGCTATGGCGGAAGGAGCTAGTACACCTCCACGTCGATTTTGTGGCCGGGAAAGCACTTTCTCGACATCCCGCCCTCTTAGTATCAGTGTCAGTTAATGACGCTTAATACTGCTGCAAGGCTTGCATCCTTGCGTCCGTATATTTATCTCAGTCCATAAAATGAGATCACGCGAACCGAACTGGTGATTAAGAAGAGCCTTCAAGACCCCAGCGCTCTTAGTAAAACTGTCTGTGAATGACACTCGGTGTCGTTGCGAGATTGGCATTCTTGAGACTGGTACGTTTATCAGAGTCTATTAAACTGGATCATGAAATCTCTCTGCGCCAGCATTCATGTGTAAGAGAGTCCTCAGTGTTCCAGCTGCGACAACTCGCATCTTGAGGTCAAGGGTTTGGAGATAACCGCGAACCGACCGGCGAGGAATGCATCTGCGAGTGCCTCCTTATATGCTCAGTGGCCCTGTTGGTCGTTTCTTGATGACGCCAACATGAGAAGGCGTGATTTGCATGCGTACGTGACCACGCGCGAGCCTTCTTCCTGCCCCCCTCGGCCCCACGCTACACACGGCAAGTGGGAAATGGTCCGCCGGTGAAAGAGTGGAGGGGGAGAGAGGGGTGCTTGGGAGGGGGGTAGACTGCAGACAAGTTCTGCTTCTCTGCTTGTTGCAACTCCTGTCCACTCAGCCACGTAATGCTGACGTCATCAAGGTGTGACGACAGGGACATTGCATATATAAGGAAGCACGGATAGCGTCTCGTCCAGTCAATTACACCTATTCTTGACGAGCAGAATACACGGTATTCTGGAAACGTTGATCTTAACTTACGAATTGACGCAGTCACAGAACAGAAAAGATTACAAATTCAAGAAACGAAGGCGTCCTCTTGAACACGCACTGAATCCAATCCGGGCTTCTTGTATTAGAAAAAACTTTTCAAAGGTGGTGTTGTCCTCTTCAAATCTAGACTCCTGCATCTCATAAACGTATTCTGCAAACGTAACATAATCCCCAAACGAATGGGGCGAAGCAAAACGGCCCAAAAATTGCAACCTTCTTCAAGAAAGGAGATTGGTCCGTTACAGACAATTAAAGACGCATTATCTTTTTTCAGTACTGGGTGTGAGACACCTGCAAGGATAATAGCTACAACATTTTAGAAAGGAATCGAAAGACCTCTTAATAACAAAATGGTTGCCATAGAGGTCGCTCATGCATAGAAACATTCCTTACCATACAACAATTGATAGAAAAATGTCGCGAATTTAATCGCGAAACGCACATTGCTTTCTGCTATACCCAGGCGTTGCGTAAGGTGAAACCAAGTAGGGTGAGGGGAACCCTTGAAAGTAAGGGCTTTCTAGAATACGTGGTGTTAAGTTGTTAAAAGTCGATACAAACAAACGTCCATTCTCCTAGGCATTTCCAACGACGAGAAGATGAACTTTATAATAATAACCAGTCAACGAGTTAGACATGGTTGCTGCATGTCGACAGTCTTTCTCGTCCTGTATTTGTCGACGTGGTGAAACTGCCGAGGTGTTCAGCCTCGACAACATACAGCTACTGATACTTCACTCTGTGGCGATATCTACGCTGTTATCGCCTCCTCTTCAGATAACTAACAGAAAGCACTCCATCTATTGCCCAAGATAGACAAAAAATACAGCTGAGAAATCTTAAAAGTTGAATCTAAAATTCACTACAAAGCATTGTACATCGTTGTAAACGTCGGCCATCATTTTAGCTGTTACGCACAAATCTAGATCGCCATTCTTTTGACGCATTTCTGTCATAGCCATATCAAAACAAGATCTGAAGTTCTGATATTGTACTTTGCATTGATAACAGCCTTCACAACGTATCCATGTGATGTATCGTATCTGGGCATCAGCTTTTATTTTGATCATCTGATGATGGCTGTGGTAGAAATGCGTCAGAAAGAGTAACTAAGACACAAATTGCGATCAAGACAAAAAAAACTGTGTTCATTAATTGGCTAAAGAAAACCACTATTATGGTCCTTGCAGGGAAAGAAATTATACCTTGGCGGTGCGTCTTGAATCTTTTTTTTTTTTTTTTTCATTAGAGTTATATGAGGAGTGCGCCTAGGCGGCATCTACCTCAAACAAGTGTAAAACTGTTATTAGCTGTGCAGGAATATGACAAAGGAATACGATCAGATATGAAGTTTGGTGGCATCTCAAGGAAGAGAGGCACAGCTGAGTGCTCCGGAATTCGCCGCACAGACTCAGATGAAATCGCACAAGACAGTGGCAGACTCAGCTCGCCTTTGTGGCAGCGAAGTATGGATTCGGAAGACTACCGTCACGCACCGAATTTGAGAGGCAGAAATAAAGTTTCTGGGAAAAATCAAAGGTCGAAGAAGACTGGATCAAACACACAATAAATATGTCACAAAGGAATTCAAGCCTTTCTCCCTACTAAATATTGAATACCTACCGACAGGTAAAAGATCTGTGGCAAAACAAAGGAAGACGATGGCTCAGAAGATACCCGCAGATCTAATGTGTGACGTGGTTTTCGGTGATGATGTATTAAAGCCTTACAGCGGTAGGGTCTGCCGTGAAATGCCACTTTAAGTTCTCCGCTTTGGTAGTAGTATCGAACGAATGGGCTAGTTAAACGAAAGATCTTTGTCAAATGAAGAACAGTTTATAACGCCACGTGTTACTCCACTGATCTCGGATTATCAGATAACGTTGCTCGCTTCTACAAGTGGCATTCTCAGTGGGTCCACACTCGATGGTCAAGTCCACTTACGCTACCGAGCGAAGTGGCAGATTCAGATTAGTGACTGGCTTCCAAATACCGCCCAGCCGTTCCGTGCGACTTCTGCGTACGAACTGTGAACTGTCAGGGTTTCTCGACATTGTTGATTAATAATGTACTTTCGGTTGTACAGCTAAGTTGTCGATTCCATTTTAAGCACAATATTTCGACCACCGACTCACTAGTCTTCTTCAGATGCTCTGTGTCGTATTTTTGCAGTCGCGTTTGAATCCAGACAGCAGGAAAACAACACAGCTTGCAGCAACTGAAGAAAACGACTAGGTTAACTGTGGAGATATTGTGCTTAAAATTGAATCGACGACTCAGCTGTACTCCTTATTCCATTCGCATATTGAGCAAGAGAAATATGTCTGTCTATATGCCTCTGCACGTGCTCTGAACTCTCTTGCCTTAGTATCGTGATCTGCAAGAGAGATGGTGGCAGAAGAATGGTCACTCATGCTTTTAGGAATACAGCTTCCTTAAATTCACTCTGTACGTTTGCACGAGAGCTACTGAGACTTCGTATGGGCTATATCGACCTGTTACGATCCTAGCAGTGCAACTCTCAGGTCGTTCGGTACCTACATCTACTGTCGTGTGCACTTGATATGAACTCAAAACTTTGAGAAGGTATCTAGAATTGCTCGTACTAACGTCTCGTATGCAATTTCCGTTACAGATGCACTACAATTTCCCAGAGCTGTTCCAGCAAACCTAACTCATCTATCGCTTTCCCTGCTAATAATTTTATGTGTTCGTTCCGTTTCACAGCGGTCCTTAGTATTATCCCTGATTCTTAAACCATGTGATGTGCTGATTCTGTTCAATAGTAATCTTGTACTCGGCTATTATAGGGTGCTATGTTATCGATAGGGTCACTATATTTATGTTGCCGTGCTTGTGCAACCCAGAAAGCGCGCGGATGACATGAACAGACAGTCCATTAAACACCTCCTCCTTTCACTTCGTTGAGCACCAGCGCCAAGTTGTTTTCTTTTTCCTGCTACCATATTTCGCGAGAGAAAGAGACGGGGGGGGGGGAGGGGGGGACAGGAAATGCCGACCCCTTTCCAGCTTGGTCGCCCACCTGTTGGCTGTTACGTCACGAGGTACGACTCGGATCGCCTTCGACGTTAATCTCCTGAGAGACGGGTTAAGGGCTGAGCACGATTTGCGACCTGACCGCTATAAAACAGTGTGACAGCCAGGTTTTACTGACTGCCCCCAACCACCCAGTCACCCACCCCTCGTTCGCACGTGGCGTAGGCAGACGTAGACGACACGAGGAAGAGCCCCCTCTCTCAAAACCGAAAAGAATAAGCCCGTACTGTCATTCTGGCCTCCTCGTGTTACTTTCCAAGCAATCGTTGTGCTGTTACGTCGAGATGCCGTAGTGTTGTTCTTACTTCGTTTTCGACTTTCATCTAAATACGTTCTTGGTCACTCCATCTCTGTTATCCGTGTATAGAAACACGTCGATCTGCAAGTAACCTCGCGCATTTTTTAAACATAACACGATGGAAGGATATATACTGATGGTAAAACACCAAAAAATAATTGATGTAGATCAATGATATTTAAAGCATGCATTTGTCCAGGTAACATATGTAGGTGATTAACATTGCAAAATCAATGCATGCATTGTGTTGTGCAGCTATCGGACGTCAGTTTGTGGGATACAGTTCCACGCCTGTTGAATCTGGTTGGTCAACAAAAATGGTTCAAATGGCTCTGAGCACTATGGGACTCAACATCTTAGGTCATAAGTCCCCTAGAACTTAGAACTACTTAAACCTAACTAACCTAAGGACATTACACACACCCATGCCCGAGGCAGGATTCGAACCTGCGACCGTAGCAGCCTCGCGGTTCCGGACTGCAGCGCCAGAACCGCACGGCCACCGCGGCCGGCGTTGGTCAACACGTTGTTGTTGTTGTGGTCTTCAGTCCTGAGACTGGTTTGATGCAGCTCTCCATGCTATATCCTGTGCAAGCTTCTTAATCTCCCAGTACCTACTGCAACCTACATCCTTCTGAATCTGCTTAGTGTATTCATCTCTTGGTCTCCCTCTACGATTTTTACCCTCCACGCTGCCCTCCAATGCTAAATTTGTGATCCCTTGATGCCTCAAAACATGTCCTACCAACCGATCCCTTCTTCTAGTCAAGTTGTGCCACAAACTTCTCTTCTCCCCAATCCTATTCAATACCTCCTCATTAGTTACGTGATCTACCCACCTTATCTTCAGCATTCTTCTGTAGCACCACATTTCGAAAGCTTCTATTCTCTTCTTGTCCAAACTATTTATCGTCCATGTTTCACTTCCATACATGGCTACACTCCATACATGTTCTTTCAGAAACAACTTCCTGACACTTAAATCTATACTCGATGTTAAAAAGTTTCTCTTCTTCAGAAACGCTTTCCTTGCCATAGCCAGTCTACATTTTATATCCTCTCTACTTCGACCATCATCAGTTATTTTGCTCCCTAAATAGCAAAACTCCTTTACTTCTTTAAGTGTCTCATTTCCTAATCTAATCCCCTCAGCATCACCCGATTTAATTTGACTACATTCCATTATCCTCGTTTTGCTTTTGTTGATGTTCATCTTATATCCTCCTTTCAAGACTCTGTCCATTCCGTTCAACTGCTCTTCCAAGTCATTTGCTGTCTCTGACAGAATTACAATGTCATCGGCGAACCTCAAAGTTTTTACTTCTTCTCCATGAATTTTAATGCCTACTCCGAATTTTTCTTTTGTTTCCTTTACTGCTTGTTCAATATACAGATTGAATAACATCGGGGAGAGGCTACAACCCTGTCTCACTCTTCCCACCACTGCTTCCCTTTCATGCCCATCGACTCTTATAACTGCCATCTGGTTTCTGTACAAATTGTAAATAGCCTTTCGCTCCCTGTATTTTACCCCTGCCACCTTCAGAATTTGAAAGAGGGTATTCCAGTTAACGTTGTCAAAATCTTTCTCTAAGTCTACAAATGCTAGAAACGTAGGTTTGCCTTTTCTTAATCTTTCTTCTAAGATAAGCCGTAAGGTTAGCATTGCCTCACGTGTTCCAACATTTCTACGGAATCCAAACTGATCTTCCCCGAGGTCCGCTTCTACCAGTTTTTCCACTCGTCTGTAAAGAATTCGCGTTAGTATTTTGCAGCTGTGACTTATTTGGTCAACACAGGGACGGTTAATACTGTTTGTGGATGATGCTTGAGTTACCGACCGACGATGCCCTGTGCTCGGTTGGAGGCATATCTGGTGATGTAGAGCATGCCAAGGCAACATGTCGACAACCTGTAGAGCGTGTTGGGTTACAACAACTGTATGTGGGCGAGCGTTATCCTGTTGGAAAACACCTCCCAGAATGCTGTTCACGAATGGCAGCACAACAGGTCTACTCGCCAGACTGGCGTATAAATCTGCAGTCAGAGTGCGTGGCATAACCAAGGGAGTGCCCCTGCGGTCATACGAAAACACACCCCAGACCATGACTCCAGGTTTAGGTCCAGTGCGTCTAGGCCGCACACAGGTTGGTTACAGGCGCCCACTTGGCCTCCTTGTACCACACAGCCATCACTGGCACGGAGGCAGAGCCAGCTTTGATCAAAAAGCACAACAGACCTCCACCCTGCTCTCCAATGAGCTCTCGCTTAACACCACTGCAGTCGCCAATGGTGGTGGTTTGGGGTCAGTGGAATGCACGGCGTCTGGCTCGGAGGTGTCCTTGAAGTAACCGATTTGTAGTAGTTGGTTGTGCCACTGTGGTGCCAACTGCTGCTCAGATTGCTGCTGCATATACGGAACACGATGGTCTCCCTGTCGGTAGGTTTCTTTGAGGCTGAAAATTATTCACAGAAAACTTTGACAATTTGTGATGTAACTACATCAATATTATCGTGAAAGATGAGTACAGGATTATTTATAAATACCTCCAAGGTTTCAGAAGACGACCGTGCTAAAACTAGAAGGTATACGGCAAATAGACAAGTAACAGTGAATAGATAATGTATCCAAATTCTTAATTCACATTACAGGTGCTCAATATGGACACCATTTATCTCGCAGCAGGCGTCAGTAGGTGCATGCAGTTGACGGAAGTCGCTGATACGAATTGCTTGCGAAGGTACGACAACAGCCCGCTTTGGAAATCCGTCTATTTGGTTATCTATTTGCAGGCGCGAACTAATTCGTTGCGACAATACCGAACGGATGAGTGTTCAGTATTTTCCGACACGTTTGTCCCTTAGTGCAACAACGCCACTACTGCTGTTACCAGTCGAAAGCAGGATGTGTGTCATCTGTCTCCACCTCTAGTAGTCTTCGCGCAGTCGTCTTACTTACAAGTAATCCTTTATAAAAGGGTACATTTTACGAACTGTAACGAAACTTCCGCAGTTGGAGAGGGTGGCTTGAGGAACCAACTGAGGTTATGAACCCATTTACAAAAACAACATATAACGGCGCGACAGTGCGTCCAAGTTACAGGATCCAACACCTGTTGCCAGGCCACACCTTCAGCAGCGAGCGAGAGTTAGTTACTGTCTCCAGTGGTTTACCGCCTGTAGTGTGATCGTACAGTAATGTATCTCGTCAGCTTTTTTACACAAAATACTTACATGTATACACATACCAGTCCACTGCTATTCGTGGGTCTTCCTACATTTCGCTACAGTCTTTTGACGTTGCAAAATATCTACAGACATTGGCATGAAGCGCCAACAACGTCATGCATCTTGCAACGATATTGGCAAAGGACACATAACCTTGGCGGGTCACATCCAACCAGTAAGAAGAAAGCCCTCACTAGCTGTCAAATATATAAATTTTCTACGTCTACATCCACACTCTCCACGCCAATGAGAAGTGAATGTCAGACGCTACTTCCCAACCTACTAATAATTCTGATTTCTTCCCGTACCATTCAAATGTAGAGCGTGTTAGGAATGACTGCTTAAGAACCTCTATGTGCACTGTAATGAATCTAACCTTATCTTGACGATCCGCACAGTACCATTGCGTTGGGGACTGTAATACATTCCTAAATACCTCACTTAATTGTGCTTCTTGAAATTTTGCAAGAGAGCCTCCAAAGGACAGTTTGCGTCTGTCGTCGAGCATCTGCAAATTCAGTTCGTTCACCACTTCCGTGACGCTCTGCTGCCATTGTTTATTTACATTCAACATCTCTTGTTTGTCCTACTTGGTTCGGGACGCACACACTAGAGCAAATGAAATGATGGTACGTCGTTGATGGCCGGGAGTCCCCATCTGGGAAGTTCGGCTGTGGAATTGCTTTTCAGTTGATGCCACATTGGGCGACTTGCGTGATGATGAAATGATGATTAGCACAACACAACACACTGTCTCTGGGCGGAGAGAATCCTGCGGAGAATCGAACCGGGCCCACTGTATGGCAGTCAGACGCGCTGACCACTCCGCTAAGCACTTGAGCAATGTTCTGGGTTAGGTCGCACGAGTGTTTTGCTTGCAATCTACTTTGTAGATTGGATTTCTCTAGCACTCTATCAACGATAAGCAGTCTGCCACCTGCCATCGCTCCACTTCACTTCCTTATAAATTTTTACACCTCGGTGTTTATATGAGTTGACCGATTCCAGCTGTGACTCGTTGATATTGTAGGAATAGGATACTACGTTAATCCATTCTGTGAAGTGAACAATTTTACATTTATGGATATCTAAAGCAAGTTACCAGTGTCTGTACCGCTTCGAAATCTTATCAGGATCTGACTGGATATTTCCGCAGCTTTTTTCTTTTTCAGGTAATTCTTCGTTGCAGATAATTGCATGTGATTTGCGAAATGTCTCGTGTAACTGTTAAGATTTCTCACAGGTCATTAGTAAACAACGAGTTCAGCAAAGATCCCAATACGCTTCGCTGGGGCAAGCTTGCAGTTCTTTCTATATGTGTCGATGATTTCTTCCTACCAAAAATTCTCAATCTCCAGAATGAGATTTTCACTCTGCAGCGGAGTGTGCGCTGATACGAAACTTTCTGGCAGATTAAAACTGTGTACCGGACCGAGACTAGTTTGGAAGGTAGGAGACGAGGTACTGGCAGAAGTAAGGCTGTGAGGAGGGGGCGTGAGTCGTGCTTGTGCTGCTGAGTTGGTAGAGCACTTGCCCGCGAAAGGCAAAGGTCCCGAGTTCGAGTCTCGGTCTGGCACACAGTTTTAATCTGCCAGAAAATTTCATACCAGCGCACACTCCGCTGCAGAGTGAAAATCTCTTTCTGGAAACATCCCCTAGGCTGTGGCTAAGCCATGTCTCCGCAATATCCTTTCTTTCAGGAGTGCTAGTTCTGCAAGGTTCGCAGGAGAGCTTCTGTAAAGTTTGGAAGGTAGGAGACGAGGTACTGGCAGAAGTAAGGCTGTGAGGACGAGTCGTGAGTTGTGCTTGGGTAGCTCAGTTGGTAGAGCACTTGCCCGCGAAAGGCAAAGGTTCCGAGTTCGAGTCTCGGTCTGGCACACAGTTTTAATCTGCCAGGAAGTTTCAAATTCTCAATCTAGTCGTCAGCTAGATTGTTTGATGCCCTGTACGACGGCAGTTTCGCTAATTCCCATCTGTCATTCCCAATAATGGTGTAGATGCTCACCGCTCGTAAACGCCTCTGATGATACGATATGCTGGTGTTGCAATGCGCGAGGTCGCTCGGTGCGATTGTGAACAGGCTGCATCTCCAAATCGAGCGCATTCGGCAGTGCGCACGGCGCCAGCTGCAACTGCGGAGGCGTACAAAAAAGAAATGCACCATTGAAGCGACGGCCATTCCCGGCACATACTGCACGGAAGGGGCGAAGGCCGGCCGGAGAAGGGCGGCTCGGCTTCCTTTAGCGGCGTGTGCGGGGCGGCGGCGCGGCGTCACCGGCGTGGGCCGCCGCGTGTTGGCGTCGCCCGCAGTCGGGCTTCACGTAAAGCACTGGAGGAGGCGGGGGGCGGGGAGGGCGCACGTAAGGCACCGGCACCGGGGGGCGGGGGGCGGGAGGGAAGGCCAAACCTGCTCCAGCGCCGCGGCTGGAGCCGGGCTGGAGGCGGCCAGCCTTGGGCCTCCGCAGTCGCAGCCCCAGCCGCGGCACTCGACGTCTGGACGGCAGCGCGGCCGCACCCGACGCTCCCAGGTTCGTACCTTGTGCTCGCCCCACGGCGCCGGACCCCGCGGGACTCCTCATGCTGTACAGTGCTCAGTGTGCCTCAAGTGCTCAGTGCTTTCCGTGGTGACCACACCTGCTGAGGAACCGCTTCGCTTTGCTGCTTACAGAGTATGGCTTTTAGCGTGTGTAGCGGCTGAAATACCTGCTGGACGCTCTCTGCCTCCGCTTCAGGTTGGTACTCCGCTCCGTCACCGTCTCTCCGGGACTTTTTAACATCGAGCTGTTCCTAAATTTCTCTCTTGCTAACGACGTCACTTTTTGATCCTTCGATGGCGGTTCTTCCTACCATCACGCACCACATTTCTCATAGCGTTGGATGGAATGTGAGCTGGGTTGGGGCCGTCGTGAGACAGCTTAGTTTTACCCTCCTGATGACTGAATCATTGCGGTGATAATCCTGCTCAGTAGAGGAGAACCGCAGATCGGAGATTTGCTCCACTCATTCGCTAAACTACTATACGTGGAACTTAACCTCAGTGCCTCTTAGTCCGAATGCTGCCTAGCCACTGTGGCAAATGTTAAACTTGTAGCAGACTACCACACCAGGTTAACTGACATTTCAATCATTTCTATATTCCTTGACCTTTGCAATGCATGCAACTCAATGCCCAGTTTCCACGACAACAGAATTTCCAGTGGAAATTTTCTTTTTAGGATACATTGCAGCAATATGTGTTTGTGAACGCAGTGCTGCACTTGTTGCTGTGCATTTCACAGAGCCTTCTTACACTGCTGCAATTCTTAAGCAGCCTCCTACAAGTGAAATCATTCACTCCTTTTCGTAGAGGGACACTGCGTTTACACATGCAATAACTGAGCCTCTAAACACTTGGATTTAACTTCTCGTTACTACTTTCAGCAGATTCTTACAGAATAACATTTTAATTTCGTAATGTTAGTGTTAGTAGACCCATGTCTGTTTTCTACTGCACTATTAAAAGTATTCATAATAAATACTAAACCAGTATCCATAGCAGTTGTTGAGGGACACAGTTATTAACGTCTTCGACATCCGAAGAAGACGCACGAGCCCAACGAGGTAGCTCCAGGCCTCCACTCAATATGGAAGGCCACACCTTACATTAAAACTACGAGTTTTACCCATTAGATTATCCAGCAACAGTATTCGCACCCTATATATAAGCATTTTCACAGTTTAAGTCATTCCCCTGCAAGCTTTGCGTAACTTAAGCTGTTTCTAAATTCCTCGTGTACTCACTTGCTTATTTCAAGACCTGAAGAACAAGTAGGGACCCCACAAAATCGCTCTCTTTGTGCGCAGAGAGATTCTGTTAAAGTAAAAGAATCATCTTGTTCGGTACATATGAAGAAACAAATGGTAACCAATGTCTGCATTCACAAATATTCGTGTTTTTCGTTTTAATATGTATAGAGCTCCAAGCATTGCAGGCGTAATTAGCTTCTTACAGCAGTCACGTAGTTCTTGAGAGAGGTGAGATAGCTGAGACAGCAGAAATGTGTTTCCACGTTAGTCTTCTTCGTATTTTCCGTTTTCTTTGCCTCGTGATTTTGCGAAAATTTAACATATCACCTTCTCATAATAGGAACGCATATTTCTGAAATGTCACCTCTCACAAGAGCGACAGAGTAGATGTAAGAATGTAACTGCAGCTGCTGATTGACTCACAAGGCCCGGGATATTTCCTGCAACACAACAAAATTCGAATTTTTGTAACTCAACGCGTTGTTTATTATACTTCCCATGTATACATCCCCACGTATACAGA
Organism: Schistocerca nitens; assembly: GCF_023898315.1. NCBI lineage: Eukaryota > Metazoa > Arthropoda > Insecta > Orthoptera > Acrididae > Schistocerca > Schistocerca nitens. The sequence goes on along the minus strand of NC_064614.1, from coordinate 1,233,280,136 downwards.
CTAGTTCACAGCTGCGAATTATGGATAAAATTAAATTTGTTTCGCACTCAAAGAACGGGATTCTGACCATACCTGCCGCACTTCTAACTCTTCGAGATCGCTCGCCTTCCAGGTTTACCAGACTAATAACCTACGAGGAAACTGCGTTCCGAGCATAGCTATCAGCAGTTAATAGCAAACGTCAAAAGAGGACACCTCCTACAAAGTAAACCCCTTACAAGCCATTGTAACATGAATTCAGAGTATGGACAATATGTTACCATTATTAGCTCAATCCTTTTTCGCCCGATTACGAAGCTCATTTCGGGGACAATTGGAGAGTAGTTTCCTGCTAACGGAATTAACCTACTATTGCCACAATAAAGCAAGTCAGAACGCAAAGGTTGAGATTTGCAGCTGGCGTCTGATGAGCACGAGTTCCCTTTCTCTTAACCTCTTCGCCACCTCACTTTGTTGTTAGCCCACTCCTCAGAGAAAATTCGAAACGTATTTCTGTGCGAGCCTTTCCAATGGTGCAGTTCTTTCAAAGTGTCTGACTCACGTCGTTAGTTGTCTCTTCAAAACAGAATTGTGGTCATGGTGACGTCATGGCTTGCAGAGACCTTTCGTGAAACTGCGTCTGCGCCGCTAAACAGGTTTTCTGTGTCGACAGGGCTTGAACAACAGTTAAAATAGAAACGAGCGAAGCGAAAACAACATAACTATTTATCATTTGCAATTTTGGATGCTGTTACACCCACAGTTTTACGCGTGAATTACGAGAGTTTACTCCGTTCTCTAGAGAAGTACTAAGAATGGCAGATTTCCCTTGCTGCGCCAGGGATGGTCTCAGTGTAACTTCAGAATAAAACCTTCCCACAAAATCTCAGTCTTTTGAACTAATCGTACCAGTTACTTTAATAATGTCATCCACACATGCCGTAACCAGAGCAAGCGAGTTTGGCACCCTGTCATTAAGCTGTCAAAATCAGCTGACATCTTGTAGCGATTTCTTGAATGTCAAATTCGTCTTATTCTGTACTCTTTACGAAATTAGAAAGAAATAGTAGACACTTAGACAAGTCTTCCTTTATTTTCAGCTTCGCCGTTTTCTGTCCTTTTAAAGGTGTGATCCATTTTTACACGGACCATACAATTAAAAATCAAGCAGTTCAAAACAACTGTCTTCAGAATTACGTAACGAAGTTTCCTCCTTTCTTCACTTGTTCTGGATTTCACAATTCGTATGAGGTTCAGAACAGTTCTAAATCATTCAAGAGTACCACTGTTTGAAACGTGAATGTCACTAAAGTCATTTCCTCTGTCCACAGCCGCTTTGCGTGTAATGTAAAAACTCACCGGAAGTAGTTTCACTATTCCTCGAGTGCCATTTACTTTCAGTTTCCTATTTGGTAGTGACGAGGGGAAAGGACCAGCACTCCCTACGCGTGTCAGCGTGTGGCATTTTCCATCAACAGTGATTTCCCTAAGGTCTCTAAAGCCGATGTGGTATGTGTTGATAATAAGGGACCTGTAATGTTATTCGTGACCACGATAAGAGGAAACTAGACAGCCATTTCAGCTAAGGTACACAAGTAACTGTAAGCAATCAATTCTATAGATCCCTCCACTATGCCTTTCAGAACATCAGATGTAATCTTGGCTAATTTACATCTCTGATAGTGAGTGAAATAGCGTGCAACAGGTTGGTCAAAGAAGTAGTCTGTAACTTGTTAATTGAAATAATTCCACCTGATGATGGAGTTACAGTCCTAGGAAATGCGTAGGGGGAAAGTCAATAAATGTGACTGATTACAGTTGCTTGTCTATTTCATCTGATGGAATTACATTTTCCTGGAGACATATGAGTCTCAACTTTGTCTTCGATAAGGATACAAGCTGAAGCAATGGATTAAAATTTGTGCCATGGCCTTGACTTGGACTCACAGTGCTGCGGTGGTGTTGTGATTAGCACATCTGCCTAATAATCAGGAGGCCTTGGTTCAATAACCCGGCCGTGGCACAAATTTTAATTCATTACGTCAGTTCTATAGATCTTATGGTATATTTCAGCTAATAGTTGTGGCTCTCACGTTTATGCCTACTCTAACATGTCCACATGTAAAGATGAAGCGTGTGAGTAAAATCTCGAATTAGAAGACAGACTACGCATAGGAGGCAGAATAATTCTCATTGGCCTTGTACTTTTGCAAAATAGTGTGAAGCGAGGAACTCTGGTGTAAATGTGGCGCTGTCAGAGATCAACTGAGAAAATATTGTGAAATACTTCTCAAAGGCTTTACTGTAATGTAAACTCTCTAATACTGTAATTAAATACGTCTGGACGCTTATAGGAACAGGAGGGCCCCATTCCATTCGTTTGAATTTCTTGATAAACATATCCCTAAAAATGAACCAATTCTGTTACGATTGGGATCCACTGCGTGCCGAGATATTGCGACTACACGCAGAAGCTCGTGTATGAATTTCAGAATTAGACTTTATTAAACACGTGAACATTGTTAGCGGTCAGGGTGTCACTGAATTATTAGAAAAACTGGGAAAAGAAGATAAGGGTCTGAAATCCCGTGGACAATAAAGACATTAGAAACATTGCATAATTTAGGCTTGTATAAAAGTGACGCAGGACACGGAGCGTGTCGTTTTCTAAGGAAGCATCTCAACACTCGCACGAAGATAGTAAGGAAAACCTAAATCTCATCTCTGAACTGTCGCGGAGTGAAAAAATCAGACACTCTGCCACGGATTTAACAGCGTACTTACGTTCAGTAACTCATGCAGTAGAAGCAAACTAAAATCAACTAACTCTCTGCATGTGAGAACTTTTTCCAGTCAAGGACTTCCGATAAACAACAGTCGGTTCTTACATATCTACACCTACATCTATGCGCATCACTGTGAAGTCTGTGGCGGAGGGTACTTTCTATGCTGCCACACATTAAGCTTACCGTCCGTTTCATTCATTGATTGAGCGTCGAAAGAATGAGTGTTTGTGCTCGTCTGAGCGAGTTGTGTTGTGCCTGATTTTATCTGTGCTAGGCCTGCCTGATAGATACGGTGATGGCTAAGAAATTGGTGATCTCTGCTCTGAAAGATGGCTCTTTCAGTTTTCTACGCGGGCTCTGATGAGAAGTGCGGTGTCATTCTTTAAGTGTCCGTGAGTTAAGATTTTTTTGATATTTCTCTTACTCTCTCTGCACAACCAAACAAACTATGACCTTACGCACTGTCCTTCGTTGTATACGCTCCACCTCTCTAGTTACCCCGATATGATATATCTGACCAGTACTGAAATATGCATTGTGGAAGTGGTTTATATACAATGTATTTTGTAGACAAACTGCAGTTTCCCGCTATCCTATCAATGAATCGCGACTTTTTTTCCCACACGAGTCCGGTAGTCAAAAAATGCCAAACATTTACGTTTCAGGCACAACTTTGCACTAACTATATCAAGAGCAAGTTGCCAGTCTTCGCATAAGGTTAACATTTCTTTTAGAGGACTAATGGCCTCAGATGTTAAGTCCCAAAGTGCTTAGGGCCATTTGAACCATTTGCTGAGTGCTATCGACACGGGATTTCAACTTGATTCTGTATTTCTACATTTCCAAAAGTTTTTTGACACTATACCACACAAGTGGCTTGTGGTGAAATTGCGTGCTTATGGAATATCGTCTTAGTTATGTGACTGGATTCGTGATATGTCAGAGAGGTCACAGTTCGTAGCAACTGACGGAAAGCTATCGAGTGAAACAGAAGTGGTATCTGGCGTTCCAGAAGATAGTGTTATAGGGCCTGTGCTGTTTCTTATCTACATAAACGCTTTAGGAGACAATCTGAGCAGCCGTCTTGGGCAGATGATGCTGTCGTTCTAGTAAACTCATCAGAAGATCAAAACAAATTGAAAAACGATTTAGAAAGGGTATCTGAATGATGCGAAAATTGGCAATTGACCCTAAATAACGAAAAGTGTGAGGTTATCCAGGTGAGTGCTAAAGGTAACCCGTTAAACTTCGGTTACACGATAAATCAGTCCAATCTAAAGGTAGTCAATTCAGCTAAATACCTAGGAATGGCAGTTACGAACAACTTAAATTGGAAAGAACACATAGGAAACGTTGTGGGGAAGGCGAAGCAAAGATTGCGTTTGTAGCAGGTCTACTAAAGAGAGTGACTACACAACGCTTGTCCGTCCTCTTTTGGAGTACTGCCCGCATCTCGTGGTCGTGCGGTAGCGTTCTCGCTTCCCACGCCCGGGTTCCCGGGTTCGATTCCCGGCGGGGTCAGGGATTTTCTCTGCCTCGTGATGGCTGGGTGTTGTGTGATGTCATTAGGTTAGTTACGTTTAAGTAGTTCTAAGTTCTAGGGGACTGATGACCATAGATGTTAAGTCCCATAGTGCTCAGAGCCATTTGAACCATTTTTTTTTTTTTTTTTTTTTGAGTACTGCTTCCCGGTCTGAGATCCTTGCCACATAGCATTGACGGAGTACATCGAGAAAGTTCAAAGAAGAGCAGCACGATTTGTACTATCGCGAAATAGGAGAGTGTCAATGACATGATACAGGATTTGGGATGGACACCATGCAAACAAAGGCGTTTTTTGTTGGGTTGGAATCTTCTCACGAAATTTCAGAGACAAAGTTTCTCCTCCGAGTGCGAAAATATTTTGCTGACGCCGACCTACATAGAATCTATCACCGTGATAAAATAAGGGAAATCAGACTTCGTACACATAGATATAGGTGTTCGTTTTCTCCACGCGCAGTTCGCAAGTGGAATAATAGAGAATTATTGTGAAAGTGGTTTGATGAACCCTCTGCCAGACACTTAAGTGTCATTTTCAGAGTATCCATGTAGATATACATGTAAATGTCATTTCTGTTCGTCTCATTAAGAAATTTTTAGCTACCTTCTGTACCACACTGTAGCTGTTGTTTTTATGTATGGTCCACGTTTCACCGAGCTATGTTACTTGGCACTGCACATCGTGTGAAACCTACTTTCACTCTTAAGTTTTGCACACCTGCGTATTTTCTAGTGAAGTCTGATGTGCTGAATCAAAAGATTTTCAGTTGCATGCAAAGACCGAATTAACACGTTTCCCACTATCAATACCACTGATGGTGTGATGTGTGAAGAGCGCGAGTTGGATTCCGCACTATCGATGTTTCCGGAGGAAGCCTTACCGAACCGGGAGAAAAAATTCGCCGTCGATGGCAGGCGCCTACTGACACCTGTTGCTTCCGGTCGAGACCCACCGTCACAAACCCTCGCAGCCGTAGTATTTATCATGTATTTGCGGGCGCGCCTGCGCACGGCGTGCAGGGTGGGTTTGCGCAACAGGTGTGGGTCTGCGGCGGCGGCGACTTCCTGGGCAGACCTGCGAGATAACCCCTCAACGCTAAAAGCCCGGCCCCTGCACTCCACACGGGCTTCCAGTTAGAAGCGACCGGCCGCGGTCACTCAAGTGAATAGCCGGTTGAGTCGGTCGCGCCCACCACATCGGCCTTCTTCCTCACAAGGCGCAAACTGCTTGTTGGGAATACTGGGGACTTTTAAGGCGAAGAAGCACTATTTTAAGCGACTCATTTGCATGAGGGAGACATTTACTGTCGGCGGTTCTATATGGAATCTTGTCTGCCCCTAGCCGTTTGACAGGTGTGTGGGCCCGTAACTCTAGCGGCGCCTTTGTAAATACCGACAGGCGTGAGCGCATGCGGGCGTGGCCGCGACAACACGCCTCGCATGAGTCCGTCCCCGTGCGGCCTCCAAAATCAGCCTGCAGCTCTTGTTGTTTCGCTACTCCCCATCATGTTCGAGTAGGTACCGGCTCGCGAGGACAGCTGTAATTCTTCACAACTCTGATGTGTGAGTCTTTCAAACCATCCGAAAAGGACCAGTCTCCATCAGCTAAATACGAAAATACACTCCTGGAAATTGAAATAAGAACACCGTGAATTCATTGTCCCAGGAAGGGGAAACTTTATTGACACATTCCTGGGGTCAGATACATCACATGATCACACTGACAGAACCACAGGCACATAGACACAGGCAACAGAGCATGCACAATGTCGGCACTAGTACAGTGTATATCCACCTTTCGCAGCAATGCAGGCTGCTATTCTCCCATGGAGACGTTCGTAGAGATGCTGGATGTAGTCCTGTGGAACGGCTTGCCATGCCATTTCCACCTGGCGCCTCAGTTGGACCAGCGTTCGTGCTGGACGTGCAGACCGCGTGAGACGACGCTTCATCCAGTCCCAAACGTGCTCAATGGGGGACAGATCCGGAGATCTTGCTGGCCAGGGTAGTTGACTTACACCTTCTAGAGCACGTTGGGTGGCACGGGATACATGCGGACGTGCATTGTCCTGTTGGAACAGCAAGTTCCCTTGCCGGTCTAGGAATGGTAGAACGATGGGTTCGATGACGGTTTGGATGTACCGTGCACTATTCAGTGTCCCCTCGACGATCACTAGTGGTGTACGGTCAGTGTAGGAGATCGCTCCCCACACCATGATGCCGGGTGTTGGCCCTGTGTGCCTCGGTCGTATGCAGTCCTGATTGTGGCGCTCACCTGCACGGCGCCAAACACGCATACGACCATCATTGGCACCAAGGCAGAAGCGACTCTCATCGCTGAAGACGACACGTCTCCATTCGTCCCTCCATTCACGCCTGTCGCGACACCACTGGAGGCGGGCTGCACGATGTTGGGGCGTGAGCGGAAGACGGCCTAACGGTGTGCGGGACCGTAGCCCAGCTTCATGGAGACGGTTGCGAATGGTCCTCGCCGATACCCCAGGAGCAACAGTGTCCCTAATTTGCTGGGAAGTGGCGGTGCGGTCCCCTACGGCACTGCGTAGGATCCTACGGTCTTGGCGTGCATCCGTGCGTCGCTGCGGTCCGGTCCCAGGTCGACGGGCACGTGCACCTTCCGCCGACCACTGGCGACAACATCGATGTACTGTGGAGACCTCACGCCCCACGTGTTGAGCAATTCGGCGGTACGTCCACCCGGCCTCCCGCATGCCCACTATACGCCCTCGCTCAAAGTCCGTCAACTGCACATACGGTTCACGTCCACGCTGTCGCGGCATGCTACCAGTGTTAAAGACTGCGATGGAGCTCCGTATGCCACGGCAAACTGGCTGACACTGACGGCGGCGGTGCACAAATGCTGCGCAGCTAGCGCCATTCGACGGCCAACACCGCGGTTCCTGGTGTGTCCGCTGTGCCGTGCGTGTGATCATTGCTTTTACAGCCCTCTCGCAGTGTCCGGAGCAAGTATGGTGGGTCTGACACATCGGTGTCAATGTGTTCTTTTTTCCATTTCCAGGAGTGTATGAATCTGTCTAAGACTAAGGTACTAATATACCGCTTACAAAAGAATTTCTCTGATTCCATATGTCTAGATTTCCGGAAAGTATTCGACACGGCGCACCACAGCAGACTGTTAACGAAGATACGAGCATATGGAATAGGTTCCCATACGTTCAAAATGGCTCAAATGGCTCTGAGCACTATGGGACTTAACTTCTGAGGACATCAGTCCCCTAGAACTTAGAACTACTTAAACCTAACTAACCTAAGGACATCACAGGCATCCATGCCCGAAGCAGGATTCGAACCTGCGACCGTGCGGTCGCGCGGATCCAGACTGTAGCGCCTAGAACCGCTTCAGTCCCGAACCGCGTTGCTGCTACGGTCGCAGATGTTAAGTCCCATAGTGGTTAGAGCCATTTGAATTTTGACTCGAATATTTCTTATCCTTGACGGCGAGTGTTCAGCGGAGACTAAGGTATTGTCAGGAGTCCCCCAGGGAAGTGTAATACCACAGTTATTATCTTCTACGTACATAAATGATATCACCGACAGGGTGGGGAGGAATCTGTGGTTCTTTGCTGATGATGCAGTGGTGTATGAGAGGTGTCGAAGTTGAGTTACTGTAGGAGGATACAAGGTGATCAAGTATTCAAAAACAGTCTTAATCTCATTTATTATTGTTATAATACCGCCAACCGGTTTCAACTGTTATAATACCGCCAACCGGTTTCAACCCGACGTAGGGGTCATCTTCCATTGGTCGACTGCTGGTGGTGTCACTCCTGTCTACATAGTTTCCTGCCGTTATGTAGACAGGAGTGACACCACCAGCAGTCGACCAATGGAAGATGACCCCTACGTCGGGTTGAAACCGGTTGGCGGTATAATAATAATAAATGCGATTAAGACTGTTTTTGAATAATTGATTAATCATACTAATCGCTGCTTAATCTCCACAACCATGTTGTCCAAAAATCGATACAAGATTACCTGGACTAAATCTGTAGTTGATATGATGAATGGCAGCTAGCTCTGAATGTAGAAAAATATAAGTTAATGCAGATGAGTAGGAAAACAGGAAAACAAACCCGCAATGTTCGGACACGGCATTAGCAGTGTCCTGCTTGACACAGTCTCGTCGTTTAACCATCTGTACGTAACGTTGCAGAGCGATATTAAATGGAACAACCATGTGAGATTTGTGGTAGGGAATACGAATGGCCGACTTCGGTTTATTTGGAGAATTCTGTAAATTAGTGGTTCACCTGAGAAGGTCATGGCATATAGAACGCTAGTGAGGCCTGTTTTTGAGTACTGATCGAGCATTTGGGATTCGTGCCAGGTCGGATTAGAGGAAGACATCGAGGCAATTCAGAAGTGGGCTGCTAGATTCGTTACCGGTAGGTTCGAACAACACGCAATTGTTATGCTTCTGTAACTCAAATGGGAATCCCTGGAGGGAAGGCGGCGCTCTTCCCTGGAACACTATTCAGAAAAAAATTTAGAGAACCGGTTGACGCGATCCTGACATTTCGTGTAACGACGACGAAGATAAGATACGAGAAATGAGGGCTCATACGAGGCATACAGGCAATCGATTTTCCCTCACTCAGAGTACCTTTCGCCACGCGCCGCAAAGTGGCTTGCGGACTCTGTATGTAAGTGTAGATGTAGAGAAACTCTGTCTGATCAAAACTATCCAGACATCCCTATGTACTGTGGAACTGAAACACGAAATGCCACAAGAAGCGGACCCGCCAGTATAAAATGATCGGGGAGTGTTGTCTTGTCTGTAGAGTGGCATAAACTGAAGAATAGATCGGACGGGATAGTCCTGGGACAGCACCCACCGGAGATTCGAGTCCTCCCTCGGGAATGGGTGTGATGTCTTCCTTAGCGTAAGTTAAAAATGGTTCAAATGGCTCTGAGCAGTATGGGACTGAACTGCTGTGGTCATCAGTCCCCTAGAACTTAGAACTACTTAAACCTAACTAACCTAAGGACATCACACACATCCATGCCCGAGGCAGGATTCGAACCTGCGACCGTAGCGGTCGCACGGTTCCGGACTGCGCGCCTAGAACCGCGAGACCACCGCGGCCGGCTTAGCGTAAGTTAGTTTAAGTTGGATTAAGTAGTGTGTAAGCCTAGGGACCGACGACCTCAGCAGTTTGGTCCCATAGGAATTCACCACTTGCCTTACCTCAGTGAAGGCAACGGCCTTGCCGCAATGGATACATCGGTTCCCGTCAGATCACCGAAGTTAAGCGCTGTCGGGCGTGGCCGGCACTTGGATGGGTGACCATCTAGGCCGTCACGTGCTGTTGCCATTTTTCGGAGTGCACTCAGCCTCGTGATGCCAATTGAGGAGCTACTCGACCGAATAATAGCGGCTCTGGTCAAAGAAAACCATTATAACGACCGGGAGAGTGGTGTGCTCACCACACCCCCTCCAATCCACATCCTCAGCTGAGGATGATACGGCGGTCGGATAGTCCCGATGGGCCACTTGTGGCATGAAGACGGAGTGCTTTTAGTGCCTTACCTCAGCGGCTGGGAACGTGGACTTGTTACTGGATGTCGCCTGATTAACAAATCGATCAGGGGCTTTTCAGCCCTTATAATGCTGCCCAGGTCGCCTGTCGCTGACGTGACTCTGAAGTGGAAACGCGCTGGGAGCACCGTAGCTAAACCAAGGCCGGGCACACCTCGTGTACTGACGGATGGCGACTGTCGACCATTGCGGAGAGTGGTTGTGAAATATAGCGTGAAATCAGCGAAGCAATCACTCGTGAGAGCCAAAGTGTTATTCCAGCTAACGCAATGACTGTCCGTAGGGAGTACAGGCGAACGGACTACAGTGGACGAGCAGCCCCTCATAAGCCACACATTTCTGTAGTCACTGCTAAGCGACCCTTGAGCTGGTCTAAAGAGCGACGCCACTGGAAAATGGATGACTGGAAACAAGTGATTTCTGGTGATGAATCACACTGTACCCAATGGCGATCCGATGGAAGGGTTTAAGTTTGCCACATGTCTGGAGGGCGTTACCTGTCATCATGTGGAGTACCAACAGTGAATTATGGAGGAGGTATTATTATGGTATGCGCTGTTTTTCGTAGTTTCTACACCTACTTTGGTACTCCGCAAGCCACCGTATGGCGCATGGCGGTAGGTACCTTGTACCACCACTAGGTATCTCCTTTCCTGTTACTCCACAATACGTCACATTTATTTACGTTGAGGGTCCTGAGACAACACAAAGCCACGTCTACCGGCAACCTTGTCCATCACCCCCCCCCCTGCCCCCCCTCCCTCCACACGTCTCCACTCGCACTGCAAACCATATTTTATACAATTGTACTACCCCTTCCGAGAACTTTCGAATATCATTATCGATTAGGCATATTATATTAACGTTTTGTACGTTACGTCTGTCAATGTAGATATGAATATATGCGTTTTTCGTTTCGCCCTGTGATTTTACCCTTGTGTGTATGTTTTATGTTAACCGGGGACCTAGAAACGACGGAAAGGCTCCGTTCCCGCCGCAGCCGCAGTGGTCCGCAAAACCACGACGACTACCGCAGTCCACTTCACCCCTCCGCCGCCCCACACCGAACCCAAGGTTATTGTGCGGTTCGGCCCCCGGTGGACCCCCCTCCAGGGAACGTCTCACACCAGACGAGTGTAACCCCTCTGCTTGCATGGTAGAGTAATGGTGGTGTATCCGTACGTGGAGAACTTGTTTGCGCAGCAATCGCCGGCATAATGTAGCTGAGGGCGGAACAAGGGGAACCAGCCCGCATTCGCTGAGGCAGATGGAAAACCGCCTAAAAATCATCCACAGACTGGCCGTGTCATCGGGCCTCTACACAAGTCCGCCGGGCGGATTCGTGCCGGGGACCAGGCGCTCCTTCCCGCCCGGAAAGCCGTGCGTTATACCGCTCAACAAACGGGGCGGGCTCATTTTACCCTTACTTTGTAGAGGCATTTTCAGTTGCCTGAAATATCGTACTTCTTCTTACCTAATACCGCATATTTAATGGACATTTTGTGACACTGTAATTATAAACTATAGTTACGGTCAGGCACTTTTTTACCGAGCGAGGTGTCTCAGTGGTTTGCACTCTGCACTCGAATTCGGGAGGACGAGACTTCAAAGCCGGCCGTCCTGATTTAGGTTTTCTGTGATTTCCCTAAATCGCTTCAGCCAAATACCAAGATGGTACCTTTCAAAGGGCACGGCCGACTTCCTTCCCTAATCCGATGGGACCGATGACCTCGCTGTTTGGTCCCCTCACCCCGAATCAACCAACCAACCAAACACTTTTTTGTTCAATACATTTTTATTTGGATGCTTGATTAAGTGAGGATGTATATCTATTTCAGGCCAGTAAAGATGCCTCAACAAAAAAAAAGGGTCAAATGGCTCTAGACACTATGAGACATAACATATGAGGTCATCAGTCCCCTACACTTAGAACTACTTAAACCTAACTTAACCTAAGGACATCACACACATCCACGCCCAAGGCAGGATTCGAACCTGCGACCGTAGCAGCAGCGCGGTTCCGGACTGAGGCGCCTAGAACCTCTCGGCCACAGCCCTCAACAAATTACGGCGTAATGAGTTTGGCGTAGTGGCAAAATTTACTCTGCACAAAGACAGACGTAATTTAAAAATCGTTTATATTGTAATGCTAGCAACCGAAGTGGACAGACCAAGAACATTAATCATGGAGATAATTCCTCTTTACACAGTTCTGGCTGTTTCCGAATCAGTAGACAAAAGATATAAGAACACTTAACATACGGTAGACTGACCCTATCGCACTGACAACGACTTTGGATGTCTTTATCGATTCCGGAAATTTAGGACTCATACGCCGTTGAGAGCTAATGTGAGTAAGCCAAACTATTTTCAGAACATTTTATCGTACCTCTGTGGAGAGCTCTCCAGATTATCTCTATTTGTGATTGGAATCCATCAGGCAACATTCTTTAAAGAACATATTTTCGGAAATGGACCGTAAACATGTACCTCAGTTGTCATTCGAAAATGTGGCACTATGTATATCACCCATCGTAAATCTAGAAACAGCAAAACTTTCTGTACGCGTCTACAAAGATGTGATATCCTGTGATAAAACCGCGAACTGTATTATTTCACTTGCGTAGTGATCAGCACATAGAGCGAGCGTTTGTACAAGATGTGTTTTGTTGGTAATGCACATTTATCCGCAAAAAGTTATGATTTTAATTTTTAGGAGAAATTAGTGTTCTTCCATGCGCACTTGACAATGGAATAAATTCCGAAACCTATCGAAGGGTAGAGTAGAGAAAACTTATTTATTTTAGTTGAAAACCTTGGCGAAACCGTTCTTGAAATTTACCGAGGTTGTGGTGATCCATTGCAAGAAATCAATCATGTGAGTGATGCTCCTAAACCTTCGCTTGCTTTTAGAGATAAACCTCAACCTCTTTCTCTCTCTGTCTCTCTCTCTCTCTCCCCCTCATTCGCTTCACCTATCTATCTCTCGCTCTCTCTCAGTACAGGGCAGTTAGAATTGATGTTCACCTACTTATGGAGGTCTAGTGCGGGCTGTATGACAGCAAAGCTTGAGGGATATGCTGATGCTGTAATGTGGAACCGATTTATGCTGGAAAAAATTAGTTCCAATTTGGGCCGCCAGGAGCAAATCTGGTGCTACACAGCATCTTGTCGACGTCTCCAGTACTCATATCGAAAAAACTGTGTAAGAGGAAGTTAATAATAAAACCAGCATTGTGATTTTCTCACTTATTTGGCCTTTTGTCCCCAGGAGCGGTTCCTAATCGATTACAAATGGGAACATTTCTATACGTCTTTCTTGCATTTATAGCGCCAGATTTGCACTTAGTGGCCAAAATTGGAACTAATTTTTTTTGCCAGTGTAAATTCGTTCTGCAGTTGTTGTTGTTGTGGTCTTCAGTCCTGAGACTGGTTTGATGCAGCTCTCCATGCTACTCTATCCTGTGCAAGCTTCTTCATCTCCCAGTACCTACTGCAACCTACATCCTTCTGAATCTGCTTGGTGTATTCATCTCTTGGTCTCCCTCTACGATTTTTACCCTCCACGCTGCCCTCCAATACTAAATTGGTGATCCCTTGATGCCTCAGAATATGTTCTACCAACCGATACCTTCTTCTGGTCAAGTTGTGCCACAAGCTTCTCTTCTCCCCAATCCTATTCAACACCTCCTCATTAGTTATGTGATCTACCCATTTAATCTTCAGCATTCTTCTGTAGCACCACATTTCGAAAGCTTCTATTCTCTTCTTGTCTAAACTATTTATCGTCCATGTTTCACTTCCATACATGGCTACACTTCATACAAATACTTTCAGAAACGACTTCCTGCCACTTAAATCTATACTCGATGTTAACAAATTTCTCTTCTTCACAAACGCTTTCCTTCCCATTGCCAGTCTACATATTATATGCTCTCTACTTCGACCATCATCAGTTGCCGGCCGAAGTGGCCGTGCGGTTAAAGGCGATGCAGTCTGGAACCGCAAGACCGCTACGGTCGCAGGTTCGAATCCTGCCTCGGGCATGGATGTTTGTGATGTCCTTAGGTTAGTTAGGTTTAACTAGTTCTAAGTTCTAGGGGACTAATGACCTCAGCAGTTGAGTCCCATAGTGCTCAGAGCCATTTGACCATCATCAGTTATTTTGCTCCCCAAATAGCAAGACTCCTTTACTACTTTAAGTGTTTCATTTCCTAATCTAATACCCTCAACATCACCCGACTTAATTCGACTACATTCCATTATCCTCGTTTTGCTTTTGTTGATGTTCATCTTATATCTTCCTTTCGAGACATTGTCCATTCCGTTCAACTGCTCTTCCAGGTCCTTTGCTGTCTGACAGAATTACAATGTCATCGGCGAACCTCAAAGTTTTTATTTCTTCTCCATGAATTTTAATACCTACTCCGAATTTTTCTTTTGTTTCCTTCACTGCTTGCTCAATATACAGATTGAATAACATCGGGGACAGGCTACAACCCTGTCTCACTCCTTTCCCAACCACTGCTTCCCTTTCATGCCCCTCAACTCTTATAACTGCCATTTGGTTTCTATACAAATTGTAAATAGCCTTTCGCTCCCTATATTTTACCCCTGCCACCATCAGAATTTGAAAGAGAATATTCCAATCAACATTGTCAAAAGCTTTCTCTAAGTCTACAAATGCTAGAAATGTGGGTTTGCCTTTCCTTAATCTAGCTTCTAAGATAAGTCGTAAGGTCAGTATTGCCTCACGTGTTCCAGTATTTCTACGGAATCCAAACTGATCTTCCCCAAGGTCGGCTTCTACCAGTTTTTCCATTCGTCTGTAAAGAATTCGCGTTAGTATTTTGCAGCCGTGACTTATTAAACTGATAGTTCGGTAATTTTCACAACTGTCAACACCTGCTTTCTTTGGGATTGGAATTATTATATTCTTCTCGAAGTCTGAGGTTATTTCGCCTGTCTCATACGTCTTGCTCACCAGATGTAATGCATTAGAATATCCATGAAGATTCGCTGCCATACGATTTACAGCCCACAATGTACCTCTGGGAGACGCTGCACTTTAATTACGACCACGCAGTACGTCACTACGTTAAGAATTTATTCTACGATGCTCCAGCAGACGGGCGTTAATGTTATTGGTCTGTAACTTAGTTATTGTCTTCATCGAAACTTTGGTTTGGTGTAGCTCTCTAAGCTCGTTTACCCTGTGCAGCACCGCATAGTTGCTGCGCCTTACATCTACTTGAACCTGCTTGTTATATCAAGTCTTTGTCTCCCTTTACAGTTTTACCTCCCAATCCCTCATCCCCCTCTCCCCTCCAGATGCTCACTTTTCCCTGATAACTGCCCCTACTGCCTATCGTCCACATTTCGCTTCCAGATAGGATACATTCCAAAGAAACACTATCAGGAAACACTTCCCAACTAACGCTCGTCAGGCCCTCCTGATTTAGGTTTTCCGTGATTTCCCTAAATCACTTCAGGCAAGTGCTGGGATGGTTCGTTTGAAAGGGCACGGCCAACTTCCTTCCCCATCCATCCCTAATCCGATGGAACCGATTACATCCCCCAAATCAACCAACCAACCAACTTGCTAACTGGTAAAATTGCATTAGACGTTAACGTATTTCAGTCCTTTCTCTGCCCAGATAGTGTGCTGCTTTTTCTCCTACTTTCAGCGTCCCATTCCCTAATCTGCTTCCCTAGGCGCCACCTCACTTAATTCGACTACACTGCATTAAACTTGTTTTATTTTTACTAACGTTTATGTTATAAGTTCTTTTCAATAGACTATCCATATCTTTCGACTGTCCTTTGCCGTCACTGTCAGAATTACAAAGTCATTTCTAAATCTTAGAGTTATTATTTCTTCTCAAACTTTAGTATCTTTACCAAATTTCTCCTTGATTTCCTGAACTGTTTCCTCTTAGTACTGATCGAATAATATGGAGGATAGACTATTGCCGGCCGGAGTGGCCGTGCGGTTCTAGGCGCTACAGTCTGGAACCGCGAGACCGCCACGGTCGCAGGTTCGAATCCTGCCTCGGGCATGGATGTGTGTGATGTCCTTAGGTTAGTTAGGTTTAAGTAGTTCTAAGTTCTAGGGGACTGATGACCTCAGAAGTTGAGTCCCATAGTGCTCAGAGACATTTGAACCATTTTTGAAAGACTATTATCCTGTCTCAACTATTGTCCCCCCTTTCGTGACACTCGACTCTTTTTCTCGACTGGTTTCTCTACAAATTGCAGATAATCTCTTGCTTCCTGTATCTTATCTCTGTGCGAGTCTATGGGTAAGAGCCAGACTGCAAATCCTAACGCGTGAGGTTCGATTCCCAGTCGGTCACAGGATTGTTTGTCACTTTCTCCTTTGGCAATGATTTGCTAATGCGAAAAGCGCCAAGCTGGTTCGCAGTCCATGTAAAACTTTAGGTCCCTACTGTAAGCGGCTGCAAAAGTCAGTTCAGGGGTCGGAGAAGGTAGAGAGTCCTACATCATCGGATATAATGAAACACTCTAGAGTTTCAGCCAGGAGAACTTTACTTGCGTTTCTTGTTAATAACTACAGTTTTAGAGAGTGTACCATTTTGGTATATATATATATATATAACTGTATACATTGTTATTTTTACATACACTCGTATATTTCTGTTTTAAGAACGTTTACACATCTTAGCAGCACATACGATTACATAGCGTCTCTCTTTTCTCCACTCTTCTCTTCTGGAATATTATTCTCCTTCGTTATCGAAAGAATCCCATCCATGCAGGTGTTAGCTGGTCGCCTCTTTTTCCTTCTTCCAGTTCGTGATTCATTTTCACACGGTTTTTTTTCTTGCATCCTTTGGAAATGCCCGATCATTGTTATTTCTGTTGAATAAAACCAGGATTGAATTTTGACTCTGATTGCTTCGTTCCTATTTCTTCTTTCCTGGACGTCACTGTCGAACCTCCCCAGGATTTCATCTCTGCAGCTAGTAATTTTGAATTTGGTTGTCATTTGATTGCTTAAACTTCTGACCCAATATTATCATAGATTGTTTTTGTAGCCCTAACAGCAGTCGCGTTTGCAGATTAAGTTATGCGAATTCAGATCCGCCTATTATTCAGAAACTACTCTTGTTGCTGTCGTAATGTGTTTCGTCACCTTTGTGCCATCATCAGTGGGTACTTTATGGAGCTCTGTAAAAAGCAAACATTTATAAGTAATAATTTTCATTTCAACAGTTTACTTACTGCGTAAGAGTAGTCAGTGTCAGCACATCAAAAAATAATCATTGTTTACATAATAGGTGGACCTCAATTCCCATAATTCTGAACTATATCTAATAATGCTCCTAAATACCGTTTTAAATATTCTTGTTTTAGTACACTCGTTTATTCCCAAATGCCTTGATCGCATTTGGTAGATTTATGACAGTTAACGAGTTTCGACACTAATGAGTCATCATCAGAAATAGAAACTTGTCACGAAAGTAACACCTCATGTGATCATCTAGCGTTGTTCTCACGTAAAAGAAGCTGTCGGTTTTGTGTGATTACAGTGAGCGCTATATGGCCAACAGTTGGTTTTAAATGACACTAGTGAACGTTATATGATGACTTGTCATATTACTTTCGTGACAGGTTACTGGTTTGATGATGACAGGTTAGAGTCGAAATGTTTTAACTGTCAAAAATGCAACAAATGCCATCAAGGCATTTGTGATTAAGAGACTATTTCAAATAGATCGCGTGATCGCGTGCTCCAATGTGACAATGTCGGATTTCCTTAATCTCGTTTTAGTATCATTTCTTATTTTCTTATATCATAACATTCCACGTACTACCTAAATTGTTATGTTTCCCTAATTTATTCTTGACCTTATTTCTTAATTTGGTTTCCGACCTGTTTTTCCTGTCTGTTCTTACGTAGGGGAGCAACAAGTACTCCCTCCAACCATTGGGAAGAGATAGCTGTTGCAACAGAGATCCGCGATAAATGTACAGCTTTTTTTTTTTACGTGAGAACAACGATGATGACCTGAGGTGTTACTTTCGTGACAAGTTCTTTTTCTGATGACGACTCATTAGTGTCGAAACTGGTTAACTGTCATAAATCTACCAAATGCGATCAAGGCGTCTGGGAAAAAAGAGTGTACTAAAACAAGAATATTTAAAATGGTATTTAGGAGCATTATTGATATAGTTCAGAATTATGGGAATTGAGGTCCGCCTATTATGTAAACAATTATTAATTTTTGATGTGCTAACACTGACTACTCTTACGCAAACATTTTAAGTAAACTGTTGGAATGAAAATTATTACCTATAAATATTTACTTTTTACAATGAGCGCTATATGACCTACAGTTGGTTTTATATGACACTAGTGAACGCTATATGATGACTTGACATATTACTTTCGTGACAGGTTACTGGTTTGATGATGACAGGTTAGAGTCGAAATGTTTTAACTGTCAAACATGCAATAAATGCCAACAAGACATTTGTGAATGAGAGACTATTTCAAATAGATCGCGTGCTCCAATGTGACAGTGTCGGATTTCCTTAATCTCGTTTTAGTATCATTTCTTATTTTCTTATATCATAAAATTCCACGTACTACCTAAATAGTTATGTTTCCCTAATTTATTCTTGACCTTATTTCTTAATTTGGTTTCCGACCTGTTTTTCCTGTCTGTTCTTACGTACAGGAGCAACAAGTACTCCCTCCAACCACTGGCAAGAGATAGCTGTTTCAAGAGAGATCCGCGATAAATGTAAGCTAATGAGGGGTTAGACCGGCAGTTTAGTCTTCCGTAGAACCTGACAGGAACTGCCTCAGGTCCTGGCGCCTTCACTGCTCGGCCTGAACGACACCGAGAGCAGCAAAGACGACGCGGCTGCACGGGGGATAATCACGGGTGTCCGCTCTGCAATCTTGCGGACGCCCAACGCTCAGCCAGTTATGCAAAACGCGTCGCCCCTAAACACTGTGCTCCCAACGAGACCCGTCCCGGAACACACGCCTCGCTCGGTACCTACCTCCTGCCGTCTCTCCTCCATCCGGGTGGCTTACAACGCTGCGCTATTGCCATCGGAATATTTTATTATCCGTGACCTAACCCCGTAATATCCCCACAGAGTTTCTGTTTGTTGGTCGTTGTTGATGTTGTGGTCTTCAGTCCTGAGACTGGTTTGATGCAGCTCTCCATGCTACTCTATCCTGTGCAAGCATCTTCATCTCCCAGTTCCTACTGCACCCTACATCCTTCTGAATCTGCTTAGTGTATTCATCTCTTGGTCTCCCTCTACGATTTTTACCCTCCACGGTGCCCTCCAATGCTACATTTGTGATCCCTTGATTCCTCAGAACATGTCCTACCAACCGATCCCTTCTTCTGGTCAAGTTCTGCCACAAACTTCTCTTCTCCCCAATCCTATTCAATACCTCCTTATTAGTTACATGATCAACCCACCTATTCTTCAGCATTCTTCTGTAGCACCACATTTCAAAAGCTTCTATTCTCTTCTTGTCCAAACTGGTTATTGTCCATGTTTCACTTCCATACGTGGCTACACTCCATACAAATACTTTCAGAAATGACTTCCTGACACTTAAATCTATACTCGATGTTAACAAATTTCTCTTCTTCAGAAACGATTTCCTTGCCATTGCCAGTCTACATTTTATATCCTCTCTACTTCGACCATCATCAGTTATTTTACTCCCTAAATAGCTAAACTCCTTTACTACTTTAAGTGTCTCATTTCCTAATCTAATTCCCTCAGCATCACCCGACTTAATTCGACTACATTCCATTATCCTCGTTTGCTTTTGTTGATGTTCATCTTATATCCTCCTTTCAAGACACTGTCCATTCCGTTCAACTGCTCTTCCAAGTCCTTTGCTGTCTCTGACAGAATTACAATGTCATCGGCGAACCTCAAAGTTTTTACTTCTTGTCCATGAATTTTAATACCTACTCCGAATTTTTCTTTTGTTTCCTTTACTGCTTGCTCAATATACAGATTGAATAACATCGGGGAGAGGCTACAACCCTGTCTCACTCCTTTCCCAACCACTGCTTCCCTTTCATGCCCCTCGACTCTTATAACTGCCATCTGGTTTCTGTACAAATTGTAAATAGCCTTTCGCTCCCTGTATTTTACCCCTGCCACCTTCAGAATTTGAAAGAGAGTATTCCAGTTAACATTGTCAAAAGCTTTCTCTAAGTCTACAAATGCTAGAAACGTATTGTTGGTCGTACACACTGCAAAACTGTTACGATATTGCCGTCTCGTGTATAGTGTGTTTTACGTGCGACGCAGGCGCCGTGTCCGATCGCCGCATGCGCTCCAGTCCGTTGTTCGGACTGTGGGACGTGGTGTATCGATTTTATGCAAAATAACAGGGGGAAAGATGACGGGAACTGGGAATGGCTTTAGAAAGACGTCCACGAATATCGGTGCGTCGTTTAGGAGAAAAATAAATTGACATGTTCCACATCCACGAGGTTCTCCTCAGCACGAATCTATGGAACAAAAAACTAATCTAATCCAATCTAGTCACATTGCCGTGTAGAAACTCAAAAAACCGAAACTATACAGAATAACAATAATGCATCGACTAACCGAGATACTGTTGCTCGACGTCAGCACTGTGGTCTCGATCCTGGAATGCTGTTTCTCGAATCATGTGGCTACAATTGTAGGGGTACATGACCTCTCAGAACAATGTACGTTGGAGTCCAGAAAATCCTCATTATTTGCCTCAAGATCCTTTGCAACATGTGAAAGAAGGAGTGTGACGCGCAGTTAGTTCAAGTCGAATTACTTGGTTCAAATGGCTCTGAGCACTATGGGACTTAACATCTGAGGTCATCAGTCCCCTATAACTTAGAACTCTTAAACCTAACTAACCTAAGGACATCACACACATCCATGCCCGAGGCAGGATTCGAACCTGCGACCGTAGCGGTCGCGCGGTTCCGGACTGAAGCGCCTATAACAGCTTGGCCACACCGGCCGGCGTCGAATTACTGGAGCGATCTTTTTGGACGCAGCTATAACTTCCGTTAATAATGTGAACAATACTTAGCAGTCTTTTTTCAGAGAACTAGTAACTAACGAAGAATCCTTAACTCCTGCAGTTAGATTCAAACATGGTTCAAATGGCTCTGAGCAATATGGGACCTAACTCCTGAGGTAATCAGTCCCCTAGAACTTAGAACTACTTAAACCTAACTAACCTAAGGACATCACACACATTCATGCCCGAGGCAGGATTCGAACCTGCGACCGTAGCGGTCGCGCTGTTTCACACTGTAGGGCCTAGAACCGATCGGCCACTCTGGCCGGCAGTTAGTTTCAGTTTTCTGAAATAAAGTTGCAGTAAACTCCTCACATACCTATCAAGAGCAACGGTTTGGTGGAAAAAAGACTGGTGCGATAATTCTTGTTGCACTAATTGCACATCACTCACCTGGTTTCTCGTCAGCCACAGGCTCTTAATGCAGCTGACGATAGGATAGCTCCGAACTCCAACGGTTACTGATCTGCGAGTTCACCCACTCCGATATAAACAGCCTCGCTGTATCAGAAGAAAGGGGCATTTCAATATCAACCTCTGTCATGCACGACGTGCATTAGCCAGTTGCTGTCCTGACGTTGGGCAGTATCTGAATTAGCCGTCACTTTGTGAGGTCTCAGCACTTCGCAGAATTTCCAATACAACCTTTAGTTATGCACTAATTGTGCTAAACCATAATGACTTTTCTCTGTATCTCACTTTTTGGCCTTTTGCATACTTACCGAACATAGTATGGAGAATTTAAATCACACTTGTGCGATTTCCTCCATATGTTGAATTTTAATATCCGGCTATACAAGCAGTTGACAGTCTCTTTTCTGTCTAATTTCTCCGTAGAAGATATTGCGCCTTCCATACAGTTTTTTGTGCTCGAGAACTATTGCTGCTCCCACAACTTAATGATTGCCATTGCTGTGAATATTCCATAGCTGTTGTCTGTTACGTACACTTATCCAATGTCGTATCGTCTACAAGACCACAATTTCATCTCAATTAAACTCTGGAACTCTCATTCGTTAGCTAATGTCCCTTCGGCATCCATTTCTATTCTGTTACATGTTGTTTTATTTCACAACTGGTCGTTGTGGATGTAAACTGATTGTGTTATTACGTTACTGCGCCTGCAGTTCAGTTTAAGCAAGACGGCAAAGCTTTTACGTGAAACAGTGCCACATATCTCGTTCCTTAGCTTCCCTCCGTCAGAGTGAATTACCTTCCCTCGCCTCATCTAGTTTTATTGCCTCCTTCGAATAGCGAGGCCAGACAGATTGCGGTAATAATTCTGACTCTTCCATTCCCTCCACATTAAATCATTTCCAACTTCTTTCAAACTACTGGACAATGCGGTCTTCTATAGCGTTTCTCTCTCACATGCTTTTAGGAGTGTTAACTCATTTTCTGCCTCGTCACACTGCTTCTTATCATTTTTTTAAAACGCTTTTGTTTTCATATATGATTTTTAACTGCAACTTTTTTTATGAATTTCCTGACCATTTTGCTTTTCAATTCATATTCGTCGAATTTAAGAAAAAAATTCAAAGTTGTGTAGGACCAAACATGTTTATTGATAGATAAAGCATCAATTGATTATGTAATGCAGTCATAGTTGCGATGTAATGCCGTTGATTACGGGACCTTCACATCTTTTTAGAATGGGTACAGAGTGAGACACGAACTTCATCGCTGAACGTGGCTGTTTCCACCGTAACCAAGATGGAAAGATCGGAAGATTGCAAATAATGGTGGAAACCTTTAATGAAGTGGATTATTCTGGAGTAACATGATTTTTTGTGCATGTTAGTTGTAGCACTGAAACAGATCACAAAATATTTCTTTGCATAAGCAAACAGAAAAATGTTAGTTGCATTTACTTTCTACTTGTTAGAGTACACACAAAAAAATTCAACGCGAATAAATGTCGCATTTTCTTATGTGTAGCGGAAGTGGACCTCTTAACATTTGAACACATTATAGCAAACATAGAAACTGTCAAGATAGGTGGAAAGAACATTATATGATATTTTACTATTTGTTGATGCGAAAATTATGGTGAGACCTACGAGTATTACAGAGCTGTAAATAACGGTGTTAAGCAAACTGTACTTTATTCCAGAGAAACCATTGCATATGTCATTAATATGAAAGGCGAAACGGGTATGGAAACTAAATAGTAATATAGCAGTAATCTGCAAAAGAATATTTATATATTTGCTGCGGGAAACGGCCACGAAAACAAATTTACGTCACGAAACATTTTGTGCTGTGCCCATACGGCGACGTCTGGAAGAGGTAACTTTCGTTTGTGGGAGCTGTTACGTAATGAGGAAAATTGAATGTCGCCCTCGAGAAATAGTTCGTGCGCAGAAGTGAGTGGCGTCTCCGGGACCCGTAATTAAATCGTAATTAGCTCGCAACATCGCGTGTCGCGCGGCGGATCGGGCAGGCCTTCGAGTCGTTCGCCAATTGCGTCTGAAGAGCGGAGTGCGGTGTGTTTTCACTAACCCAGTTCAGTCGCTCCGGAGTTAATTTTTTGCTCGCTCTCGGGAGAAAGAAATCACCGCGTAAACGAATACGGCGGGCGCAGGAAACGGCACACGCACACACATACGTACATTGGCGGCCTGTGGCGGAGAAAGAAAACAAGAGCGCGGCGGTAGAAGGTGCGGAGGGGAGGGGATTGAAGAGGGCGTTAGGTTGCGACCGCACGGCGTCCATCCGAGACGGTCGGCTCGGGTGGCGGCCAGACACCGCCGCGTCCGTCACAGAGCACACCGCCTGTCCTCTGGAGTCGCAGGGCCACCGTGAATGTATGCGCGATATCGCGTTAGGTACTGCGATGTTCCTAGTGTCGAGGAAAGTCCGCGTGCGGTCTAGCTCGTGACGAGGAATACCGTCTTCCTTGACCTTGGAAATGCTTGTCAGCGACGTTCTCTGATTTACGCCGCGTGAACAGGACCACAGTGGTGGACGAGTCTTCCGACTTCATCTAGCACAGTGCTCATAAGTAAATCGTGCTGTCACATGTTCAGCATATGATTTAATGGAGTTGCATCTTCACAACTCCCTTTTCGTCCTACATCTACGTCTACAGAGCCTGTTGTACAGTGCATGGCGGAGGGTACATTTTAGCAATAGTAGCGATGTTCAACATCCTCATATAGGGTGATCAAAACAAAACTAACCCACAAAATATTTGATGTGCCTCGAGATAGGCAACCTGGCTTACATCACCTGCTGCGGGTTCGGATAATGTAAGTGGGTTTGCATATCTCAAGGCGAATTAAACGTTTTCTGGACCAGTATTATTTTACCCATCCTGTACACAATAGCAAGCCGCTGTACAGAGTATGGTGGGGAGTGTTCTGAAGTAATATTTGCTAGTCTGTGTCCATCCCATTCGTGTATTCAGTGAGGCAAATATAACTGTCTATATGTCTCAGTAGGCACCCTAATCCGCCCCCACCCCCCACCCCATTTTGTTCTGCGGATCCCTATGCAATGTATACCATGACGGCAGCAGAATGGGCTAACAAACTCCTGGAATACAGGTTTTCTAAATATTCCCGACAGGTTTTCGCGATAACTACATTTCCTCCATGGATTCCCAGTGACGGTCCCCGAGCATTTCTGTTACGCTTTCATAAAGACTACACCGTCTGTGGTGAACGTGTGGGTGCTATTCTGTCATTCTGCGCAACGAATTAATCTGAGATGTACCCTTTACCCTGTGGCTCCTGCAAGATGCAATTTCCACCCCCACACTACTACAGAAGTCAGACAGACGCTCCTAACGTTCTAAAGAGAAATGCCTGAAAAACTTTCAGCAATAAATATCTTCTGGAGTCGTCCACTGTAAGGAAATGATACAAAAATTCACAAAATTTCTTATGTAACAAGTGGGATACTTTGGTACTGGAGTAGTGCTAGTTAGTGTAAGAAAATCATAAAACTAACGAAAATTATTATTTTTTTGCGAAAATTCTGAGAAATCACAATGGCACTTTTAGTTATGAACTGAACAAGTTATTTCCGGGTTCTTTTCGGAATTTGAAGTTACCTCTTACGGATAGGATCCGCTAATGAAATTTCTATACAAAGTTTAAAATTGTTATTGACTTGGCAGAATGGCTGAGAGCCGCATCTACTCAACTTGAATAATTATCCGCTAGAATGTTGCTAGGTACGGTCGAGGCTGTCACGTGTGAAATGCAGTGAAGTGTACTGTTGTGGAGGAAATATGGGGCTCGCAAGAGCTGTAGCGCACAATACCTGCTGCGATGACTGCTGTCTGCGCCGCTCGCTGCTGACAAATAAGATAGCGCTCGTTCTATCTGGATTGACCTTCGCCAATCAAACTCTCCCTACGCCTTGATGAATTCAAGGACTCCTATTCGCCCCTAGTCTAACTATTGGCGTAGTACACCGGTCAGATAACCAGTCCACCGCAATGCCACTCAAAAATTCGCTTGCAGGCGTTTAACTGTAACTCTGTCCGTTCACACCGCACAATAAGTGTGGCAGCCAACACAGTGAACAACGCTTAATTGCAAGGACTCAATATAGAGTCGCACTCTGTGTCGCTCTCGACAGAGGTGCTCTCCCAGTGAAGTACTGAGGAGAGACTTGTTCCTCACTC
The DNA here is from genome assembly GCF_023898315.1 of Schistocerca nitens. NCBI lineage: Eukaryota > Metazoa > Arthropoda > Insecta > Orthoptera > Acrididae > Schistocerca > Schistocerca nitens. The sequence continues at coordinate 1,233,254,532 of NC_064614.1, read as the reverse complement.
TTTGAGTACACGTATGAGTGCACATGCTCTCGTTACGTGTTCTCGCTCCAAGAGCGAAAACGGAACGACCCCACGCCAGACATGAAGGGGTATATCTTTTGGTCTCTTCCATTAATCCTTTAGCTCAAGGTGGCAGGAATATCGTCTGCCAATCAGCATTGCTCTTCTAAAATGAGAGAATGACGTTTCGTTTAAGGCGACCAATCCAGAAATCTGTAGCATCGGCGTTTGGCGTTTGCTGTCTCTCTGTGAAAACGTCTGAAACGGCGTGCTATGTTTGTAAAGAATGCGTAGGCTGGGCACTCCCACATAATGTAGCGGAATTTGCTTTTAAGCCGAACACGGGGTCATTCTTCCTTCCACTCGGGCAAACCCTGTCTGCTCTACGGGCAGTCGTCGGCCGACGAAGATAGGTTGACTCGTCCTCTGAAGGGACCCGCCTCCTGGCGTGCGGTTTGCCTCTCCAGAACTAAAAGCTTTTGTGACTGTTGTGTCTTGAATGTACGTGTGTATGCCAGCCGCCGGCCGCGGTGGTCTCGCGGTTCTAGGCGCGCAGTCCGGAACCGTGCGACTGCTACGGTCGCAGGTTCGAATCCTGCCTCGGGCATGGATGTGTGTGATGTCCTTAGGTTAGTTAGGTTTAAGTAGTTCTAAGTTCTAGGGGACTAATGACCACAGCAGTTGAGTCCCATAGTGCTCAGAGCCATTTGAACCATTTTTTGTATGCCAGCCTTGAGTATTTCAACCCCGGTGCGCACTTGCAATTTACTTGTTAGTTGCATATCGTTTACATGAATTCATACAACACTGACTTTATCTTATCGAGTTTGGGTTCGAATGAAGCGTCTTGATGTGCGGAATATGATTGTGAGGGCGGAATATGTAAGCAATGAAGGTCAGGAGACCACGACGTCTTACAACCGTCACATTGAGATCCTAGATGCGGGTCTCTGAATTCATTTGACTTGTAATTAGTAAAGACGCTTAAGGCTGTAAAGGTCCTCTAGAGCTGGTCGGACTAGTGTCTTGCATGAAACCACCTCTACAGATGCCCTGTACGTTCCCACAACTCGCACAAGGAATCTAAGTCTTCCATTCCCCTTACCTGACACCGACTTTAAGTGATGGTCCGATTTCAAATCTCTTCTTACAAGGAAAGTTCCCTAGTGATGGGGTCGACTTTTTGAAATTGCCTGTGGTGTGTTGTAGTTAAGGGTGCCATATGTTGCAGCCAGCAGCCACGCATCCTGATGGGTCCTCTTTTGCACAATTGACAAAAAGAATTTCACAATTTCTTGTGATCCACTGGAGCCTAAAAATGGCAAAGTTTCCAAAAAGCGCGATAGTGTGGCGGTTAAATTGTTTGGATAGTATGCAGAAGGTTTTGGGTTCGCGTCCCATCCGACGCTATATATTATTTTCACATCTTTATCTAAATAATTCTGAACATTATTTTTATCCAGTTAATTGATATAAATGTAATTATTTAAAAGGCCATAAGAGCAACAGTATCTAAATTAGAGAACGTATCGACCAATAATTAATCACCGGAGAAACCGAAAATCTTATTGATAAGAAGTGTTAATTGTAGATTGATTTTTCTTTCTACTTTAATCTGATGATGGCTGTCTGACGAAATGCGAGATTTTACAATTGGTGTGGACAATTAAAATGTGTACCGGACTGTACTTTAATTGTGTAAGTGTACCACTATCGCTTGTCTCTTTCAAGGTTTTCTGTCCCATTATAATCTGAGTCCTGTAAGCAGTTGGCGCATCGTTTATTTGCTACTCGCAAGAGCAGCTGACGGCGACACGTGGGGAATTTCCACGCCACGGAACGATCTGGAAGCTCCGTCAGGGAGCCGGTCGGTTCTCTGGTGGGTGGCCAAGAAACCGTGCGTGGGCTTCGAACCGGTGTGCTCTGGGTGACATTCCATCCGAGGCGCGTGGGCCACGCGGCCGGTGGCAGCGAGCGACAGCTAACCTCGACACGGGCTCCGCGCCTCATTCCTGGACCTCCGTGAAAAGAAAGCGAGGAAGATTTAACTCTAATATCCAATCAATAACGTGGCCATTTGAGACGGAGCACAGGCTTGGTCTAAGGAACGATGGGGAAGGAAAGTCCTTTTCAAACGAATCACCCCGGTCTTAGACTTAAGTGGTTTTGGGGGAACATAAATATGTATGGGTAGAGCGGCATTTAAACCACAGTCTCCCGAATGAGAGTACAGCGTGCTGGTCGCTGAACCACCTTGCTCGGTGTTCCCTTTCGCATCTCAGTTTACATAATACACTACTGGCCATTAAAATTGTTACACCACGAATATGACGTGATGCAGACGCGAAATTTAACCCACAGGAAGAAGATGCTGTGATATGCAAATGATTAGCTTTTCAGAACATTCACACAAGGTTGGCACCGGTGGCGACACCTACAACTTGCTGACATGAGGAAAGTTTACAACTGATTTCTCATACACAAACAGCAGTTGACCGGCGTTGCCTGGTGAAACGTTGTTGTGATGCCTCGTGTAAGGAGGAGAAATGCGTACCATCACGTTTCCGACTTTGATAAAGCTCGGATTGTAGCCTGTCGCGAATGCGATTTATCGTATCGCGACATTGCTGTTCGCGTTGGTCGAGATCTAATATCTGTTAGCAGAATATGGAATCGGTGGGTTCAGGAGGGTAATACGGAACGCCGTGCTGGATCCCAACGGCCTCGTATCACTAGCAGTCGAGATGACAGGCGTCATATCTGCATGGCTGTAATGGATCGTCCAGTCACCTCTCGATCCCTGAGTCAACAGATGGTGACGTTTGCAAGACAACAACTATCTGCACGAACAGTTCGAGGACGTTTGCAGCAGCATGGACTATCAGCTCCGAGACCATGGCTGCAGTGCATCACCGACAGGAGCGCCTGTGATGGTGTACTCAACGACGAACCTGGGTGCACGAATGGCAAAACGTCATTTTTCGGATGAATCTAGGTTCTGTTTACAGCATCATGATGGTCGCATCCGTGTTTGGTGTCATCACGGTGATCGCACATTGGAAGCGTGTAGTCGTCATCGCCATACTGGCGTATCACCCGGCGTGATGGTATGGGGTGCCATTGGTTACACGTCTCGGTCACCTCTTGTTCGCATTGGCGGCACTTTGAGTAATGGACGTTACACTTCAGATGTGTTGTGACCCGTGGCTCTACCCTTCAGTCGATCCCTGCAAAACCCTACATTTCAGCAGGATAATGCACGACCGCATGTTGCAGGTCCTGTACGGGCCTTTCTGGATACAGAAAATGTTCGACTGCTGCCCTGGCCAGCACATTCTCCTGATCTCTCACCAATTGAAAACGTCTGGTCAATGGTGGCCGAGCAACTGGCTCGTCACAATACGCTAGTCACTACTCTTGATGAACTGTGGTATCGTGTTGAAGCTGCATGGGCAGCTGTACCTGTACACGCCATCCAAGCTCTGTTTGACTCAATGCCCAGGCGTATCACGGCCGTTATTACGGTCAGAGGTGGTTGTTCTGGGTACTGATTTCTCAGGGTCTATGCACCCAAATTGAGTGAAAATGTAATCACATGTCAGTTCTAGTATAATATGTTTGTCCAATGAATACCCGTTTATCATCTGCATTTCTTCTTGGTGTAGCAATTTTAATGGCCAGTAGTGTAAATGAATCTCTCATTGATTCCACATACCTACATTTCCAGAAGGCTTTTAACACTGTCACCACGGCTTCTAGTCAGATTCCATGCCTATGGAAAATCGTCTTAATTGTGCAAATGAATTTGCGATTTCCTCTCAGAATGGTCACGTTCGTAGTAGGTAGTGTTATAGATCCTCTGCTGTTTCTGACTTACATTAACTATGTAGGAGACAACCTAAATGTTTCGGCGTAACATCAACGTTACAGCAGAGAGGGCAGTGAGACGACGCCGGCGAATAGTACGCTGAAAGACGCCTCTCTAAGACGACACCAAGACAGCAGGGCATCTAGGCCAATATATAAGCACCGCTCCTCCTTTCCGCAAACGGTTGAAGTCTAGCCGATCTACGAACGATACTTAGGACTGTATTACTGGCCTTGTATTGGAATTTTATATACTGAAGAGATTGCTTATACTTCATGTAACCTTTTGCTTGCGACATTTCTCAAAGTTAAGTATTGTCAATTATCTTAATGCAAAAAAAGTCATTAATACGATTTTCTTGAATTGTTGTCTACCGATCCGAGAAAACAGGTTTCCTAGACACCCGATATTAGATGAGTGGGCAAAACACAACACTAAGCACTTCCCTTAGAAAGTTTACAGATGATGGTGTCGCTTATCGTGTAGTAAATATAAGATCCAAGCGAATTGAAAAATGATTAAGACAATATATCTGTCTGGTGTGAAAAGTGGAAATTCACCGCAATCTATGAAAAGCACGAAGGGCTCCATACGAGTACAAAAGGGAATCCGTCAAACTTCGGTTATACGAAAAATTAAAAAATGGTTCAAATGGGTCTGAGCACTATGGGACTTAACATCTGAGGTCATCAGTCCCCTAGAACTTAGAACTACTCAAACCTAACTAACCTAAGAACATCACAGACATCCATGCCCGAGGCAGGATTCGAACCTGCGACGTCGCGGTCGCGCGTTTCCAGACTGAAGCGCCTAGAACCGCTCGGTCACAGCGGCCGGCCCGGTTATACGATACTCACACAAATTTAAAGCTTTTCGATTCAACTAAATACCCAACATTAAGATTACAAACAACTTAAACTGGAACCATCAAATAAAAAACGTCGTGGGGAACGCGAACGACAGTCACTCATTGGCAGAACACCTAGATCCAAGAGATTTACCAAAGAGACTGCTTCCTCTTGTAGAGCATTGCCGCGACGTACGGCATCCTTACCGGATAGGATTGGTGAAGGACAGTGAAAAAGTTCAGCGAGGCAGCTCGTTTTGTACTATCGCTTAAGTAAGGGAAGAAGAGTCACGGTTATGATACGCTATAGGGTGGCAACCATTAAAATAAAGTAGTTTTTCTTTGCGGTAAATTCTCACCACGAAATTGCAACCAGAAGTTTTCTCCTCCGGACGCAAAATTATTTTGTTGATTCTCACTTACAGAGGAAGAAATGAGCACCCTAATAAAATAACACAAATGAGAGCTCACACGAATATATTTAAGTGTTCTTTTTTCCCACATGACGGAGAAATAGTCTGAATCCGGTTCTATCATCCCTCAGCCATGCACTTACGTGTCAACTGCAGACTTGTCATGTTGATATAGATGACTGATCTAGTGCGCAACGTTGGAAGTTCCATGTGGCCGTTCGCGGATGATGCTGTTGTATAGAGGATGGCCCAGGAGGAATTGTCAGTACTCAGAGATGTGGCAGGCACGGTCATTCGAAGCAAAAAAAATGTAGTATACATGCGCTCTGAATCCATATCGTAATTATTAGGAGCGCTTGTTCATCTTCGATACTGTGAAACAAACATCGTCTACTGAAAGCTCTTTGCTTTCCATATTTTGAGAGGTGGCAGTATGGAACAAAATAAGGAAGAATGTCTAGTAAACATGGACTCTGAAGGGCATATCTTAAGAACTATGAGCACCTGTTCATCTTCGCTGCTGTGAAAGATATCTTCCTCTGGACAAGTGCTCATAGCTCTTAACGTATGCATGTCAGAGCGCATGTTTTCCGGACATTTTTTTCTTGTTTTGGTCCAAGCTATCTGCTCCCAATATACAGAAGGCAAAGAGCTTGCAGTAGGAGAACTATTTTTCACAGAATCGAAGATGAAGTAGAGCTCATATCTCTTAAGGTATCCATTCACATCCCCTGTTTACTAGATTTTTTACTTAGAATGATGGTCTCTGTCATATCCTTGATTATTGACTGTTCCTGCTGGGACACCCTGTATAGAGGAATCGCAACTCTAGAAAATTTCAGCGAAATACAAGAATATCTGCAGAGGACCGACGCTTGGGGCAGGCAGTGGCACTTGACCCTCGACAAAAACAAGTGTAATGTGTTAAATATAAGTAGTCAGAAAGAATACACGATTGACGGAACATCACTGGAAATAACCACATTCGTTAAATATCTAAGGATATGCCTACAACCAATTTAAAGGTGAACGACCACTATTAGAAGAGTCAATCAATATACTGCTTTCACATGCGTATACCTATGACTTGATTATAAGAATAATGTCCACCATCTCTGACAATGAGACGCGAAGGCGTGTTCAGTTTACTTATTTCGCTGTAGTATCTCGAATCGTGTCGTGTCGAAAGGCTGTTGTTAAGGTCTCTCTGAATTCACTGTTATCCTCGTACAAGAATTTCATTGTGAGAATTATTGAGGCAATATTGACTCATTTAGAAGAACCTCCAACATTCATTTAGTCAATACTGGATGGAAAAACGATGTTGTTGTTGTTGTGGTCTTCAGTCCTGAGACTGGTTTGATGCAGCTCTCCATGCTACTCTATCCTGTGCAAGCTTCTTCATTCCCAGTACCTACTGCAACCTACATCCTTCTGAATCTGCTTAGTGTATTCATCTCTTGGTCTCCCTCTACGATTTTTACCCTCCACGCTGCCCTCCAATGCTAAATTTGTGACCCCTTGATGCCTCAAAACATGTCCTACCAACCGATCCCTTCTTCTAGTCAAGTTGTGCCACAAACTTCTCTTCTCCCCAATCCTATTCAATACCTCCTCATTAGTTACGTGATCTACCCACCTTATCTTCAGCATTCTTCTGTAGCACCACATTTCGAAAGCTTCTATTCTCTTCTTGTCCAAACTAGTTATCGTCCATGTTTCACTTCCATACATGGCTACACTTCATACAAATACTTTCAGAAACGACTTCCTGACACCTAAATCTATACTCGACGTTAACAAATTTCTCTTCTTCAGAAACGCTTTCCTTGCCATTGCCAGTCTACATTTTATATCCTCTCTACTTCGACCATCATCAGTTATTTTACTCCCTAAATAGCAAAACTCCTTTACTACTTTAAGTGTCTTATTTCCTAATTTAATTCCCTCAGCATCACCCGATTTAATTTGACTACATTCCATTATCCTCGTTTTGCTTTTGTTGATGTTCATCTTATATCCTCCTTTCAAGACACTGTCCATTCCGTTCAACTGCTCTTCCAAGTCCTTTGCTGTCTCTGACAGAATTGCAATGTCGTCGGCGAACCTCAAAGTTTTTACTTCTTCTCCATGAATTTTAATACCTACTCCAAACTTTTCTTTTGTTTCCTTTACTGCTTGCTCAATATACAGATTGAATAACATCGGGGAGAGGCTACAACCCTGTCTCACTCCTTTCCCAACCACTGCTTCCCTTTCATGCCCCTCGACTCTTATAACTGCCACCTGGTTTCTGTACAAATTGTAAATAGCCTTTCGCTCCCTGTATTTTACCCCTGCCACGTTCAGAATTTGAAATTTCTTAATCTTTCTTCTAAGATAAGTCGTAAGGTTAGTATTGCCTCACGTGTTCCAACATTTCTACGGAATCCAAACTGATCTTCCCCGAGGTCGGCTTCTACCAGTTTTTCCATTCGTCTGTAAAGAATTCGCGTTAGTATTTTGCAGCCATGACTTATTAAACTGATAGTTCGGTAATTTTCAGATCTGTCAACACCTGCTTTCTTTGGGATTGGAATTATTATATTCTTCTTGAAGTCTGAGGGTATTTCGCCTGTCTCATACATCTTGCTCACCAGATGGTAGAGTTTTGTCATGACTGGCTCTCCCAAGGCCATCAGTAGTTCTAATGGAATGTTGTCTACTCCCGGGGCCTTGTTTCGACTCAGGTCTTTCAGTGCTCTGTCAGACTCTTCATGCAGTATCTTATCTCCCATTTCGTCTTCATCTACATCCTCTTCCCTTTCCATAATATTGTCCTCAAGTACATCGCCCTTGTATAAACCCTCTATATACTCCTTCCACCAAAGCCTTCCCTTCTTTGCTTAGATCTGGGTTGCCATCTGAGCTTTCTGGTGGTTCACGGAAATCTTTTCATGGCATAGTATAAAAAGATGTGCACCCAGCTAGGTATAGTTATAGAGCGTACAAACACTTTAACCAACGATTTCTCCCACACTGCCTGCGAGAATTGAACGCAAAAGACATTAATATTTGGTGTAATAGGAAGTACAGTCTGTCATGCGGTTCACAGTAGTTTGCAGAGTATGGCTGTAGACATACAAGTTGACCGAATTAATCGATCTACATACGAAAATAACCGCTCTTGTGGCACGATCATACATATTGGCTTTCAAAAAAATAACTCTTTGCCTCATAACCGGCGGCCCTCCAGTAAAGGGAGCGTCCCTTTGTATGTTATCCTGTTTAAAAAGAGTCACAAAATTAAAGTTCTTTTATCTGTTAGGAGCGAGAATTCATGATCAGGTAGACCATACCTGTGCCGATGCATTCGTGCATTGTGTATGCGGTATTGTTGAAAACCAAGCTGTTCACACTATGGGTTCAATAACATTACTGACTCATGCTACACTGGCAACGTTCACAAGAAAATGGTTCTCATTTTCCTAGCTTTCATAGGACGATATCTTGCTGGTTTTCCCAAAACGTCTGTTCGCTTAGCTGGTAGACATTTATTACATTTCACGAAACTGTTTGTCATTGTTCGAATAACTTAACGCAAATGCAGCAGGGTAAAGTGCTGGAAAACCGCTGATATTTCAATAGGCTAAAACCCAGTTATTATAAAAGCATAAATGAAAGGAGAAATCGTGGAGCATGGCGATTTAAAGCCTCGGTGAGTGGGGCTGAGCCAACGCGAAAGGTGAATGAAGGCGTAATCTGAAAGACAATACACACATAAAACAAACAACTAACGCCACCACACAACCAAAGATGAGAAACGTCAGACGTTATCGCTAGTGGAATGAGTATTAATTAATAACGAGTGAGCCGGTCGAAGTGACCGAGCGGTTCTAGGCGCTTCAGTCTGGATCGCGCGACCGCTACGGTCACAGGTTCGAATCTTGCCTCGGGCATCGATGTGTGTGATGTCCTTAGGTTAATTAGGTTTAAGTAGTTCTAAGTTCTAGGGGACTGATGACCTCAAAAGTTAAGGCCCATAGTTCTCAGAGCCATTTTTTTTTTTAATAACGAGTGAGCCGTTAGCGGTAAATCGGTCCCTCTGTTGTTTAACTGGGGAGAAAGCATGCTTCCAAGCATACATAATACAGGAAAAATCCACCATCTGTTTATAAGATGACACGCTAGTTTAATAAGACTAGTTTCCTTAATCTTCGAGTATGGCATCTGGTCGTTACATTCACATGTTTATATGCATGAAACGGTGCGAATGTCACAAGGGATTTCCATACAAATTACGTAACTCGGTGCAGTAATCCTTGCTTTCAAGGTATCCTGTATCCGTCCTGGACTGATTTGCTTACGCTGAAGCCTGAAGAAAAACTTCTCTGTAATTTAGTTGACCTCCATTAAACTGCCAACTGAAATGTTGACATTGACATGTCTGGAAATACACACATATAGGGTGATTCTGCTGCCCCCTACCGACGTTGTGTTACGCAACCTCAGGTGATTGAACAATGCTGTTGGCCAGTTTCCTCTGGAGATGGTAAGCGCACTGTCTGAAAGACGCAAAATAACTGGTAAAGTTTTGAGGAACATCTTAGACCTATTGTACAAATTTTGATTCTGAAACTACTTCAGCACATTAACGCTGTGAGTCATATATTAATCTTTTCATCAGATTCTGTGCTTCCTATTTGATATCCCCTGCTAATTTCGTTGTTTCTGATGGTGAAACAACTTTTATAAGGCAACTTTTCTGCATTATTTATGAAATATTATGTATTATGAACATTATAAGCTTACAGAAACATCCAAAACCTGTATGACTACACCGTTAATTACAAAAAGAAAAACTGAAGGCACCTGGATAAGGATAGCAGAAATAAGATATATTTTAGTCCAAAAATACCGTATAACTGACGGACAATCCTCGCTTGTATGTTTTACATTATGAATCGTTTTGCTAACAGTCGCCCAAAGCCCTGAAAGGACACTTGCAACGATTACGTGGCTGTATATCGTGCGTGGTACAGACGTTCTGCAGGTTGCATAAAACGACATCAGTAGGGGTAGCTCGATCACCCTGTATATTTCTCTAGCAGGAAACGAAAGTGATGACGTGTAACCAATCAGATGACTCACGAATTCCGAGCAAAGCCATGATATGTTTGAGAGGAAAAAGTATTCGGAACACATCTGGACGTCGTGTCAGTTTACGTTTCTCAATAGTCGGGCGAACATTTAAGCGTTCCAAAAATTTGCGAAGTCATGTCTCATACTTTGGCCTAATGCTCAGCTCGCGAACAGTGAGAGGGCTAAACCATTAGTGCCTTCACTGCCACAGGAGATTGCTGCCTAAATAAAGCTGTCTGCGGGTGAACTGTGATTACGTCATGGCGGCCGCACGACTGCGTGATGCGAAAGCGGCCAGTTCGCGCTTCTCACGCCTCCGATATTCCTAAATCTCCCAAGATCAGAACGAATGAGGAATTAGTCTTAAGCACTGAACGCTAAATATCAAGCACGGCATAATCAGCGACCAGCAGACACCTTACTGAGTTCTCTTGCTTAACTAACTGTACTTAACAAACGCTTGGGTATTAAGCAATGTAAAAAAACTGAGCAAGTATGATTCAAAGACATTTAGAGTAATCCAAAAGGAACGCTAACATGTATTTTTACATTTGACAAATCAGGTTATCCCGGCTAACTTTGTGAACTTGTAATTCGTATTTTGTCGCAGTATTTCTTCGGAGTAACAGTGTAACAGTGGGATGTGTTAAGAACTTATTCTAGTATCACTGCGGAAGGGCAATTTCTGTTTACGTTACTAAATTTATCTTATTTTCTATGACCACTTTTGGATGCTTCCACCCCCTTCTACGAAAGGGGCACACTTACGACCTAAGGTAAACCCGATAGTGTGGTTAATGTTTGTTGTAAACCCTCGCATTCTCTTCTTCGTACGTGGCTATCGAAATATGAACACGATGCATCGTGAACACAATCTGGATATCTTTTACATCTGAGTTTTCAGCGTAGTAGCACATACCTGATAACATTGGTCCATTATGAAAAAAAACACGATTTCTTCGGGTGATCGAAGACCTGAAGAAGTCGAGCAGTTGTCTACGTGAAACACCGTGGAAACTCACGCATTCTGATTCGGCGTCGAGACAGGAGAACTACACTGATCGGCCAAAACACTATAACCACCTATTTAATAGCCTGTTGCTCACCTTTGGAACGCATTACAAAAGCGATTCTGCGTGGCATGCATTCGACAAGTCCTTATTAGCTTTCCGGAGGTATGTAGTAACAGATGCCTACGCACAGATCGCGTAATTATCGTAAATTATGGGCCACTGTAAACGTAGGCTTCCGCGGCCGTAGTCACAGGTCCATTATGAAAAAAACACGATTTCTTCGGGTGATCGAAGACCTGAAGAAGTTGAGCAGTTGTCTACGTGAAACACCGTGGAAACTCATGCATTCTGATTCGGCGTCGAGACAGGAGAACTACACTGATCGGCCAAAACACTATAACCACCTATTTAATAGCCTGTTGCTCACCTTTGGAACGCATTACAAAAGCGATTTTGCGTGGCATGCATCCGACAAGTCCTTGTTAGCTTTCCGGAGATATGTAGTAACAGATGCCTACGCACAAATCGCGTAATTATCGTAAATTATGGGCCACTGTAAACGTAGGCTTCCGCGGCCGTAGTCACAGTCAATAAAATTCTTCTGGGTTGCATTGTCAACTATAAAATTCCGACGTTTCGGCGACTGTTGCACGGCGCCTTTCTCAAGGTGTACTGCCAACTGCTAAATAAGAACTAGTTTGGTTACCTATATACTATGGAAGAGTGCTGTCATTGAATATCAGGATGAGGAGGAAGGGTATTAGGTGGTCTTTTATTGGTCTTTGCACTGAGTGTTGTCACTGGCGGAAAGAGGCGTTTTCCATCGGAGCTTTCTTTACTGTTTGCTATATAAGTAACCAAACCAGTGCTCATTCAGAAGTTAGTAGTACACCCTGAGGAAAGCTTCTTCCAATCGTCGGAATTTTATAGTTGACAATGAGGCCTCAAACCCAGAAGAATTTTATTGACTTTGGGCGAGTGGCTTGTTGGTGTGGATTTGGCGCCAGATAGTGTCCCAGATGTCTTCCATCGGGTTGAGATCGGGCGAATTTTGTGTGGAATTCATCAACGTTTGTTCACTAACATGCTCCTCAAAACACCAAAGTACAATTCTGACCTTGTGACACAAGCAGTTAGCCAGTTGGAAGACCCTGTCTGGGAAGACAATTATAAAGGGACGTAGGTGGTTCCAATTATGTTGACGTAGTCCACAGCTGTCGTCGTGCCTTCGACTACCACGACAGGTTCCATGGAAGCCCATGAGAATGTCCCCCTATGGACCTGCGTCCTTGGCGCAGAACGTGATTCGAGCACCCGTTTGCCTGGACGATGGCGTAATGGACATGACCAACCATATGGTGTAATAAGAAACGTGCTTCATCTGACGAGGTGGCACGATTCCATTGATCCGCTGTCCAATCGATGATCCCACGCCCTCTGCAACAGTAATTAACGTGTCACTGGGTCAATATCAAACACGTAAGGGGTGTCTACTGTGGAACCGCATGTTCAACAACGTGCGCTGAACGGTATGCTCCGGAATGCTTGTAGCTACACCAGCACTGTACTCTTGTCATCAGACCCCCCCCCCCCCCCCCCTATCCTGCTTTGCAGAGTGGACGAGTCTCTGACCTTCACATTCCATGATGAGGCGTGGACCTCGTACACTTTGTCACCTGTTCTTTGTTTCACCACCTTTCAACCACTTTCCATATGTGCTCACTACACTAGCACTCGAAGAGTCGACCATTTTACCGTTTCCTAGATGCTCGTTCCCGGCGCCGGACCATAACGGTCTGCCCTGTGACAAACTCACTTATGACAGTTGATATCCCCATTTTCGGCCCGTATCGTCGCTAGAATGATTCCCCATTCCTCTCTCCTCTGCTTGTAGATTTTCCTCGCCGCATCCATAAAGTATATATATCTATAGAGTGAGCATAGCCTGTTGCGCATGTTCTCAACACGCGATTTTGGGATAACGCTGCTTTCATCATTTTGCGGTAATAGCGAAACTTGAATATTGCACGTATTCGTCTTGTTTTGTACAGATTCTGCACGTTTGAATATTAGTAACAGCTATGGTGCGGTATTGTTGTTGCTACGGATATAAAGAGAGGTATGTAAAGAGAGGAGTTACTTTTAATAGGTACAAAAATTGTATAATACTAAATATATTGATAGGAGGCACTTTATATGTTGGAAAAATATCGAGATACTTTATTATAAGGTCTTGTACTGTAGAGCTAATGTCTGGATTTTTTGGCCACGTGCTTACGAGACAAGTTCAAAAATGGTTTAAATAGCTCTGAGCACTATGGGACTTAACTTCTGAGGTCATCAGTCCCCTAGAACTTAGAACTACTTAAACCTAACTAACCTAAGGACATCACACACATCCATGCCCGAGGCAGGATTCGAACCTGCGACCGTAGCGGTCAGGCGGTTCCAGAGTGAAGCGCCTAGAACCGCTCGGCCACTCTAGCCGGCACGAGATAAGTGTTAGATAAATTTGCAAGTGTGTTTGGGTAAACTGCCACTAAGTGTATACATATTCGTGGTATGTTCATAAGCAGATAAAATTTTTACGTGACAGTGTAATTAGTTTCCTCCAGTTTATGGAGGTTCTCAGACAGTTGTGTGTGTATACAAGTAATTCCTCATAACAAAAATGGTTCATATGGCTCTGAGCACTATGGGACTTAACCTCTGAGGTCATCAGTCCCCTAGAACGTAGAACTACTTAAACATAAGTAACCTAAGGACATCACACACACCATGCCCGAGGCACGATTCTAACCTGCGACCGTAGCGGTCGTGCGGTTCCAGACTGTAGCGCCTAGAACCGCTCGGCCAGCCCGGCCGGCTTTCTAAGTGTGTTAGTACTCCTTGCTGTAACAAGAAGTGATTATTTAGTGTTAACTCTTTACGTCTGTAACGAAAATTAAGTTATGACTTTAAGACGACATAATTTACATGTACTAGTATTACAAGAGATCATTTGAATTGTCATTAAACTTGACAGTGCATCACCGTAAATGTACGCATAGGCTTCCGCTGTCGTTGTCGTTGTCAATAAAATTCTTCTGGACTGTTGACCGCATTGTCAGTTTGATTGACAGCGACATCCCCGTGAACTTTAAACCACAAAAAAGACGAATAAAATGGTTCAAATGGCTCTGAGCACTATGGGACTCGACTGCTGAGGTCATTAGTCCCCTAGAACTTAGAACTAGTTAAACCTAACTAACCTAAGGACATCACAAACATCCATGCCCGAGGCAGGATTCGAACCTGCGACCGTAGCGGTCTTGCGGTTCCAGACTGCAGCGCCTTTAACCGCACGGCCACTTCGGCCGGCAAAGACGAATAGAGAACCAGAGATAAGAATTCGTATCTGATAACAGCAGAAGAATTAGTCACATGCGAATATGCAACAAATGTAAAGCGATCAAATGACAAGTCTTGAGTTGGAAAGCGAAATAACAGAAGAGAATGAAACAATAAAATACATAAATAGATTCGTTTAGTTAAGATGCAGACTCAAGACTAGACGAATAAATATTTCTACGTTGAGTAAGAACGAAATAAGAATCAATATTACACTCGTGCAAATAATGTTCGATACATCTTTGCTACGGATAACTGGAATTGAACGATAAAGAACAAACAGCATATTTTCGAAATGCTGCAATACATGCTATATGTAAAAAATAGATAGCAGAGAAAAAAGCGAAAAGGTTTCATAAATTCCTGTTATAAAAAAATCATGATCTGAAATTAAGTGTGAAGAAACATTTGAGCCGAGACTACAGAAACAAGGAATACATCGATTTGTATTTGCACGCTATGAAAGTCAAAGTGGAATATATTTAATATATTCCTGATGTGATTATGCAAAAGATATGGCTTCTTGAAAGCTAATATTTTCTAATCTCTATATCTCTGTTCGTGTAGCTAACACAAAATAAAGAACAGTGCATGTTGTTTTGTGTTTCGTGTTTAATGTCAAGGTGAGACTCGAGTTACTTATCCCGTTGTCAAAAAGTTATTATAAACACATTATCGTCGAACGCGCCGTCTGTAGTAGACTGGGGGAAGTCAGTAATAAGAGACTACGGATGATTAATTTGAGGGAAATTTATTAGTCTGTTTGAAAAAACTACAATAAAAAATATAGGTTACGCGGCGAGGACATGATCAGTTGAGTTTTGGAAGACGTCTAGCCAACCGACATACACAAGGATTCATATCTTTTTGCACATGCTAACAGTACCCGAATGTAACTCTGTTTTTCGGTTTGTGGCAGCTTTATTGCTTTTCATTACGTCCCGTGAAATGTCTTATGTGCGGAATTAACTGTAGGAGAAAACCAAGATGACTCTTCATGCAGCGCCACAGCCGCATCAGTTATTTTTGCTTCTTACAACATTGTGTGGCTGGTGATGACGTAATAATCTTTCGCAAATTCTGACTGGATAATAAATCGTATTATCAAATTATGTATCGTATGACTGAATACTAGGTGTTTCAGGTAAGAGAGAGAGAGGAGGATGTGGAGAGAGAGAGAGAGAGAAAGAGATAGAGAGAGAGAGGGAGGGAGAGGGAGAGAGAAAGGAAGAAAGTAAAAAACACAGGGAAGTTGAGGACCGCCTTTGAAGGAAGTCTGAGAGAATCGTTGCCTCATTTATCACTTCAGATTGGTGTGCCATGTGTCAGTAGCACCAACTGTGTACAAACTCAACCGAAAACCTGACATAGTGACGGTGGTATACCGAATGAGCAGTTCGAATATTCTTGCTCATCGTCGGTACTGCAACTGGCTGCTGTTTGTGCGTGGCTCAGAGGCTGATTCTAAAATGTTCTTTTTGTGAAACACGCAGAAAAATCCAAATCGGCTAACCATTCCAACAAATCTAAGTCCAGTTCGCCTTCCCAAGTGATAAACCCTTTATTACGCTTCGTTGGCGTAACCGATGTTCCTTTAGTCTACGTTGAACATACTCTCTGCCACATTCTGTTAGATACAAATTCGTCGAGTCAATTGCATGTCTCTCATCATATGCTGTATGACATTTTGGTTATGCTTTGAAGATGTGGCACAACTTTTTGAAAGACAGATTCTACACTGAAATTTGTTAGAAGAATCTTATAGAAGCGTAATCCATTCCGGAAACAGAACGGCTACAAAACTCTCTTTGGACTTATTCAGAGTATTGTACTTTGGCTTGTGACCGTCACCAAGTTCAAATAACGAAGAAAAGATGGAAAGATTCAAAGAAGAGTTGAACAATTTGCCGTTGGTTTGTCTAGTCAGTGTGGGAGAGCCACAGACATTCTCAACAAACTGCAGTGTGAGGCATTGCAGGTGATGAGAATCACACAGAGTCATAGTTACGAACTATTGAGAGGCCACGTTCCAAAATGAGTCAATAAACATTACACCCTCTCCTCCAACATACACATGTGATGACTACACCTCGAGTAATGACCACACCTCATGTAATGACCACGTATCGTCTAATGGGCACGTCTTTGTGTAATAACCACATCTGATGTAATGACCAAGTCTGCTGTAATGGAACCTTGTGTAATGACCACACCTCGTGTAATAAAAACCAACCTTAAAATTAGGATAATTCGGAATCATATGAAGAGGTTCCGACAGTCTTCCTTCCTGCGTTGTACCATCCACGAATGGAATGTGCTGAGGCTTGAGGAGCAGAGATGTAGGTGCAGATTCAGTTCACAGTCACATCATGTAGATGCTACATTTCGTGATAAAAGAAACAGGATTTGATGTCTCGTCGACAACAAAGTCATTACAGACAGAGCAAAAGTTCGCCCTGGGGAAGGATAGGAAAGGAAACTGACTGCCACCTTTCAAAAGGATCATCCCATCATTTGTCTTAAGCAATTTACAGTAACCATGGAGAATCTAAATGTGGGTGACTGGATGAAGATTTCAATCGCCATCCTCGCGAATATAAGTCCAGTGTTTTACCACTCTCTCGGTAGCCTTTTGGAATTCTAGAAAGATGCAGTCTACACATCCACCTGGATGAATAAAGCGAGCTGTTAAACTTCCTGGGAGATTGAAACTATGTGCCGGACCGAGACTCGAACTCGAGACCCGAGTCCGAGTCTCGGTCCGGCACACAGTTTTAATCTGCCAGGAAGTTTCATGTTAGCGGACACTCCGCTGCAGTGAAAGTTTCATTCTGGAAAGCGAGCTGTCTTTGACACGAGCCTTTTTTTTTCTCCCTGAATCTGTCCTGATTCTTTGTCGGTGCGTGGCTGTATATCTTGAAGACCGTTTTACACGAGAGACATTCCGGTCACAGTGGACTACTCGTGGTGCAGTGGGTGTCACGTACCTGCGTTTAAATTAGCCGCCAACCACATCTCAGATGTTTCAGTGGCGTTAATGACTAGCTGACTGTGACGAGTGTGGAGTTCTTAAATATTCAAGTGCAAAAACAGCAGATTGTGACGTCGTCTGCTTTTGTGTCTTCTTACTCTTTCTTTCGTTCCCGGAATGATCAAAACTGTTATAAAAATAGTTTAAAAGTATGATTATTGGCATATTGGCATATTGGCCAAGTGCCGATGGACAGCTCGGTGGCCTAACTTCATACACGTCAGCTACTGCTTGACCGTCGCATAACAGCCGAAACAGGCCAATAGGGGAAAACTTAGTCTAAGGCGGAAATTTTGACATTCGGGAATTTTGTACAATTACTCTACAAACCATAAAGAAAATAATTCTTATTTTGACGTTTCCTTTGTCTTTGTGTCATATTTCAAATACTGCACGACGACCTGCTATTTTTCCGGCTAGTGTTCTCCACACCAAACATCCGGAAGAAAGAAAGAAAGGTATTTCTGTTTTACAACATCTGGGCAAAGAAAATGTTTACAGTGTGCATAAATATGAATGTAAGTGGAGAGACGTCTTTCAATAAAAAATTTTTTCAACAGTAACAAAGTCAGAGCTAACGAAGAGAGAAAAATTCGATGTTATTTT
Source organism: Schistocerca nitens (assembly GCF_023898315.1). NCBI lineage: Eukaryota > Metazoa > Arthropoda > Insecta > Orthoptera > Acrididae > Schistocerca > Schistocerca nitens. The sequence continues at coordinate 1,233,236,243 of NC_064614.1, read as the reverse complement.
GCAATTACGAACAAACCAAGACACAGAGGTGTTATAAATATCGATGTATTTGTCCGTACATATTCTCTCCAACAAATAAAGAGGTCATCGACATCATCTATGTTCCGACACTTCAGCGGGTCATGCAGAATTTCGGTATTCGTCTGCGCCACGTCATCGCCAAAGATGGCAGGCATATCGAACATGCCATAACGTAAGACCGGATATCTGTTGTGACGTTTACATGTTGAATAAAGAGTGTGCACGCCATAGTTTGTAACTAAGTTTTTCTTCATATAGTTGAATAATTGTCACCCTGTATGACACTTATTGTAAAACCCAGTGACAATTTTACAATTAATATAACGCCCTTGTATTCCGCAACTTGATAAGAAACGTTCTACAGTAACCTTCTATGGACATTGGTAGATAGTTGCGAGGGATTAGCCGAGCGGTCTAGGGCGCTGCAGTCATAGACTGTGCGGCTGTTCGAGTCCACCCTCGGGCATGGGTGTGTGTGTTTTTGTCCTTAGGATAATTTAGGTTAAGCAGTGTGTAAGCTTAGGGACTGATGACCTTAGCAGTTAAATCCCATAAGATTTCCCACACATTTGAACATTTTTCGTGCCAGCCGGTGTGGCCGTGCGGTTCTAGGCTCCTCAGTCTGGAACCGCGTGACCACTACGGTCGCAGGTTCGAATCCTGCCTCGGGCATGAATGTGTGTGATGTGCTTAGGTTAGTTAGGTTTAAGTAGTTCTAAGTTCTAGGGGACTGATGACCACAGATGTTAAGTCCCATAGTGCTCAGAGCCATCTGAACCATTTTGAACATTGTTTGACATTGGTAGATAAATGAAAAAATAAAATGAAATAAATGAAAATCGGGTTTCTAACATAGACCGCGAAAATTAGGCCGTGACGCTAGTCACTGAGCCACCATTTCGACTCTGAATTGTCGAAACTTTGACCGTCGTTTTCTCAGAGACGGTCGAGTTCTACGGACAAGCCTAGATACGTATTCGCTTCTTTCGACTCCTCTTCCACTGAGCGAAGTTTCTGAGAAATCGGTTTGTGGCACTTGCCGTGTTGTCATCGTCAGTTCAAGCGTAGAACGCCAGGAGCGCTGCAACAGACTCAGTTGCCGCGAATAGTCGATTGAAACGAGAAAGTCGCTAGTCTAAAAGGGGCTCTCAGTTCTCATAACAGCGCTGGGGTCGTGGAATTGCGTGAGCGAGAGCGCGCAGTTGCGCCGAGGTGAGCCGGCCGTGTCTCGGAGCCTGCTGGCCCCTTTTCGTCGGCGCCGCGAGCGACCGGGGATAGGCAGGCGTACGTATCGGCCGGCGCGGCGTATGTCACGGGCGAACCGTGCCAAGGCCGGGCCTGCGGTCTCCGGTTGCAACGCGATAGCGCGTCCAGGGGCCGGTTCGCAGAAGCCGCCGTGAGCTCACGCACCCGCTGCCGCCCTGGAAAGCGAGGCATGCTCCTTATACGCGCGCTGACCTCCCGTTTAGCCGGAATCCGCGGGTCTCCCACAGCCGCGACAAAAGAGACGCGCTCGACGCTCGCTCGGCGCACAGTGGCGTCTGCCGCCTCTCAGCCACTGGCCCAGTGTTGACACGGCTCTCGAGACGGACACAGTGCTCGCCGCTCCGTCCTCGCATTAGCTCATTAGCTGCCGGACAGCGTACGTCATCTAGCCTCTCGCGTGTAGGTAAGTGCCCATTACAGCTGACGTTAGCACTGGCCCGAACGCTTTGATGTTTACCGAGCTTGACGGGCGGCACGGTGGCCGCACCTTCGCAGCGATCGTGTGAAATCCAGCGCCATCCGTTCGTCCACGAAACCCAGAAAGCAGCAGATACCGGCACCCGGGTTGATGCCAAGTTCATTGACATCCGGATAGCGTTCGATACGGTTCCGTACTGTCACATAACGAACAAAATGTGAGCGTACAATATGTTTGCCCAGCTGTGTTATTGGTTTGATGACTTCGTAGGAAACAGAACAGAGCATGTCATTCCAAATGCAGAGAAATCTTTAGACGTAGAAGTACCTTCGGACGGCACGCCAAAATGGTTCAAATGGCTCTGAGCACTATGGGACTAAACTTCTAAGGTCATCAGTCCCCTAGAACTCAGAACTACTTAAACCTAACTAACCTAAGGACATCACACACATCCATGCCCGAGGCAGGATTCGAACCTGCGACCGTAGCAGGCCCGCGGTTACGGACTGAATGAAGGGCCTAGAACCACTCGGCCACCCCGGCCGGCACAGTACCCCAAAGGAGTGTTGCTCGACCATTACTTTTCACAGTGTATGAAATGACCCAGTGGATAAAGCTTTTCGCGAACGATACTGTGGTATACGGAGAAGTCGCAGTGGCTCTGAGCACTATGGGACCCAACTGCTGAAGTCATCAGTCCCCTAGAACCTAGCCTAACTTAACCTAAGAACATCACACACAACCATGCCCGAGGCAGTATTCGAACCTGCGACCGTAGCGGGCGCGCGATTCCAGACTGTAGCGCCTAGAACCGCTCGGCCACTCAGGCCGGCGGAGAAGTCGCAGTGCTAGGAAACTCTGGCAGCCGTTCGTCGTCTGGTGCAGGGCTTCGCAGTTTCACTTCTAGATAAACAAGTGTAAAGTACCGCGTATAAACTGGCAGAATGTTTCGTTATTGTATGATTTACTCGACTGCGGTACGATGACTGGAAGCAATCACATCCATAAAATATCTAGCAGTATGGGTACAGAGTGATTTAAAGTGGAAGGTTCACATACAAGTAACCGCTATGAGCCTCTTCCATTTCTTTGGAAAGGGTGCTTTTGCTGTCCAGTCCGACTTGATTTTCATGCTAGCTGTGTCACTTACGGTATTGTCTCGCAACCTAATTCTGAGTATTCCTCATCTTCTCGCTCTTGGTATTGTCCTACAGAATGCTGTATGTAGCTTGTCTTTTTCCAACATTCTTGACATGTGACCAGCCTACATGAAACTACTCTCTTTTGGCACTTCGTCAGTGTTACGGCGTTTGTGCAAACTCACTTTCTTCCTTTTTTCTATTCTCCATACCATGTTATTCTATTGGATTACAACATGCCCAAAAATGTTTGTTAAGTTTTTTTTTTTTCTTTCGAGTATTAACAGTTTCTCTTCATCCTACTATAACAGCTGTCCCAGAAATGTTGCGACAAACTTAGAAGTGTTCTAGAGCTTGTCTTTAGGGACAAATCGAGGATAAGAACGCGTGTCCGGAAACGTTATCCAAAGTCGCTACAGAGCGTTAAAGGTATAGACGGCGGCGCCTGGCACTAGGCAACCCCTTCGGCAGGAAACGTGACTTTGTACGCTCACGGACCGTAGGCGGAACGTCTCGCAGTGTTGTTTGTTATTCAGTGATCGCGACTGATTGCTACGATCGCCACTGGAAAAGATGGATGAATGCCATGCTCTTTTGTCTTGGTGGATGAGGTTGCTGACACGGGTTTTCATCCGTAGTTTTTTTTCCCCTCAAGTATATAGAAAAGCATTGGCGATTTTAGAGGCTTCCAGAAGAAAAATAAACTGCGGATGGAAACCTGTGTCCCAAACCCACATCCACGGAGACAACAGAGCATCGCATTCATAGGAGATAACGTCTTTCTACACAACAGCTAGCTCCATCTTCTCCACTGCGATCACGGCGCGATCAGTGAAGAACAACATTGCGAGACCTTCCGCCTACGGCCCGTCAACGTGAAAAGTTACAATCCCTCGAAGTTTGTCGCAACATTTCTGGGACACCCTGTGTATCAAAGCTGCTCATACATATAATATTAGCGATAAAGGCGGATTTTGTAGTTATTGATACAAATGTAAACTCTTCTGTCAGCTGCTTCTAGACGGGCATCTTTTTCTATATCCGTGCTTTTGTCATTACGAAAAAGACTCCCTAAGTACTCGAAGCGGTCATCTGTCTTGAGAGTGAGTCCATCTACTCTCAAACCTGCAGCACTTTGGATTTTCTTACTTATGACCCCACATTCTGTTTTGTTTTCTGTCTGTCTGTTTTTTCAGCCACTCTGTAATACTTCTGCATCATTCTGCTGTCTTGAAACTGCTTGTTAATACTACTTGGGCGAGTCTAATAATGCTCACACACTGCAGCTGCATCCCTTGTGGGTTAGTTTTAGTGAATTCTCTGTTGATCTTCTCTAAGACTTGTTTATTCCTCAGTATCTGTGACAAATAGCTAATCTAAATACAAACGTAGCACACTGGGTAAAATGCTATCGCTAATTAAAGTATTGACGTTCCGGTATTCCAGTACAGTTATATTTACAGAACGAAGGAAAATTTGAGTACCCGAACTTCTCAGCACGATTGCTTGGGTAGCAACAGTACAAACGTGCCTGTAATAAAATTTCCTTGAGTTCATATTTTCAGTATAAAAAGGGCGTCAAAGAAAAGTACTTTGGCATCACTGCATCCATGAGTACTTTATGTACTTACGTTCAGTTCGGTATAACAACGTATTTCAGTTAGTGCAGTGTGCAGTATGTTGGCTTAGAATACTCGAGGTGGAGGATTTGATTAACGGTGTAGGACTCTTTGTTTTCACTGTATAATTATACTCTGAGCAGTATACTAGTTGGCGTCATAATTCTTGTACAAAAATTACTGCGCATATTGTGTAAAACGTAACTAAATACAAAGTACTAGTGCTAAACGAGAGTACAATCGTTTTTATTTCTTCACTTTTAGAGACCTATTTTACCTTCACACGCGCAGTCACTACCATGCGCCACATTCGTCCACGCTTTATGACCCATTGTTAGCATTGCTGCCGTTTTTTTCACTTATGCCCCTTCCCCCAAAGCAATAAACACCAACTCTATGTATCTCCGTTTTGGTCTACCCCTCATTTCATTGCCTTCCCCTATTAAGTTGATACTTCTCCTAGGAAGGCCACCTCAGCCATAAAAATCAGTCATATCATTGTGTTCTTTTACACACATTAGGTCCACTTGAATCGCAGCCGCATTCAGCGAAGATATTTGACATACATGTAATGAGTGTTGTCAAATTCACATTTTTATGTCCATTTACCATCGAAAATAATAATACTAAATTTTGTTTCGGACGTTTTTGCATTGCTAGGAAGGTAGTATGCATTTCAAAGCATCCTGTCGAAAGCATACCAAACTGAGTGATGTCCAAGGAGATGAGAATTTCTTTTTATCGTATTAAAAATAAGCAGCCAGAACTTTATAAATTTTTCATTTCCTGTGCGCGAAATGATAGGTATGGTGAGCTATGATAAACAGAGGAAAATCGTTTATTTTCGTCAGTACTGTGGGTTCACTTGTAATGACTAATGGAACCAGTACATGAAATTACATTGCCTTGGTAATGTTCAACCAAGTCGTATCACTGTTTGAGTGTCTGAAAGATTTCAGGTTGGAATCTTGGCAGATACTCGGATCTAAGCTGTGTTTCAAAAATGGTTCAAATGGCTCTGAGCACTATGGGACTTAACATCTGAGGTCATCAGTCCCCTAGAACTTAGAACTACTTAAACCTAACTAACCTAAAGACATCACACACATCCATGCCCGAGGCAGGATTCGAACCTGCGACCGTAGCGGTCTCGCGGTTTCAGACTGACGCGCCTAGAACCGCTTGGCCACACCGGCCGGCAAGCTGTGTTTAATGAGTTTTATAAATGGTAAACTTTTATAGCGCTGATACAGGAATAATTAAGCATTAAAACTCGAAACTCACGTTATTATTAATTAGAATAGTTTACCATAGCCTCCCACTTATTTGTGAATGAGGTATCAAATTTGTAGCCTTGGCGCGGTGGGAGAACGGCTGCAGTGCAGTTTACCTCTCTTGGAAAGCACCAGTGGGATTAACTTTTCCACTAGGGGGACCACCATCAGTAATGTCTTTCCCCTGCATTTCATAGAACGCTGCCATGTGAGGCGGAGCAATTATCAGACTTTCGGCTCGAATTCCAAAGCACTGCAGTTCAAATCCCTGTCCGGTCATCCAGATTTAGATTTTTTTTATGATTTTCCTAAATCGCGTAAGATAAATACCAGAATGATATCATCGAAAGGGCAGCCCATGATTTTCCCTGAACTTCCCTCAGTACGAGATTGTCCTCCACGTCTAATAACTTCGACAGTGAAAGGGCCATTAAACCGTATTCCACCTACTTAATAAAACGCTGTGGGAAAGTTTGAAATGTAATCCACACATAAGCTCTTGATTGGCCATTTTACGTTGCCTTCTGCTTTTCATATATTGGCTCCATCCTGCCAATGATAGTTTCTTCTGCCGTCAGTTCACGGAACAGCTACATCTAGGTCCAAGTGCCACCACGACGCCTCTGCTTGCAGATCTCAAAGGGGGAAGGAAGACGACACATACAGTTGCAGATTTTTTCCTTTTACGTAGATCAGCCAAACAGCTAGTCCAAAAAGACCAATTTTTCAATGACTTTAATTATGTTCCTTCATTCCTTTCTAGTTATTTGGTATTGTTGTCCATCCCTTACTAGCTCTGTTTACATTCCACCTCTTGGTATAGTGCATTAATTAACAATGATGTCAACACCCACAGAAATTAATCGGTTCAAATTAAGTCAACCACGTTTACTTGTGTTTCATATTCTGTCAGCACACTGATCCGTAACTTTCGGCTAGTTCCAGTTTATCTGTTTTCTGCGCCATGTCTCCTCTCCCCGACGCGTGGGAGAACAAATAGCTTCCGTTCTTGTAAATACGTTCTCGATCTGCTGGACTCCGCAGGTTACAGAATCCACGCCCATGCCCAACAACAATTTTCAAAATCTCTAATGCCACAGGCTGATAATAGTATCAGTCTGGTATAGATTTCTGGCTATGCATATTAATCGTCACAGAAGAGAACGGGGATCGTTGATTCAGTAACACCATGGCCGGTTGCTTTCCCCAAATATCCTTCCTTAACTAAAGAGTATTTCGTCCATAAGGAAAGATATAGTTCCGAAAGCAAAGCAGTCTTTAACAGAAGCACGAATTCGAGATCAACTGTGTACTACTAAAGTTATCCAATGTTACCACAACCAGAGTGTACTGTTGTGCTTTTTCTACCTCGTTGTGAATGTACCACACCAACCTGGAAGATTAATTAGTGTTTTCCTTTTCTTTTCTTTCCAACGCAGTACCTCAGCCACTAGGTAGTGTAGTGTGTGTGGTTGTGATGACCACTGTGTCAGGATGGCATACTGGACTGCGCAGCGCGTCTCCCTAATAAGCTGCACACCCAGGACGAAGCCTGGTCTAGCACAAATTTTCAGCTTGCTCCATTGATATAAATCAGTGCTCATTGGCAGCTAACATCTTTAATTCTTTTGTGTCTTCCTTAATAGTGCTTTTAATTCCACAAAATAGGCCTATTTCGGATCACACCTATCTTGACAGTAGTAGTTGTTGTTGTTGTTGTTGTGGTCTTCAGTCTTGAGACTGGTTTGATGCAGCTCTCCATGCTACTCTGTGCTGTGCAAGCTTCTTCATCTCCCAGTACCTACTGCAACCTACATCCTTCTGAATCTGTTTAGTGTATTCATCTCTTGGTCTCCCTCTGCGGTTTTTATCCTCCACGCTGCCCTCCAATGCTAAATTTGTGATCCCTTGATGCCTCAGAATATGCCCTACCAACCGGTCCCTTCTTCTAGTCAAGTTGTGCCACAAATTTCTCTTCTCTCCAATTCTGTTCAATACCTCCTCATTAGTTATGTGATCTACCCATCTACAGCATTCCTCTGTAGCACCACATTTCGAAAGCTTCTATTCTCTTCTTGTCCAAACTAGTTATCGTCCATGTTTCAATTCCATACATGACTACACTCCATACAAATACTTTCAGAAACGACTTCCTGACACTTAAATCTATACTCGATGTTAACTAATTTCTCTTCTTCAGAAACGCTTTCCTTGGCATTGTCAGTCTACATTTTATATCCTCTCTACTTCGACCATCATCAGTTATTTTGCTCCCCAAATAGCAAAACTCCTTACTACTTTAAGTGTCTCATTTCCTAATCTAATTCCCTCAGCATGACCCGACTTTTTTCGACTACATTCCATTATCCTCGTTTTGCTTTTGTTGATGTTCATCTTATATCTTCCTTTCAAGACACTGTCCATTCCGTTCAACTGCTCTTCCAAGCCCTTTGCTGTCTCTGACAGTTTTTATTTCTTCTCCATGGATTTTAATTCCTACTCCGAATTTTTCTTCTGTTTCCTTTACTGCCTGTTCAATATACAGATTGACTAACATCGGAGAGAGGCTACAACCCTGTCTCACTCCCTTCCCAACCACTGCTTCCCTTTCTAGTCCCTCGCCTCTTATAAGTGCCATCTGGTTTCTGTACAAATTGTAAATAGCCTTTCGCTCCCTGTATTTTACCCCTGCCACCTTCAGAATTTAAAAGAGAGTATTCCAGTTAACGTTGTCAAAAGCTTTCTCTAAGTCTACAAATGCTAGAAACGTAGGTTTACCTTTCCTTAATCTTTCTTCTAAGATAAGTCGTATGGTTAGTATTGCCTCACGTGTTCCAACATTTCTACGGAATCCAAACTGATCTTCCCCGAGGTCGGCTTCTACCAGTTTTTCCATTCGTTTGTAAAGAATTCGCGTTAGTATTTTGCAGCCGTGACTTATTAAACTGAAGTATTGGAATTATTATTCAGCCAACGTCTTTAATTCTTTTGTGTCTTCATTATTAGTGCTTTTAATTTCACAAAATATGCCTATTTCGGATCACACCTACCTTGACTGTAGTTAATCTTTGAAAAAGCTATTCTGAAACAAACGCCACGTTTCTGTCACATACTAATGTGAGAAGGCTGACACTACCATACCTATTTTATTGACAAAAATCTCAGGATCGCTTTCCTGGGTTCTAGTTATGACTCAACTGGAACACTCATAGCTGGTGTGTCATGGGAGAACTACAATGCATTTTATTATCAGGAGATACGTCAATGATATAGTGGCGATGGACAACTCGCGCTATGAGCAGCGGATGAGAGTATTTCCAGGTGGTGGACTCTGTGTGTACGAATGCGATGGCTGCCGCTGTGTGTGTTTGTGTGTCTCGAACGTTCAGTGCTGTTGCATAACAGCCTCTTCTGGCACGCCACTGACTGAGTTTGTTGCCGGCCTCTTGCAGTGGCAGCAGACCGACGACTTTGCGCGCAAGAAGGAGATCCGCGCGCGCATGTACAAGCTGCGCGAGCAGCGCCTGCGAGAGTTCTACACGACCGGCGAGGTCCTGCGCGACGTTCTGAGCGTCACCGGCGGCTCGCCCCCGCCCCCGCACTTCGGCGGCAGCGCCTCCGACCTCCGCCAGCAGGAGACCAAGAGCGCCACCATCCGCCACGCCGACTCGCTGGCCGACGAGGGCTTCCTCTCGCTCAAGTCCAAGGAGATCCGCGACTCCGAGTCGCCCACCAGAGACATCCACAGGTAAACAAACACTCCCACTGTGCGGCATGTGGCGCCGGCACCAGCTGAGTCGAGGCCTGTCCACAGGGCCACTACAAAAGTCGACAAAATGCGAATAAAAAGTTAAAAATCGTTTCCATTAAGACCAACATGTAGAGTGCCGTTGCTCTTCTACATCTCGCCAGTCCCGGTCTACTTCAAGTGTGATGAGCAGCTGGACAGGTCTGGCAGTAATCCGTTCTATCTGGGGTGACTGGGATGACAGTTCAAGGCAGTCCATCTCGAGCTGTTCCTAATTTGTTTTGTAACCTAGCCTTTTCCACTCGGTTTGAGGAAGGGCGTCCTTTCGCAAGAGGACGACGCCAACAATTCGGTTTTCAGTGGTTGACTTGGAAACAACAAAGAAGCGAAAGATACTGTTTACTCTAACTGTTCCTGATGCCATCGGCTATCTTCTGCAGAAGCTTAAAATTCCTCACCAGTTGTCTGTGGTGCTCAGGACGGAAAAGTTCCGCACAAAAAAGTAAGTGCGCGGGGATTTCAGCACCAGAGATAATTGCTACCAGCGAGTTGCAAATGGCTGAAAGAAGGCGAAGCGCGCACTTGAACCCTTGTGTTTGGTCAGTCACACGGCCATCCTTGCTTGTATAGGATGACAGGCGTCGTACTGCTGAAACACCAGCACCATACAATAAACGTTATTCCACGACTCTTTCTCTAGTCGCTGTGATAGAAGAAGCTAAAGTGCTTGTCGCGTCAGTAGTCAGGCCAGTCTTGAATCATGCGTGGCGTATGCTTCCGCCAATTGCAGGTAGCTAATGATATTAATTATCCTTCCGGGCGTTGGCTAGCTCACCTACAGACTGCAGTGTGGCCACAGGTCAGTAGTCACAGCGTTATGAAAGTGTCTGCCCCCTCTCTGCCCCACTTGAAGCAGATCCCACCCCCTCTACGTTTCATGCCTGCTCTCTCTCTCTCTCTCTCTCTCTCTCTCTCTCTCTCTCTCGCTCGCTCTCCCTCTCTCTCTCTCTCCCTCTCCCTCTCCCTCTCCCTCTCTCTCCCCTTTAATCTACTTTCCGATCTGAGATCAATTGTAATGGCTTCAAAGAACTAGTCCCCATGAATTATCTTCTTGTAAAGCCTCACAGCACACTCGATTCGCAGGTGGAAGAGTGAGGTACAAATACCTACCTGGCCGTCTACATTTATCTTTCTGTGATCTCCCACAAACCGTTTAAACAGAATGCTGGAATGGTACCTTTGAGAAGGACACGACCAATTTCATAGACTACACTCGTCAGTTGCGAGCTTCTGTTCTGTGTTCAATGATCCCGTCTTCTATGAGACACAAAATCCCAGTCTTCTCTCCTCTCCTTTCTCCACGGCAAACCATCGTCCCAACAACGTTGCCTATCTCTCTGACGTAAGAAATGTTATTAATGTATCTCTCAGTGAAAAATTTACTGCAAGATATCGGCGAGAGCTGACAAGAAAATTACTTCAGCTTCTCGTAAGACTTGGGAGTTACACGGCAGTGTTGCAGCGTAACACTGCACTACAATACTGAGTATCCCTCCGTCCATTTTGACGACTTTCCCTGCATAAAATGTTCATTTTTAACTTTATAACTTGATGTAAACATTCACAAATTTATTACAATATGGCAGACAACATTATACTGCACTGCAGTGTTTTAAATCAATATGGTGCTTTCAGAGAGAAACACGGGGCAAATGAAGGTCTGAAACGCCTAAACAGCGTTGCTACTCTACTCCGCAGACAACGAAAAGCACAATTAGGGCTCTGCATAATAACAGCAACAACAATTGATACCCACTAGACGTAAATTTCTTGCTTCCAACGACCCTCACAAATCCCACCCTCCAACTCTGCCAACAGCTACGACATTTACAGAATAATGAACTGAAGCTGTGTATTTTTTTGTCAGTTTTAGATAAATTAAGTGAATGTCATATACTGTTTTAGTAATGCGTTTCAGCAGTCATTCCATCGTCGCTAGGTGCATTAATATATTTTTACATTGTGTGATTTAGTCGTGACATGTACACGTCTGTTTGGCAGACAGCTATAGGCACTGTTCAGCTGGTGAAGAATCATTAACATTACTTACTGCGCTGGTAGGTGTCATACACATTTCTACATTGCCAGCTGTACTAACCGCATATCCAGATGAATCAAGCCGTAGTACATTACACACGTTTGTCACATATTTCAAAATCATATTTTTTGCAAGCCTTACAGCGCAAAGATGTTAGCTGTCACGGAGATTCTGGACACTGGCGAGAGATAGCTCCGATATGCCCAAATAGATCAGCGTTATGGAAGTTTTAGTTCTTTATAACAGTATAGAAGCCAGAAATTAATTACTTTAATTTGAAAACAGAAGCAAGCTGTCATGAAAGTTAGTAATAGGGCTCTACAGATTATGGCACATTTATGTTACTGCGTCACATACCTTAATCCAATAACAAATATTATTTCTGTAAAAGCTACAGCTGGAAGTAGACTACATAAATATTGTTAACAGTTTTTAGCAAACACATCAATAATTTTGAGTAACATCCAAAAAGATTTATTGAGTTGCAATATAGGCCCATCTTATGGCCGTTCTATACTTTAAGCGATACTTTCAAGCTGTTATTTGTTTCTATGTTCTGTATCTTTTATATGTGCTGCTGCTGATGTATCACGTATATTGCATATTTAATATGGTTGGTGATGTGATCTTTAAACAGGATATGAAGTTACATCCCTTTTAACCTATGTACTGAACAGGAAATTCAGCATGAACAAATTTAGAAATTCCAAAGTTTGAGTAGATGTCAGGGTTGCTTTCAGTATTGTAAGATAACCTGAAGCGTAAAAAAGTGTAGTGGAAAAATGTGTTCCAATGTTATAACATAAAAACCTGTTGGCATGTGATTGAAAAATGTTTCCTAAAGATACCACAAACACAGTCAGCAAATAATTTTATTGATTACTGTTTTTTCTTTCAACTTTGTTTCTGATTTTGTTGGATTGGCAGTCAGTAAGGGCAGGCACCTGTATCTTTTGGCTGGAACAGTTTGCTTGATGCTAGTTATATATATATATATATATATATATATATATATATATATATATATATATATATATGCTACTGCCACTCTGCATTTTGTATCCTCTCTACTTTGGCTACTGTCAGTTGTTTTGCAGCCCAAATATAAAAATTCATCTATTACTTTTCGTATCTCATTTCCCAGTCTAATTTCCTCAGCATCATCTGATTTAATTAGACCACATTCGATTAGTTGTTCTGCTTCTGTTGACATTCATTCTATATCCTCTTTTCGAGATACTAACTATACCATTCAGTTGATCTTCCAACTCCTTTGCTATCTCTTACAAAATTAGAATATCATTGCTATACATTCTAGTTATTATTCCTTCTCTCTTAACTTTATTTCGTTTTTCCAGATTTATCCTTAGTTTTCTTTACCGCATGCTCAAGACTAAGTAACATTGTGGATAGTCTATAACTCTGTCTTACTCTCTTCCCTACTACTTCTTCCCTTTCATGTTCTCCAACCGTTATGACTGCTGTCTGGTTTCTGTACGAGTTGGAAAAAAACATTTTGAATTATGTTCCTCATATCTTGAGAATTTAAAAGAGTCAACACTGTTAAAGGCTGTATTCTAAATTTACAAATGATATAATATGTGTTTGACTTTCTCATTCTGTCTACTAACATAAGTCTTGGGGTCAGTGTCGTCTTGCCTGTTTATATATTACTCTGGAACCGTAACTTATCTTCCCTGATGTCGGCTTCTACCGACTTTGTCATTATTCTGTACATTCGTGTCGGTATTTTGCAACTATGACTTATTATACTGATCGTTCTGTAATATTCCCAAATATCAGCACCTGTCTTCTTTGGCATTAGGACTATTACATTCTTCCTGAAGTCTGAGGGTATTTTGACTGCCTCATATATCTTGCATATAAGATGGAGTAGGGTAAATCTGGGAGAGATGGCGCACATTTTCATAATTGCATATCTAAAGTCAGGTTAGGTTAAGTTAGGTTAGGTTAGGTTCCCATGGTGCACTTTTAATAAAACATTTTTTTGGACAACTAAACACACTATTTGTCTACGACAAACAGTTTTTTTTGTTTTTTCCGTGTAACAGTTAAACATTATATTTGACCTTGAAAACATCTATCCCTTTGCTATGGGCGATATGCCACATATTAAAAACCGCAAAACTACCCCTTTTTTAAGTCATAACTGTATATTATAAATACATTTTTGGTTATAAATACATTGTAGTGTGTAGAAGAAAATATGAAATGTTAAGAATAGTTTTTAATGATATTTATATAACAAAGTAATTCACTGGTTTAGATAACTAATTTAGTTATTGATATTTGAAAACATTAAAACCAAGACATATAATCCCTTTGTCTTTAGTTAACACGCTCAATAATTCATAGTGAAATATTAAATCAAAAACAAAAGTAAGATTTACTAACTTCGTTCATTTGGTTATCTTTCTACTTTATCGGCCACTATCGACACAAAACATATCAAAAATTGTGCAGTCTTCATTTAATCAAAACTTAGAAGTTGTGCAACATTACGAAGCATTTTTTGTTGTTTACGTTATAATTTTCCGCACTTCTTACACATATTTAGTGATACTTTTCTTGATTCTTTCGTGTCGTCATACGGGTCATCGAGATTTGTTGTGCACAGTAACTCATTTGAACGAAAGTGCAAACAAAACAGAAATGTTTTCACTTATTTAAAATTGCTATTTGATTTGTGTGGCAACTTCTCCAAACAAAAAGTGTGCGGCAAATGTACGGGGTTTTATTGCGGCATGTATCCCGATCTGTAGAGAAGAGGCGCCGCACCTTATAAATTCTTGACCTTGACAGCCAAGACGGGCGCACTAGAATCTGAACAAGACCAACGGAACTCACTGTTAATAAAACTATTCAAACAGTGGGAAATAACTGCGTACTTAGCATGCACTAAGACCTAATCGGGACGCTAAAAAAGGTTTTGAAGGGATATTTACAAAATTACCTCAGTTATTTCCCCAGAGCTTATAGAAAACTTCCTCGGTAGAAACGTAAACACTTTTATTATGGCCTGGCGTCTACTGAGCAACTGCAGTGCCGATACCCTAATTATGTCATTGCATGCTCTGCCAAGGATCTCAGTTAGTTTGAGGGAATGTCGATTACTGCAGGTGCCTTGTCCCGTCATAAGTCTGTCGGTTCTCAATCTGATTCTTCTCACAGTATCACTTCTCACATCCAATTTACGTGTAGTTCCCCTTCCTTTTCTGTGAAATGAAACTTCCCGGCAGATTAGAACTGTGAGCCGGGCTGGTATTCGAACCTGGGACCTTTGCCTGTCGTGGATAAGTGCACTACCGTTTGACTTATCCAAGCACGACTCATGGTTTTCGACACTACTGGCCATTAAAATTGCTACACCATTAAGAAATGCAGAAGGTAAACGGGTTTCATTGGACAAATATATTATACTAGAAGTGACATGTGATTACATTTTCACGCAGTTTGGGTGCATAGATCCTGAGAAATCAGTACCCAGAACAACCACCTCTGGCCTTGATACGCTTGGGCATTGAGTCAAACAGAGCTTGGATGGCGTGTACAGGTACAGCTGCCCATGCAGCTTCAACATGATACCACAGTTCATCAAGAATAGTGACTGGCTTATTGTGAGAAGACAGCTGCTCGGCCACCGTTGACCAGACTTTTCAATTGGTGAGAGATCTGGAGAATGTGCTGGTCAGGGCAGCAGTCGAACATTTTCTGTATCCAGAAAGGCTCGTACAGGGCCTGCAACATGCGATCGTGCATTATCCTGCTGAAATTTAGGGCTTCGCAGAGATCGAATTAACGGTAGAGCCACAGGTCGTAACACATCTGAAGTGTAACGTCCTCTGTTCAAAGTGCCGTCAATGCGAACAAGAGGTGACCAAGACGTGTAACCAATGGCACCCCATACCATCACGCCGGGTGATACACCAGTATGGCGATGACGAATACACGCTTCCAATGTGCGTTCACCGCGATGTCGCCAAACACGTATGCGACCATCATGATGCTATAAACAGAACCTGGATTCATCCGAAAGAATGACGTTTTGCCATTCGTGCACCCAGTTTCGTCGTTGAGTACACCATCGCAGGCGCTTCTGTCTGTGATGCAGAGTCAAGGGTAACCGCAGCCATGGTCTCCGAGCTGATAGTCCCTGCTGCTGCAAACGTCGTCGAACTGTTCGTGCAGATGGCTGTTGTCTTGCGAACGTCCCCATCTGTTGACGCAGGGATCGAGACGTGGCTGCACGATCCGTTACAGCCATGCAGATAAGATGCCTGTCATCTCGACTGCTAGTGATACGAGGACGTTGGGATCCAGCACGGCGTTCCGTATTATCCTCCTGAACCCACCGATTCCGTATTCTGCTAACAGTCATTGGATCTCGACCAACGCGAGCAGCAATGTCGCGATACGACAAACCGCAATCGCAATAGGCTACAATCCGACCGTTATCAAAGTCGGAAACGTGATGGTACGCATTTCTCCTCCTTACACGAGGGATTACGACAACGTTTCACCAGGCAACGCCGGTCAACTGCTGTTTGTGTATGAGAAATTGGTTGTAAACTTTCCTCATGTCAGCACGTGTTATGTATCGCCACCGGCGCCAATATTCTGTGAATACTCTGAAAAGCTAATCATTTGCGTTTCACAGCATCTTCTTCCTGTCGGTTAAATTTCGCCTCTGTAGCACGTCATCTTCGTGGTGTATCAATTTTAATGGCCAGTAGTGTATATTAGAGTCTACCATCTGGTTTCCTCTGTATGGCAGTACTCAGGGAATGCAGTTACTACCGAAAGTTTATGTTGTGCTGCTTGACAGGTGCTTGTCTTCCGGCATGCAGATTGCACTGTCTTTTTTTCTCTAAATTACAATTTTGTAGTTTTGTTTATAACTGTCAGTGTACCTTGCTACATGTAGACACGTCTGACTTGCCTGTTGCTGAGTGTGACTACCGATGCCGCAGGCAGAGCAACAAACAGCATGCGATGGAGCCCCGCGACGACAGCGGCGTCTACTGGAAAGTGGTGCAGGAGTCGTCCTCTGGCGAGTACAGTTCCTCCGCAGTGACGGGCCCGGACGGCCACACCGTGCTGAGGGAGGCGTCCCGCAGCCAGCAGCTGGGCCTCGCCGCCGACTCGCAGCACGAGGGCGTCTCCAGGACGTCACAGGTACACGGCTCCGTACTGCACACAGCGGCCACGGGGTCCAAGCCTGTCTGCCGACAGGGGGTGGATCCATATTAGAGCTCCGGAATGAGTACAGAAAGCAACACACAATCTACTGTCTAGGCTACTCATGGAGGTTGGGTTGTTTGCGGGGAAGAGACCAAACAGCGAGGTAATCGGTCTCATCGGAGTAGGGAAGGATGGGGAAGGAAGTCGACCGTGCCCTTTCAAAGGAACCGTCCCAGCATTTGCCTGGAGCGAGTTAGGGAAATCACGGAAAACCTAAATCAGGATGGCCACTCATGCAAAAGAACTGATAGAATTAGAAATCTTGATAATAACGTCATATGTCCTTAGTGTATTTCAATGAACAAGGTATGACAATAAAAACACACAGAAATACGACGAGCGTGGGAGAAACAATTGCGCCAGGGTTCTACTACGCACGGAGAGTTTACATTCATACTGCAACACGCCTAGCTGCCGCGACCGCGACCTCAATATCGCACGGGCCATTCTTCACGGAGACGACGGAACGGTACGTCTCCTCTCTAACATTGGCCGTGTAACAGTGTGCTCTTTTACTAGCCTGAAAACAGTTCTCCTTCCATTGGCGGTCGGTTTCAGCGAATCAGTCACAGTGGCCCCTCGCAGGCTCCCAGCCTAATTGATTTTGCAGGCACCCTTCTTCCACAAGAATTTGTTCGAAGGTTTTAATGACGATAGAACTAGGCACTGGGCACTGAAATTTATCAATGGTAACAGGTCAGAATGTGTCCCAGACCGGGACTCGAACCCGGATTTCCCATTTTACTCGTGCGGAAGCCTTGGATCTCTTACCTATCCAAGCACTCTTCCTTTTCGGCCCAAATTCCGAGCCTGGTACCCACTGCTGACGCACCAACACTTATGCAAGGTTCCCTTACTCTCAATCGCTCATTCCCGTATGATATCGGTCATTGTGTGCTTCCGACTAGAAAGGATCGTTGGTGGTCGTCATATATATAGATATATATATATGGTGGTCCATTGATCGTGACCGGGCCAAATATCTCACGAAATAAGCGTCAAACGAAAAAACTACAAAGAACGAAACTTGTCTCGCTTGAAGGGGGAAACCAGATGGCGCTGTGGTTGGCCCGCTAGATGGCGCTGCCATAGGTCAAACGGATATCAACTGCGTTTTCTTTTTAATAGGAACCCCCATTTTTATTACATATTCGTGTCGTACATAAAGAAATATCAATGTTTTAGTTGTAAAACTTTTTTCGCTTTGTGGCAGATGGCGCTGTAATTGTCACAAACATATGGCTCACAATTTTAGACGAACAGCTGGTAACAGGTAGGTTTTCAAAATTAAAATACAGAACGTAGGTACGTTTGAACATTTATTTCGGTTGTGAACTTGTCATTTCTGAGAACGCATGCTGTTACAGCGTGATTACCTGTAAATACTACATTAATGCAATAAATACTCAAAATGATGTCCGTCAACCTCAATGCATTTGGCACTACGTGTAACGACACTCCTCTCAACAGCGAGTAGTTCACCTTCCGTAATGTTCGCACATGCATTGACAATGCGCTGATGCATGTTGTCAGGCGTTGTCGGTGGATCACGATGGCAAATATCCTCCAACTTTCCCCACAGAAAGAAATCCGGGGACGAAAGACCCGGTGAACGTGCGGGCCATGGTATGGTGCTTCGACGACCAATCCACCTGTCATGAAATATGCTACTCAGTACCGCTTCAACCGCACGCGAGCTATCTGCCGGACATCCATCATGTTGGAAGTACATCGCCATTCTGTCATGCAGTGAAACATTTTGTAGTAACATCGGTAGAACATTACGCAGGAAATCAGCATACATTTCACCATTTAGATTGCCATCGATTAAATGGGGGCCAATTATCCTTCCTCCCATAATGCCGCACTATACATTAACCCGCCAAGGTCACTGATCTTTTACTTGTCGCAGCCATCGTGGATTTTCCGTTGCCCAATAGTGCATATTATGGCGGTTTACGTTACCGCTGTTGGTGAATGACGCTTCGTCGCTAAATAGAACGCGTGCAAAAAATCTGTCATCGTCCCGTAATTTCTCTTGTGCCCAGTAGCAGAACTGTACACGACGTTCAAAGTCGTCGCCATGCAATTCCTGGTGCGAAGAAATATGGTACAAGTGATGTTGATGTAGCATTCTCAACACCGACGTTTTTGAGATTCCCGATTCTCGCGCAGTTTGTCTGTTACTGATGTGCAGATTAGCTGCGACAGCAGCTAAAACACCTACTTGGGCATCATGATTTGTTGCAGGTCGTGGTTGACGTTTCACATGTGACTGAACACTTCCTGTTTCCCTAAATAACCTAACTATCCGGGGAAAGGTCCGGACACTTAGATGATGTCGTCCAGGATACCGAGCAGCATACATAGCACACGCCCGTTGGGCATTTTGATCACAATAGCCATACGTCAACACGATATTGACCATTTTAACACGGGTAATGTATCACGAAGCATATACTGTCCGCACTGGCGGAGTGTTACGTGATACCACGTAATTATACGTTTGTGACTATTACAGCGCCATCTATCACAAAGCGAAGAAACTGGTCCAACAAAAACATTCATATTTCTTTACGTACTACACCAGTATGTAATAAAAAATGGGTGTTCCAATTTAATAAAACGCAGTTGATATCCGTTTGACCTATGGCAGCGCCATCTAGCGGGCCAACCATAGCGCCATCTGGTTTCCCCCTTCAAGCTGGACGATTATCGTTTTTTGTAGTATTTTCGTTTGATGCATATTTCGTGAGATATTTGGTCTGGTCACTATCAATGGAACACCATATATATATATATATATATATATATATATATATATATATATATATGATGGTTCAGCTGACCCTACCTATGGGTTTTATGCAACGCGCAACGCCTTCCAATACCACCAAGTTTTTCATACTCTCTCCTTCACTAGCTGCAAACTGTTAGTCCAACTGAGAAAATGGACAGGACCTTTTTATAGAAAAAGCTAATACAGTTCAACTCTGTATGCGACATGTTTTCGCCAGAGGCTGTAGTTTTTCGAATTATTCAAGAAAAACGTACAAAAGTGAATTTCAAACGCGCTTCTCGAAAACCGTAGTCTCCAGGGAAAACATATCCCGGGATAAAATTTAACTGCATCAAATTTCCTACAAAAAGGCTCTGTTCATGTTTTCAGTTGAACTAATAGTTTGCATGTAGCGAGTGAGAGAATACGAAAATCTAGCGCCTGGTTTCTGAAGGTGTTGCAGGTTACATAAAACACATAGCTGAATCAACCCGTATATGTAAAGATTTGTTAAATTTCCTTGTAAGGTCGATTTGGGCGCGAGCTGAACCTGACAATATCTGTCTCTTCTTCGCCCACCCTGAATGTAATTGCTTTTCTCTCACGTCCTCTTCCAAGAAATGGCTATTGTACTAAATTCTTCCTAATACGGGACAATGAGCCACGTGTCGCCAAACATGCCGTTCCTCTGTCAGGCCCTTCACTCACGCAATTGATAATCTAAACATATGTTAATAAATAACCAACACTGCCTCAGTACCACACTTCCAGGTTTTTGGTGACGAATCAAAATATTCTTATCACTACATACTCCCTAACACTCGAAGTCACCTCTAGAAGGTGACGTGCTTAGTGGCTGCGATAATGCGTTTCTCCGGCTGTGTCATTGAAACTGGAGCTGCGTTTATATCTGCATCTATACTCTGCAAATCGCTGCCAAGTGCTTGGCAGAGGGTACTTTTTGTTATACCATACATGAAGATTTCTTACTGTTCCGTCGAAATAACGAGTGCCATGCGACATGTAATTTGCCTAATTTTAACTGCGCGATCTCTACGTCATAGACACATTGTTGGCTGTAGAACATCCGTAGTTGCCTCCCTGAAAGGCGATTCTTAAAAGATTCCCAAGTAAGTTCTCCCTAGATTTATGTGTCTTTTTTGGAGTCTCTGCTAGTTCAGATTTTCAGTGTTTCCGTTACACTCATTTGTCAGTCAAACATACTCATGACTCTTCGCACTGCCCCTCTTTGAACATCGTTGATGTCCCTTGTCAGTCCGACCATACATGAGCAATATTCTAGTATGGGACGTACAACTGTTTTGTATGCAATCTCTTTTGTAAAGAAACTGCTGCTTCTCAGCCTCAAACGAGTAAATTGTAGCCAGTCATTTGCTTTGACTACACCGAGCCAACCTGGTAACTCCATTTCATACTTCAATATTTGTACGACACAGCTTGTTGTGGTTCTCACTCACTAATCCTTCAGTCAAGGATAGCGTTCTTTTACTTTTCGCCAAGTGCACAATTTTGTGTTTCCATACATTAAGAGTTAGTCATCAGTCTCTGCTCGAGGCTGATATTTTCTCGAGATCTAATTGGATATTACTGCAATATTTATGGGGTGCAGTTCTTCATACATAAGAGCTTCATTGGCCAAAAGCGGACTTTACTTGCGTGCGTGAGTGCATTTCATTACGAGGCGGTGCACAGACACCACGCAAAAGTCCAAATGGGACAGCTCAAGCCTGAGAGCCAAGTGTTTCACAGTGCGAGTTTCACTCTGTCTGCTCGTTCCCCATACGTCCTACGAAATGCACACTAGACCTTTCATCACATTCAAATGGCTAACCAAAGTTTCGCCATTCGAATTATTTGTTAGCAACTCATGTTGCTGCTGTATAATTCTTTCTTTTCTCACAGTAAAATAAACACACACTTACCAAAAGATCCGTTCTAACATCATTCCTTCTCCACGCTTCCCTCTTGCAGACACGCCACACTGTATGGACAACAGCCAAGTAACAAACGGCGAAATATTAAAGACTGGAAACATTCAAGCGCGCAGCTACCTAATATCCTGCGTCTAAGTTCTGCGAATGACAAAACCATCGACAAGTAAGGGTCCATTTGCTTGTAATTTCCAGAAGTGGAATTCTGGGACATTTCTCAGTAGCAGTACATGTTAAACCGCAATCCAAAACTAAGTGTAGGTAGGCCTTTTTGCATGTGGTACAAGGAAGGCGGAGACCACTTGATCTGATGGAAACAATGCAGCAACTGATTTTTCTTTCATTTGGCTTTACATTTATCAGCTATCTGCAACAGGAAAGACGATCATAGGCCCATATCATGCCACATTATGACTTACATTTACAGGAAAGTCGGGTAGCATCTGACACGTAAGGTTTCTCAGAATTAGAATTTTTATTGAAGACGGTCTTACAACGTTCTTCACACTAAACAATACTGTTGTACGTTACTTAATTGAATTGTAACACTCACTGTCGAAAGATTATACATGTATTGTCTTTTTTATAGTTTTTCATCCCTTTGCATTTTCGTCTGCTAATTTTTGAGGCGTTCTATCGGATACGAAACTGAAATGTGTAAAAAATCTAGTTTTTGCTACAGAAAGAAATAAACATTAATTTGACGTAAGTACAAATTATATCTCGTAAGATTGACTCAAAACAGCGAAAATTGAAAATAAAAGTCATTGAATTAAAGTTTTGAACAGGATAATTCCAAATCAACATATTAATTTAACATTTAGTAAAAAAAATCCATCACGCGTGTATCAAAGACTATTCAGCTAGATAAGAGCACAACTGTCATGGGCTCAACCCTTACAAACGTGACACTGAATCCAGTCATTCATTGCAAATTATTCGGGATGTCTGTTTGGTTCTCTTCCCGTCTTTCTTTTGGAACTTTAGTTTTGTTTTAGTTTTTTTTCTTTTAGAATTTTATCATTTTTGTTTCAGTTTCGGCCCTGGACGGTACTTTAAATTTCTATGGTTGAACTACTTTTCAGCTTTTTCCCTCCTCTCTTTCTCTTTTTCCGTTTCTTCTGATTAAGCTATACTTTCAGTGGTGTTGGCGGGGGAATTCACTTCGTTCTTTATGATTTTTCAAGTTTTAAATTTTGTTCTGGAACAGTTCGAAAGAGATGAAATCGTCTCTAAAACCCGTTTTTCTGCACGCATTCTATAAGATTTAGCCACAGGGCAGTTTGCGCCTTCAGCACCACTACTTAATTGGTCTTCCTGGTCTTCTCCCATCTCTTCATTTGTCTTGTCCTGAAGACACATCCAAATTGTGAGAAGTAGAAGTACTAGGGAACTAAACCTTTTCACAGACGTTTGATGTATTATCGACCTTCCTTGATCGTACATTGGCCTTGTCATGTTAGATGTGTAGGGGACACGGAAAGGCTCTTTCAAATCTTGACTTGTTCGGTGATGGCGCACAATTTACATCGCTGAAATCACATCCGTCTAATGGCAAAATAACTGTGTGCATGACATTTCTATTCGACGTATTTTAGAAAAGGCAATATTTACCAATACAACTTTTCCTTCAGCGTAATATGCAGGTTGGATATTTTCGCATCCAGAAAGAGCATGCCTCGCAGTATGCACTTTTGAAGAACCTGTAAAGTTTTATGCAACTGGTGTTGGAGGGGCAAACTTGGGTAAAAGCTATCACTACAAAATATTTTTGGTTTGAGTAACCCCTCGCAATAAACAGGGAGGGTCTAATGTAAAGGTTTTTAACTACCACTACCAATCACAAAATTTGTGACATTGTTTTTGTTAATGCCATATAGCCTGATGATGAGATATTCCCTCGAAAGGCCGGCCGCGGTGGCCGTGCGGTTCTAGGCGCTCCAGTCCGGAGCCGCGCTGTTGCTACGGTCGCAGGTTCGAATCCTGCCTCGGGCATGGGTGTATGTGATGTCCTTAGGATAGTTAGGTTTAAGTAGTTCTAAGTTCTAGGGGACTGATGACCACAGCAGTTGAGTCCCATAGTGCTCAGAGCCATTTGAACCAATCCCTCGAAACCTGTCGCACAATAAATAAATAATATATTTAATCTGGCAGGAAGTTTCAAATAATACATTAGTTAACAAATTTTGTGACTGGTAGCGGTAGTTAAAAACCTTTACATATTTCTTGCGATAGTCACGGCCGAAAAATAGTCGAAAAGGGAGGGTCTTTTTCGGTTGGATTCACCTTATCTTTAAAAAGTTGCAACCATTTCAGAAAATTCTCCATAGTTATCCAGCTATTTGGCTGAGCATCATTCTCCTGTTTGTGCATCCTTGCATCCTTTCTCAACTCACTATCTAGTTTGGCGCAAGGAAATACACAAAGTGGTGGTACAGACAAGTCCCCTGAAGCATCTACAGAGAGCAAAAGAGTGACGTTTGTGCCTATTTCGACTGAAATTAGTTTCCCTATTTGATTTTTGCCTTTCACGGGCATGAGTTTAGGCCTGTCAGTATGGTCACAAGTTATAACCGTGTTAAAAATACTTGCAGGACTGAATTTATTTTCCATCAGCTCGACCAATTTGTCAAAAAAATCTGCCAACTTACTCCTTGAAAATCGCTGCCAGCGACGAACTCGTGGATTCATTTGTTGTTCTCAGCTTTACGACTTCATATCGCTTCATAAAATCGCAGTAAAAGTTTTCACCCGCTTTCATTTTTGTCTTATTGAAACGATATTTTATTTTCAGCAACTCTGCATACTTGCACTTACTCAAATGCATAACCTGGCTAAGTATTTAACAGGATCGTACAATACTATTTCCTGTTTATCACTGAACGTTCTCCGAAAAAACTTTTTTTTTCTAAAACAGTGTTCATGATCACCTCTTTGTTTTCCTTTCAAGATATAAGTGTATCACTAATGTATTCTTGGAACTGAATATTTCTAATTCGCTTTTCTCATTGTCATTACAACAATTCAGACTTTTTCTTCAGTTTCCTTCTTGCTATTTTCATCTCATTTATGTCGTATTTGATCCATGTTTGCCTATTAGAGCAATAAAAACGTAAAGATTTCTAGTTTTATTCTATCTGTTTTGTCTGGTACAACCCGAAAGTACTGCTGTGGTTATTTAACATTCCCATGGTTCTTACTTGGACCAGACATTGTCAAGGCCGCGGTGGTCTCGCGGTTCTAGGCGAGCAGTCCGGAACCGTGCGACTGCTACGGTCGCAGGTTCGAATCCTGCCTCGGGCATGGATGTGTGTGATGTCCTTAGGTTAGTTAGGTTTAAGTAGTTCTAAGTTCTAGGGGACTAATGACCACAGCAGTTGAGTCCCATAGTGCTCAGAGCCATTTGAACCATTTGAACCATTGTCAAGGCCCACAACTTAGATAATATTATCAGGTGTATCTAAAGACACAACAGAAATGTAATATTACATACTGGCCAACAAAACGCAACATTCCAAAGTTAGGTTCGTGCACCGAAAATCTCACTAGAAATAGAAATGTATTGTCACTCACTTTTAAACGCACTGTTGTTTTGATGCAAAATCGCGTGAGGGGTCTTGTCTGTCATGACCCACATTGCACCAGCACCACACGAGCTGCCACTAGCGCTAGAATTTAGAAACAGCTCTTGTCCGATACAGCGTTACCGGACCTCCCTTAATACTTAATAAGGAACTCAGTAGAAAAATGACCTATCTTGGCAAAGAAAAAGATTCTGTCTCAATCTGGCTTTGCAATCACTCTGCTGGATGCAATATTCATGGCGAAATTTCCCAGTTGCCACTTCATTCACCCAGTTCTTAATATTTAACACTTTCTGACTGCATTCTTTTTCAAGGCTTCAAGAGAAACGCTGGTAGGATTAAATTGAGAGTGGATGAATAATTATGGAGCATACAAATATCTGTTTTTCAGGACTAGAGAAGTATAATTTTTTGAAGGTTTAAATAGTTGGTTTTAATAATTCAAGCTACAAGCAGGCAGCGGTTACACATTCAAGTCGATAACATAATTTTGTTATAAATCACTAACTTTGCAATCGCCCAGTCTGCAAACAACTCATGTGAATGCACTAGGGGTTCCATGCATTTTGCAGTTCATGACGATCCCAGTACAACAAAGCCGTCAACAGGAACTACGAAACGGCGAACATTTAAAGGTGGCTCGATACTGCAAGAGTTTAGAGATCCATTATTACAGGATCAGAATGAACTGCTTGTGAGACCATATCACGACTGTCTACTAAGAATTTCGGTGGAATAAGCCGTAGAACTTATGTTGCCTCACCTCTGTATGAAACGCACGCTATGGCTGCTACTGAGTTCGCCTGTATACATAGGCTACCCTGCAACGCTTCTACTAACAACGCTTACTTCTGAGTCTGCAGTACAATATTATTCCATGCAAGAAAAGCGACATTTTAGCCTTGTAGCAGGTTTGCCGTAGCATCCGAAAATACGACAAAACTGCATGCGTATCAAACACCAAAATCCAGCTTAAAATTCGAGAGGGATTGTAAATAAGTGACTTATTACTTGGCACTTGTCCTTCATGGGTGTTATGCATTCTCAATTATCGTCCTCAACACAATCCTGTTTCATTTATAAAGAACAATGTTTGAAGTAACACTGTTCGTGTAAATGAACTATGCCTGCTCACTGTCGTACCTACCAAAAACCCGTAAAATTCAACATTAATCTACTGTCACGTTCCGCTTTTGTTTTTTCTATGTATGAGATGAATTACGAGTATGTGTTCTCTGAAGACAAACATCAAACTTCAAAAATTTCATGATGCACCCATTCGCTCAAAATATTGTTGGTGGAAGCATAAAAGGAAACGTATTTAGACCGAAAAGAACTCGGCATTATTCTTCTGTGATAATTACTTAAAAATTACTTGTCTAAACACGTCGCTACATTAATTTTTTTTATTGCTCTAAGAAACATGCACGAATTTGCAACAATTACTCATATGCAATTCTTAAGCGGATTCTGAACTTCGAATTTCTTATCACTTAATTTATGTGGTATGTCTTTCTTGTCTGACAAATTGGAAGTTTTTCAATCATGCATGGAAACAATTCCGACTATCCTCAGCATTATGCCTTTTCAGTAGCGCCTCCACTACATGAGCCTCTATAACACTTTCATGTATTCTCACCTCCACTCATACTTTTTCTCTAAATACATTTGCAAAAGCGAGTCGACTCATCCGAAGAGTGTGTAATACATTCCACACACTGCTCATCCTGTCTCTACAGTTTCTTCACTTTCACAGCAGAAGTGAAATTAAACGAAATTTGGCGTATAAAATGATCAGTGGCAACTGCGAGGTTTCGTTCACTGTATAATTCTGTTATCTTGTGTGTAAGTGTACAGGATGCTTCTCACAGACATGGATGCTAACGAGCTATTCAAAACCGTGATACGATCTGGCACTTGAATGAATATGGAGGGATAGTTATACATCGCTCAGAAAAATTACTGTACTTTCTTGACATTTATTTGAAAGTTCAGTAGTCACCAGGTTTCATTTTTGATTCCCTAACTATTTTGACCCCTTTCCTTTTTTAGAATGTTTTGTCGTGTTGATTAACTATACCTATGGTAGTGTTCATGCACAAGTCGACCATGTTTAAGAATAACAAAAAAACAAGTAAAATACTGAAAGCAGAACTATAAAAAACATGTATAATATTAAAATGAGATTATGCACTTTGTGGAAGTTGCCTCGATGTCGTTGGGTGTGAATCTAGTTCTCTCTTTAATTTCATTTGTCTTGTTGTCACACTTCTTTCTTAAGTACTACATATATACAGTATGGTACATCATAATCTATTCCAAAAACTAGTACCCATTTTCGACTGTTGTCTAGTTCAACATCATTTGTTTACAGAATTTAAATCCTATTAAATTCTATTATATTCAGTTTCTTGGTCCTTTTCTTTACTGACTTTTTCCATACTTTTTTGCTTCCTACTTTTGAATGATGTGTATTAAAGTACTAGTTAGTATATATTCTTTGCTATTAAATTATACTAAAAATTTAATCCTTCTGATATCAAACTCGTTCTTACATAAGTCATGTGTATATAAACAAACACCTGTCAATACGAGAAGTCATTATTCTGTTTCTATTGATCTTCCTTTATTCTTCACTTTTCTTTGACGCATATTACATCAAAATGCATAAGGCTTGTTGAAAATACTTTAGTTTCTCTTTTTCTTATTTTAATTGTTTTTAACAAATTTTTTAATGTGTTCATAAAAACTGTTACTAAATATGTACGTCCCAATCGCACCTCAGTTGACCTACCAGAAAACCAAAACTCATTTCCTATTACATTACATTAATATAGGTATAAATGGATTATATTTCCATTGTAAATTGTTATTTGGATTTATACTCTCTCTTAATCCCAGCGCCATGAATGATAACGATCGTCTAAAAAGTTCTTTTTCAATTATATGTGCTGTCTGTATTTCCTGTAAGGTTTATTAGTATATCGTCTCATACCATTTTTATTATTTCTTTGTGCAAAACTGTGTACCTAATTATATTTTGAACTCTAACTATTCAACAGTATTTTCAGTACTGTGCATAAACTGATCATCACAATATTACCATTTATGTTCCTGGGTTATTTCACATTCTGCATGATTACAACTGAACTCATCCATCATTGTTGCATGAATTTTGTTCTACCACGGCGGACTTGATGAATTACATTTTTAATTATTCTTATTTTGGATCCACTGTGAAAATAACTGAGTTTCCTGCATCTCTGTTCAGTTTTGTTGTAATGCTAAGTAGTGCAGCTGAGTACTTGATAAAATAGTGCATGAAGATTGTCACATGCACGTCACTTCCGCTCACATCTTTCTGCAGCTCTGATAGCCCCACTGCCACACACTCTAAGTTATCTAACCTTGGCTATATTACACCCCAGAATGTGCAAATCATCACAGACAGTTTCTGAAAAAATTGATCATTTGCTACTTATGGAGTTAGTTCCATATCCCATAGACCAAATCTTATCAAATGGAAAATGCAAGTTGAACAAAATAACACTCAGACATTTAAGAACGATATTTACATGACAATATGTTGGACATTTACAGATTTGAATGTACTTACGTCTATTTAAGAATTTCTCAATTGCACAGAAGATGTTCTTAAGAAGAAAAAGCTTTAATAAACTTTTGAAGAAATTTCTGCACTCGGTCAGCCTTTTATTTTCTTTAGCAATGAGTTTCATAGCTTTGTATTTCAGGTTGTTTCCCTTTTAGTACCATATTTGTGAATACTTCTATTGTTCTCCAACTTCTGTGGGCTGTTGACAACAAATATCATCAGTGAATACATATTATGGCAGGTTGTCATTAATATTCCCAAGTGCTTAAACAGACACCAATAATAAGTAATTTCTGAATGGCACACATAATAGTAATTATTTTTTTAAGTGCAAAAAATGCTTTGTATCTAATGCAGCAGCTACACTACAATATTCATCCATAGGATATCAGTGAATTAAGATATGACAATCATTAACTTCTTAATTTCTGTTCCCCCAGAGTTGCCACTTACTGCGATGGCAAAAGTAGCTAAACCTAAAACCATGTGGTACTTTCAGTCTAATTTTCATCAAGACGCCCACCTAAGAATTTTGTTGTTTATAAAATATAAAATTGGGTAATAAATGTTTCTTCAAAATCAATAACAGTGCGAATTCGACTGAGGATGAGAAGAGAACCAATTTCAACACAGACTAACCACAAATGTAAAAGTTCCAATGGACTTGGTGATAGCACACTAAACATCGTGACACACTGTTATTTGTCACATGTCTAAATACATGATTAAGTTAAGGTGTTTCCCCAAGACGATTAAAATACCCCATCTTAGGTCTTTCTGTAAGAATGGGACTTTACAGATGTTAACAACTATAGGGCAGTGTCAAAATGTTGGAAAAGAGAATCTATTCGAGAGTTGTCGCCCGTTTACTGCACAAATAATTTTTTTTTTAATTTGGAGAAATCGTTTAAATTTGTGCCAGTGAGTACACTTAAAGGCATTACTGTATTCCACACCAGTACATTCAGGCTTAACCTATTGAATGAGAAGCTGTAGCTCTTCTTACTTTCATAAATATCAGATGGAGAAAATGTGTTTATTCCAGGTAAGGGAGA
The DNA here is from genome assembly GCF_023898315.1 of Schistocerca nitens. Lineage (NCBI taxonomy): Eukaryota > Metazoa > Arthropoda > Insecta > Orthoptera > Acrididae > Schistocerca > Schistocerca nitens. The sequence continues at coordinate 1,233,206,415 of NC_064614.1, read as the reverse complement.
CCGTGAGCATATTCTAAACATCCGACAGCTTATAGAGAAGGCAAAGGAGTATAATACTGAGATGTTCACGTGCTTCGTGGATTGCAAGAACGTTATCGATAAGGTGAAATGGTCAAACTTATGGACTATTCTCATGGAGACGTGTACACCAACTTTTCGAACACAGCGAAAATATGAATCAGTAAACACCTCCTCAAACATCTTTCCTGCTAATGCTGGCGTGAGACAATGTTGCATTCTCTTTCCACTAGTGTTCAATGCGCATAGTGAGCATATTATGAGGGATGTTCTTGAAGACTGGCATCGGTGAAGGTGGCAAAAAAATCAACGATTTCAGATACGCAGATGATACAGACAATCATCAATTGGAAACCATCATGCGAAGGCTGGCCGAAGGATGCAGAGAATATGGTCATGAAATCAACAATGCAAAGACCCAAGTGGTGATTGTATATCACTAATGACTCACTAAAGGCAACAGACCTGACGTTACAAATATTGCTAGCTACGAGGTCGTCAAACGCTTCGAATATTTTGATACCGAGCCTGAGATGCTTAGACGCATTTCGATTGGGAGAAATTCTACAGCAAAACTCGCTCGAATCTGGAAAGACACCTCCATCTCCGCCAAGACAAAGCTCACCCAATGCTGATCTTCCCTATTGGGACCTACGCAGCAGAAACTGGGATCAAGGAGACGGCGGATTGTCGCAACATTGATGCTCTGGAAATGCTGTGCTATAGAAGATTACTTCGAGTATCATAGACAGCATAGAATTAATGAATCGATCTTGAGGTAGATCGGCATCAGAACAACGCTGTCGACACTTGACAACCAAAATCAGCTGAAATATTTTGGTCACGTTGCCAGAAGGCATGAGGCAACAATGATAGAAGGAAAGTCGACGGCCGAAGATCTAGAGCAGGGCTTCACAACATACGTGCTCGCGGAGCAAGCTGTGAGCAGCAAGGCGCGAGCACTGAGCAGCGCGAGCACGCTACCCCCACTACGGGACCAGAGCGGAGAGTGGGGAGAGTCACGTGGGGTACACAACAGCTGCCGCCAGTCGATGTAAATCCGCGGCCACCTGCAGGGATATCACTCACGAATTATTACTGCGACAAATGAAACAAATAAAGGAGAATGTACACGTGCCACATAATTTTATTAGCTTAGTGTATGCCTCTACCATCTGTAGATACTGAAACTAAGAATTCCACGACAATCCTATATTTTCAACACTTTCTTCAACACTACTTAAAATATCACCTCCGGTTGTAGTGTTCTTCATGGCTACTACATCGAGGAGCTCCTCCCTCACCTGAAGATCTCTATTAACACCTCTAATAAATATGGCAAGCTGCGCTGTTCCAGTGATATCAACACTTTCGTCCAGAGCTAGAGAATACGCCATAAAATCTTTACAGATATTTGCAAGCTGGCTCTGGACGTCGTCTGCCATGTCCTGTATGCGACGCATAATGGTCATGTTAGATAATGGCACAATTTGAAACTGTTCAACTTGAGATGTACACAAATGTTCCGCTGCAACTACCAAACATTCCTTTATTAAATCGCCATCAGTTAAGGGGCGCAGGGATTTTGCTAAAAGCAAAGCAATTTTGTAACCCACTCTGAGAGCTGCCTCAGTTGATTTTTCTTCGTCGTCCAGATCTTCTTCGGATAGCTTCCTTTTAAGTTTAATAACTTCCTGTGCACGATCTGGTCAATCACATTTTCCACGTCCGTAGTCTTTCGCGCGGTACGACATATAATGTCGCTGCAAATTAAATTTCGTAAAAGAATTCAGCGTTTTGTGACATACTAAACATTTTGCAACACCATCTTTTTCTGTACACAGATACAATTCCCCCCAATGCGAAAGCATGGTTGGGGTTACACAACGGCGACTTCACATGATTCTTAACCAGCGAAGTGACTGTTATGAGCTGATCATAGTACTTTAAACGTTACACAGTCGGCGCGAATTCAATAGGCACGCTGCGGCCCTATTCAAATGTGCGCGCGCATTTCCCCTCCCTCCCCTCCCTCCCTACTCAGCGACCTTGCAGCTGCTCACGAGCACGTGCCTGAGCAGACGCGAGTACTCGCGCTCAAAACTGGCCAGTTGTTAAGCCCTGATCTAGAGGATGCGCACCATTATGGTGGATAGACGATATTAAGAGAGTGACCAGGATGGGCTTGCAGCGAGCAGCTCACCGTGCCCAAAACAGCTTCGTGGAGACAGGTCGTCAAGGCCTCACCACGAGATACCACTACACTGTTGCGTAGGGTTAGGCCAAAGACAGAGAGACAGTACTCCATACCCGTCGACTACGTGTACAAGTAACAGGCCATGTGACCCATGCATGTGACCAACTCTGACGGGAGCCAGGTATGTTCGCACGGGTTCATGATTGTTTGAGGAGGCCTGAAGGATGTTTAAGAATGAATAGTAGCCGCAGTGAGCAACTCCTGTAGAGTCAACAGATGGCTGTCATAGGACAGAATGTTCAAATGGTTCAAACGGCTCTGAGCACTAAGGGACTCAACATCTTAGGTCATAAGTCCCCTAGAACTTAGAACTACTTAAACCTAACTAACCTAAGGACATCACGCACATCCAGGCCCGAGGCAGGATTCGAACCTGCGACCGTAGCAGTCCCACGGTTCCGGACTGAAGCGCCTAGAACCGCACGGCCACTGCGGCCGGCGCACAGAATGTCACATGATGTCAACAAAGTATTTGTTTCGCACTCATGTTTATAACGCTTTTTTAGATTTGACCAGTACTGTCTCCTAGGGGTGATAGATGACGTCATGGGGAACAACTTTTGTTCGAAACATCGCTGATGCTTCCTAGTGATACTAAGAGGCCTTTTGCGTAGTTTATACACCCGAGAGGCGGCAAGGCATACTTTATGGCGAGCATACGCCGTGTGTTTTGTATATAAACCAGTCATGCGCTCTGTATGAAAGAGGGTAGTCACAGCAAAATGGAAGTTCCTCATTTGCTTATAATGTTCTTCCTCACTTACGGACACTCATTCTTAAGGTTTTATAATTGAAAATTACTCTATCAATTTACTGTAGTAGGTAGTATGCAGATGGAACACTCCTGGTTAGTAGACAACACAAACTGAAACTTCGTCGTCCCTGGGTTGACAAATACAATCAAAAGACGTCAAGCGTCGCTGGCAAGCATCAGCGTACTTTTGTCTCTGAGAACAGTTGATCCGCATGACGTGAAATATCACCCCTAGATGTTTTATGCAGGGATTTTAAGACACTCTGTATACCACATACCTGCAGAGGAAACCATAAAAACTGCATAGGGGCCTTGCTTACATGCGAAAGTTTAATGGCACAACCCTGGTAGCACCTCAAGGAAGTGGCTTGACGTCAGATACCCTAGGAACAATAGTTCCGTTAATATTGCTATTACTGGTGTGGAGTACGTGATCAAATTTATTTAACAATTCTTTTCAAAAGTCATAGAGCCCTAAATTAGCTGATTGGATCTTTGGTATGTCACGTTAAACAAAGAATAGCATCCTTTAAAGGAATCATTGTTTGTGCCACAGGTGAGCGCCTCCGACAACACGACGCACATCCCTCGGGGTGAAGGAGGCGCCATCGAGTCCGGCTCCCGGCTGATCCTGCGCGATGGCACCACCAGCGCTTTCGACTCAGTCAGCTTGGACGGCGACCTCGGCGCGCTGCCCGGAGGCACCGTGCTGGTCTCCTCCTCCAGCACCGCGGGCGGCGCTCGCTCCAGCAGCAAGTTCGCCACCTCCTCCTCGTCCGTGTCCAGCTCCTCCCAGATGAGCAGCAGCCAACGCCAGCAGGAGCAGTACCAGCAGAGCTTCCAGTCCTCCAGCTCGAGCTCCAAGCAGCAGGAGATGCGCTCCTCCTCCACCACGGAGTTCGTGTCCGGCGGCGAGGTGGTCTCTGTCGGCGACTCCAGCTTCTCGACCTCTGGCGACGTCCTGGAGAGCTCCACGTCCTCCTCGTCGACGGTGGTCCAGCAGGGCAGCAGCTCCAGCACCAGCAGCAAGAAGTTCAGTCAGCGCTTCCACAGCGACGACCTTGCCGGGGGAGACGTCAGCATCACTCTCCCGGCGGACAACGCCGCCCTGGTCACTGTGACCACGGGCCGCGACGTCATCCAGCGCATTCCGGCAGGGTCTTCCGCGGTCGATGTGAGCCTCACGGGTGGCACCACTGTCTCGAGTTCGCGCTCCACTACGGCTGAAGAAAGGGTGGCCTCGTCTACGACTTCCACGAGCAAAGTGGTCGAACAACGAATCATGAGCGAGCTGCACGATCTCGACTCCTTTCTGTCGACGCAGCACACTGGCGAATCGACCCCTGCGAGTCCCTACAGCGTAACCGAAATGCGCGACGGCGGCAGCTGGACCGTCGTCTCTTCGACTTCTGGCACGCAGCAAGATAACAGGAGGATCGTCACCAGCAGGGACGACACCAACTCCAGCGAGTTCGTCTTCCGTTCGGGACGGAACGTGAACGAGATTGACACGACCAGTACGCAGCAGACGGACACTGCGGTGAACAGAGACCAAATCTCCACGACAACTACGAAATCGCGCACTGCAGACGACAATCGAAACGAATCTTTCATCAACAAAGAGAAACTGACGACAGTGACCACCAGGCGAGACAATGTCGACGACGTGCGCAATGATTCTTTCATAGACCAGGAACGAGTTTCGTCAGTCAGGTCCAGAACTGATGTTGTGGATGAAACTGACCGTATGTCTACTGTTTCAGAGAAACTCATTTCAACTACAGTGGTGGAAGATACAGGTAACAAACATATTGTGAAGGAAATAACATCGATAATCGTCGAGGACACCGAAGAGATGAAACCAGCTCCAGAGAAGCCGTCTGCACGTGGAGATAAACCGTGCAAGCCGAGCGATGGCATTACCGACAGACCCTCAGCAACGAAAGAGACGCCTAGCGTGGACCGTCCGGCTCCGTCGCCAGAAACGACGAGACCGGAACAGAGGAAACCATCGTCGCAGGACACACCCACGACGAAAGAGCCCACAGACTACACGACCACATATCAACAGTCGTACACCAACAAGAGAATCAGCGTCGATGTGAGCCCCACACACGATGCCTTTGCGAGGTCTCTCAGGGCCTCACCAGAACGTGCGACTCCGGCGTCTTCTACAAGGTCGTCCAAGACTTCGCTCGACAGGTCTAGCCCTGCGCGCTTCACGAAGCACACGACATACCGCAATAGAACGAGTCTCGACCACAGCTTAGCGCACCACGTTAAAACCAGTGCGGATAAGACCATCAGACGCCCGTCTCCCACAAGGGAAAGCCCAGAGAAGATTACAAGAAGGACGACACCGACAAGGACGAGCCCTGAGAAGATGGCCGGTAGACGTTCTCCCACGAGAACTAGCACTGACAGGCTTACAGACAGGTTCTCACCTTCGCGAACCAGCCCCGACAAGACGGGAGCGAGACCGTCAGCACCTCGCCAGAGCCCAGAGAGGTTACTGAATGGCTCAGCACCCAGGACGAGTCCAGATAGGACTGCACCAACCAGACGGCCGTCGGACAAGACGCCAGGTTACATGGCCCCTATCGGCAGGAAAATTTCCGACAGAACCACTCCAGAAAAACATTCTCCCGCCAGAACTATACCAGAGAGAACACCAGGACACATGACTCCTGATGGGAAGATTCCATCAGACAGAACGAGTCCCGAAAAGTCTACTCCATCAAGAACATCTCCAGACAAAACACCAAGTTACATGGCACCACTGAACAGGACAACCACAGAGAAAACTACACGCAGACGATCATTTACTTCACCCACGAGAGATAGCCCAGAAAAGAGAAAGACCTCAACGACCTCACCTGAAAAGCCTACACAGAAGCCGGACAGAAGGGTCAGTTCTGGAGACAGACCGCGTGATGTAACATATTCTCCATCGAGGAAAACGTCTGATACTACCACTACCACAACGATCACAAGGGATACTACTGTGAAGAATGCAGTAACCAAGGATAAACGCAGGCTCTCGTCTGGACTGTCGCGTGCAGTTACCAAGAAACGTTCGTCAACTCCTGGCGCATCGCCACACACCAGTCCAACCAGAGATGGTGAGGTTCCCCACAAAGAACGGCAGAGCAGGCCGCGTTCTCGAGGCAGCTCACGCTCAGGGACCGATTCAGAGGTTACAGACGATGAAACAAAGACCACTGAAATTCCAGATGCCAGTGACAGTGAACCGCGCATTGACGACAGACCGGAATCCAAGAGAAAACCCCTCCCAACATCCACAGATGATGAGCCGCAAACTGACGACGATACACAGAAGATCTCAGATCGCAAAGCTCCACTTGACGACGATGAAAAACCTGAAAGTAGAAGAAAGTCGATTCCGGGGTCTACAAAAGATGAACCACACAAAGGTGATAAGCGAAAACCTGAGGCGAGAAAGCCAAGTGTTACAAAACCTAAAGACGATGAAGAGAGTCCTGATGACCGTCGACGACCACAGTCTGGCAAGAAAGCAGTTCCAGATGCGGGCGACGATCGTCCTGGAACTCGTCCACGCGAGGAACCTTCTCCAGAACGCACTACAAAAACAAGGCGTGGTGATATTAATGTAATTACCGATTTCCTCGATCAGGAGCGTCTTCAGTTATCAAAACCAGATGACAAACATCCTACGAGAGACCAGACAACTCGAGACATTCCAGACGATAAAAAGAAATATGGTGACACAGTAAACTTAATTGAAGCTGAAGCAGGGCGCCAACTGTCACCATCACTAAAAAAGAGACCTACAAATGAAGATTCTTCTCCTGAAAGGAAGGAGCCCATGAGAAGAACTCCAGGGGAAACAAAATCTCCACTGTCAACAGATGGTAGTCCGTCTAGCAGGACATCACCAGACCGTAAAAAACCAACAGCTGACGAAATATCACCGGGAAAGAGGCCTGATGCCCCCTCTGGAGAAGTAGTATCGCCTACAAAACGAAAGCCTGACGATGAGAAAGTGAAACCTGATGACACAAAAGGAACGAAAATTCCAGTGAGAGGATCTCCTGACAAGGAATCACCTTCACATGATAAAGGAACACCTAGAGAAAAATCACCAGAGTACAGCTCAGAAGGATCTGTGTCTAAGGAGCTACGACCGAAGAAGGATACTGGTCGAAGGTCTCCAACAGTGCCTGGAGACAAATCTGAATCGCCAGATTCGAGTCCTGAAAGACGTGGATTTTCACCAATAAAACGCTTCAGGACAACACCTTACGGCAAACTGACAAAACCTGGCACTATTCCTGGTACAGACGACCATGAACCAGTACCATATAATGAGGCTCCAGAAAATGAACCGAAAGAAACGCCGAGTTCCAGGAGAGAACCTATCAAACCTAGTAAGCCTATATCATCAAGACCAACTGATGAGCGAAAATCTGGCATACCAAAACCTACCCCATCTCCCATTGACAGCACAGATGTAAATGACCGATCTGTGTCGCCTTCGAAGGGAAGACCATCTGAAGAGCGACCATCTATGCTGCCAGTCAGTAAACCAGTACATGGACAGCCTAAAACAGGAAAGTCGCCAGCCACAACTCCCTTGGAAGAGAAGTTCCCGAAGGATGAAATTACCAGGTGGCCTGATGGTCAGAAACCTAAGGACAGATCACCTGACGCACAGAAAAAAGAAACAGAACGACCTCGACAATTACATCCGAGCGACTCGCCGAGGTCACTGAGCCCTGTTAAAGACAGCCCTTCGGTGCTTACCACTGATGACACGAGGGAAAAACTGAAACCTACAGACAGCGAACAGTCGCCTATTGATGGCCGTAGCCCCAGAAGCAGTCCAGAACGAAGCAGTCCAGAACGTGACTCGTATATAAAAGGACGCCCCACCTCACCAACGAAAAAACCTGGAAGAAGGACACAAGGAGGAGAGTCACCAGATAGAAGTCCAAGTTCAGAGAGCAGCCCAGAACGCAGAAGCCCTCAGAGGCAGCAGACAAAGTCAGGTTCAGATCGTTCGCCTGGAAGCAGTCCTGAACGACAGACAAAACCCAGAAAAGCACCTGAAACACCTCTGCAAAAGAAACCCTCAGATGATGTAACTAGGGGTTCACAGATAAAGAGGCCAACACCAGTAGCTGGCAGGCCCTCTTCAATACCGAGGACGAGCTCTGCACCACGCAGTGATTCGCCTTCTACTGACAGGAGAGTTCCTCGTAGACCACAGGACAAACAGGTTCCTTCTACCGTGAGACCTACGTCTGAGCCAGCGAGAAAACCGGAGAAACCGGGAAGCCGATTCCCACAGGCTCCAGACTTCAGCCACAGGCCAGCTACAACTGCCAGGCAGCCAAAGGCATCCCTACCATCTTCCAGGAGACCGGAAAGTGGAACTTCACCAGCGACGAGTCCTGCACGTAGACGACCCGAAAGACCCGAGTCTCCCACTGCCACAAAGAGGCGTCCGAAGACGTCTCCTACCACGTACTCCCCCTCATCCAGTCCTGAGAGATACCAGCCGAAAATGGCGCCTGTACATCCTCGGGACGACAGGCCGTCACAATACAGTCCAGAAAGGAAGACGCCAAAAGATAGCTCGCCTGCCACCAGGCGACCAGCCACTAAAGTCAGACCAACAGAAAAACCAACAGAAAGAGTTGCTCCAAAACCATCACCCAAGTTCGGTCCTCAAACTAGTCCTGAGCGACAACCAAAAAAACCAATCGTCAATGGATATGACAGAATAGCGAAGTCTCCATCTGGACCAAAGTACCCAGACGACAAGAAGCCACTGAAGCATAACGAAATTCCAACAAAAGAGCCAATGTCTACAAAACCAGGCAAGAAGCCACAACCGCGTCATGATAAAGACCAACCCAGGAAAACAGAAAAACCAGAACAGACGAGATACGCAGCAACAGCTAATTTCATAACACACCTTAGGGAATATGAAAATGATAAGGATGTTAAGAGACCAAAGCAGAGAAAACCGGATGACGAAGACGATAAATCAACCGACAGGTCGTCGACTGTTTCGAGTCCTGAAACAGTGAAAACAGCAACAGACACGCCAAATGATACTGGTGATTTGCATGTGACTTCATGTGACTTCATCGATCGTGAAGCTACTCACACAACCGCAACGAGGAAAAGGACCGAGATACATGTTCCTCACGTTACAGACGAACCATATTCTGACAATGATGATGACCTTAATGAAGATGCTCCAAGAAGACCTCGCGACCAAGACAAAACAGCGCCGAAAACTGCTTCAGTATCTATTACCATATCTTCAAATAAGTCTTTCGATAGACAGAGAACGTACGATAAGACAGATCGGCACGGAGATTACTACAGCGACGAATTTCCCGATGATTTTCCGGAAGAAAATCCACCTGATGAATTCCTTGTTGATGACTCTGACACTGACTTCTCTGAACCTACAAGGAGACCTAAAGGACGTAAACCTAACGACATAAGCAAAATCCAAGAAGAGGAGCCAGGTTTGAAGAAGCCTAAACAAGGCCGCCCTGCTGAGAAGCAGCCGACAACAAAGAAACCCGCAGATACTCATCTGGCACCTAAACGAACAAAACCATCTGCTGTGAAGCCAGCGGACTCGCGAAGGCCAACTGGAAGACCAGACGGGATGTCGCCTAGTAGCGCCCAGAGGCGACCAGATGCTCACAAACCAACAATCCAATCATCTACTAGACCTGAAAGACCAGCAAAGCGTATGCCCAGAGATGGTGACGACACGCGGCCTACACGAACAAATTACGAGAAAAACATTATTGTCAGATCCAGTTCTCCCGGCGATATCAAACCACACAGACCAACTACCAAAAAGGAAATCACTGTTTCCCGTGTTACAGATAACAGCCATTCAACCCGATTGACTTCTGTCAAGCAGCGAGTAACGGTGGCCTCTGCTACCACCAGAGTGACTGGCTCGAAGACAGCAAAGGTGACTACGACCATGGTCAAACAGATTGGCAAAAGACCTGTTCCTCAGGATGAGAATAACAGGCGGAAGCCTAAAACAGATCGTCCATCTATGACTACGGTCATGAATTTCAGAAATGCAACTGTGCCTAAAAAGACGGTACCTGCCAAGAAAGGCGCGACAAAACCAAAGAAAATGGTGAATGGTGTCAAACCTACAGATGAAACGACTACAGATGAAGAACCTGAAGCCCCTGAATTCATCACAGATGACGAGAAACACAGTATTCTCATGTACACAGAGGATGAAAGCGATATAAACGATGACGTTAGGCACAACGAACTGCATTACATATCGAAGATAGAGGAGACAACAACTCGAGAAGATCGTCTTATATCATCCACACAAGACAAATTCAGAGGTGACACACTTACCACTCTGGAGGTTCACCACCCCAAATCTTCCCGTGAATCTTCTCCAGAGTATATAAAGCGACCTTTGCCCGTCACTGATGATGAAGATGGGGGCAGGCCTCGTTTTGCTGACAAAATCAGCGAGCCAGAAGATGATGATGAAACTGCAAGGAGACCATCAAAGACAGTATTTCAGAAACCCATTTTGCAGCCTGAGCCTTTGGATGAAGAAATTACCGATGATGAAGATAAACGTGCCCCAGAGGTTCCAGGACAGCCTAGACAACCAGCAAAGACACCTTATCGCTCTGAAAAGGTGACTGATGTGAGGGAAGTGGAAACAGATGAAACCACAAACGTCAGTGTCGCTGACAGAGTGACTCAGTTCATAGAAAGCCAGAAAACAGCCACTTCACCTTACCAGCCCAAGCCTCAAGAACCAACGGACGATGAACCAAAAATTGATGACAGTCCAAGTTCAGTGAGTAAAGCAAAAGCTTTATTTGAAACTATAGCAAGTACACAGAAATCGCCTACTTCTCCAAGGCAGATCGATATTCTAAGCAGGCCATCAGTCTTTGAAGCTAGACGAGGTAGTCCACGAGTGACTCCGACAACAGACCAAAGTGGAACACCAAAATCGCCTGGCCGTCCAACAGAACCAAAGCGGGCAACATGGCCCCCTCAGAGGCCTCCTTCTGATAATGAAGAAGATTATCCTGAATCGCAAAAGCCTGGAAGAACTTTGCCAACAGGTGGCCAACCCAAAGATCTTGACCATCCAGTACAAGACAAAGAACCCAAGAAAGGAACATGGCCTAGAAGGAAGGAGCCATCTGATTTAGATGGTTATCCACCATCACAACAACCAGACAAGTCACGACCTGATGCTGAAAAGCCAGATGAGCCAGAGAGCCATCTCCATCGTCCTAAGGAACCCAAAAGAGCTACCTGGCCTCCTCAAAGGGTAGAAAGTGATAATGATGACGATGACATTCGTCCTTCACAAAAACCAGACAGGCCCTCTTCTCCTGTTACCCAGACACGTCCAAATGACCGTAAAAGTGGTACCTGGCCCTCTCAGAAGGAAGCAGACGAAATAGATGACGATCATCCTTCAGCACATCTGTCTGACAAGAGATCGCCTGACAGCAAGCGACCAACAGATGACAGTCGTTTGGTGCAGCCCAAGGAGCCGAAAAGAAGTACCTGGCCTCCTCAAAAAGAGCCATCTGACATGGACCGACCAAACGATAAACCTCAACCAGTGCAACCAAAAGAGACAAAGAGAGCTACGTGGCCTCCACAGAGACAACCATCTGATGTAGATGATAGCTATCAACCATCTCCACACCGACCAAAAGGCGATGGTCCTCAAACCAAGCGTCCAGATGACGACTATAGGAGGGAACAACCAAAAGAATCCAAGAAGACCACATGGCCACCACAAAAACAGCCTTCGGACGTTGAGGACGACTATACGCCTTCACGTAAGCCTTCTAGAACCTCGCCTGACAAGGAACAACCGAAGAGATTCGACGGAAAAAGACCAGAAGTGCCACAAGATGAGTACCCTAGTGATGAGGATTCTGAATACCCAGTTGGTTACAGAAGACCATCGAAAGATACTCCAACATACATTTCAGAATCTCCATATGATACATCACCAGCACGAAAAATTTCGAGGCCAATGGAAGAGCAACCTAGAGATGAACCAACAGTTAAACGGCCTACCGATTCGTATGTCACCACCACAAAGGTAGACTTAACACCAAAACAGAAACAACCATTACATCCATCTGACAAAGAGACATCGCCAGAAAGGAAACAGCCTGTACCTACTGACGAAAAGCCTCGAAAATTCTCGACAGATACTTACACAAAAAGCAAAACACCACAGCGGACCTCGTCGCCAGACGAAAGACACGTTGCTCCATCTAGAAAAGATAGTTCCCCAAGAAGACCACAGCCAGAGACATTCAGTACAGGAACGTATCCGAGGAAGAAGACACCACGTGAAAGCTCCCCAGAGGACCGAGTACCGTCGCCCACGCAGGGCAGGCGTCCTTCCGGCAAGGATGAGCCGGAGCGCTTTTCCACCGCTACTTTCCCAAAGAAAACAGCACCGAAAGACGAGGAGCCGTCGAGAAGAAGCCCACAGAGGGAACAGCCTCGCGGAATTTCAACCGATACGTTCACCAAGAAGAAATCACCTCGGGGAGAATCACCCGACCGCGAGACGTCACCACAGAGGAAATTTTCGACAGACACCTACACGAAAGATAAGTCGCCCAGGGACCGGAGGCCAGACGAGCGCGATAAGTCTCCGACGAGAAAGTATTCTTCTCCTACTAGAGATCGTCCACACGAGCAAACACCTGGAAGAAAGCCGTCGAGTGGGACATACCCAGAAAGTGACGGAACGTCACCGACGGCGAAGAGAGATTTTACCAGACCAAAACGTCCAGAAGACTCTCCAAAGGACACATCACCGACGAGAAGAGATACGACGATCGTGAGAGAGAGGCACGACGATTTCTCAAGTGCTACATACACAAAGAAGACATCGCGCGACGTCTACACTGAGGAGAGGGTGTCGCCCACTAGGAAGGAATCAGTACCGCGCCGCGAGTCTCCAGGCGAGGTCAGCCCGACGAGGGCGTCGCCTACGAGGAGAACAGCTCCTGATGACAGAGACCACCCGAAACGGCGCTCGCCCGAAAGGGCGCGATCGTCGCCCTCGGCACCACGCTCTTCGCCGACAGACTTCAGAGCGTCGCCCGAAAGAGGCCCCAGGACTTCCCCAACCAGACGGGAAGAGGACTACCCGAGGAGCAGGGAGTCCCCAGACAGGAACCGTTACTCGCCGGACAGGGCAGAGCGCTCGCCCGAACGGAAGGAACAGACTCCAGCTACCAAGTCCTCGCCAACTCGCAGGACCTCCGCGCCACGGGAACCTGCTGAGCCGGTCAGGAAGACGTCGACGCCCAAGGACCGGAAGGAGCCGACGCCTCAGCAGCCGGGTGGCAAGTTCGGCGTCGCACTGCGACAAGTCAAGGCCAAGACGACCACCGGCACCACCACCACCAGCGTCGCCACCACCACCACAACAGCGCAGACGCGACGTCGCAGCGGGGAGGTCCCTAGGCCCAAGGCTCCGGAGGATGAAGAGGACATTGAGCAGATCTTCGACATCGTAGTTCTCGAGAGAATGGTGAGTGTGGCGGAGTTTTAATGTCATCTTATTTCCACACTGTATGAAAATAGCCGCTAGCTAGAAAGAGAAGGAAGAGTTGCACACGCAGCACTTAAAAGCAGTAAATGATAATTAATTGAAACCCTCAGCTGCCGACAGGTGTTGTTGATATACCTCGATGGGAACAGCTGAAAATGTGTGCCCCGACTGGGACTCGAACCCGGGGCCTCCTGCTTATATGGCAGACGCTCTATCCATCTTTTTTTTTTTTTTTTTTAGGAAGGCCGTTCTTCTTCGGCTACATAAACAGAATAATAGGAAGTCGTCCCGTTACGACAAAGGATGCTCCATACTATAGCCCGCTGCGAATGTTTCGATGACTGTCTTCTCGTTGCTGTGTTGTTTCCGTTGTTTGTTCAATCTCATAAAAAAAAAGGAACTGGGAAGAGGTGCTATGGTTATCTTCTCATGTCATCGATAATCCAGCTGCGAGGCGGATTATGGAATGCGCTCCAAAGAAAATTAGAAAAATATTGCCTATATTTAGGGTTCTTGACGATCGCACAATGTCGTTCGTTGAGGTAATACCAAAAATCGGGTACTGTCTTGTCGCCATTACCGAAGAGGTAGTGAACAGCGTGGCCGCTGATCCACGTCACAGAGTTCGTTTTTGCTCTTGGGAAATAAATCTGATCGGGGAAAAGAAGTGATCGGGTAGTTATCCTGTCGGGAGTCGTGCGTGTGAGAAAAGCCAATATCGGACGCACCAAATACCAAACGTCCTTTGCCGACCCGCATTCGAAACGATGTTCATCCGTGTCAATCACTTGGCATGTGGCACACAAGGGTGAATCAGCTAGGTGGATGTGATGTAGGCGGGACTGGCACAACTGTTTCCCATTAACAGTTACGTACCATGCAGATTGCACGTCAGTATCAAGGGTGATGGCATTCACTGCCTGCCACACAGCGCGCCACTTTGTGTTGGGGTGTTTGCTTTCAATCACATTCGGCGTCCTGTTCATTTGCATGGCAGCATATACCGCCCTCGTCATCATCAAGCGTGTGGGTAGTAGTGCGGTGCGGATGTAGCTTAATTCAAGGAAGAACTGGCTAATGTAGAAGAAAGGTGCTGGGATGTCCGATATCATCACAGGGGGTGCGAGTGAGATTGGTCGTAAGGCTTCCAGTAAGAGACTTGTGAGGCACGTCGGACTTCGTCGCCACAGTTGCAGGTGACAGCTGACGAACAGGGCCTTCGCTCTGTTCTGAACATGACAAAGGCCTAAACCCCCTCTGATCCTCGGGAGGGTTAGGGACTCGTAACGAATCTTAAATAACATGCCCGTATTAACAAAGGATCCCAAAACCGCCAACATGCGGTGAGCCAGGGTAGGTGGTACGGGGAGTATCTGTGCAAAATGGGGGATACGTGACGCCAAATAGACGTTAGCATATCGTGTCCGTTGCAGGAGGTCTAGATGTCGCAGACGGTGGTCACTTATTCCTGCTCTCATCTGATTCAATAAACGCCTCTAGTTAAGGGCTGTTGAACGCTTCATGTCAGATGTGAAATCAATGCCAAGACAGCGGATTGTGTCACTGATTCTTAGCGGTGCGACACTCTCGTCGGGTAGGCCTCTGCCTATAGACAGGGCGTGTGATTTGTGGAGATTGAGATGGCTCCCCGATGCCGCGCCGTAGGTCGCCACCCACGCCAGTGCTGCACGAACTTCGTCATTATTGCGAAGAAGGAGTACCAGATCATCCGCATAGGCAGTGCAGCAAAAAGTGTGTCCACCAAGGGATATTCCAGTCAGGCGTTGTCGGAGGCCGCAGAGGAGTGGTTCCAAGACGAGGGCGTACAATATCGCCGAAAGAGGGCAGCCTTGTCGCACCGATCGCTGGATCTGTATCGGCGGCGTAAGACGGCCATTATATAACACCTTGGACGTCACGCCGCGTAGGAGACGCATCAGTACATTAACTATGACGTCCGGATACCCCATGTGTCGCAGTACCTCCATCAAAAATGTGTGGTCGACTCTGCCAAAGGCCTGGCTAAAGTCGAGTGAGGCCAAAACTCCTGGCAGTTGGCGAGCTGTGGCTAGCGCGATCATATCTCTATATCGGCACAATGCAGAGCGAATATTATGGTCACCACCTAACGATGCCTGGTCCTGCGACACAACACATCGTACTGATCGCTTTAGGCGTGCCGCCAGAAGCCGGGTGAAAATCTTCAAGTCACTGTTGAGTAAGGTCAAGGGCCGATAGTCACTGATCCTGGATCCGCTTCGTGGTTTGTGTATAGGCACAATCAGTCCTTCTAGGAAGGCCCCAGGTATCTGCGTCGTGGGAGACATAAGATCGCGGCAAATATCAGTCCATGCTGGTGCCAGCAATTGTTGATACGTCCGGTAAAATTCCAGAGGAAGGCCATCAGGTCCCGGGGACTTATGAGCAGCCCCAGCCTGTATTGCTTCAATGATTTCCTCTTCCGTTACATCTGCAGTCAAATCCGTCGCCGCTGTCGGAGAGATCGAGCCATAAGTGAGTTGAGAGACTTCGGCGATCACCTCTGGGGGATGTCGATGTTCCGAGTACAGCCTAGTGTAGTGAGCATGAAGGGCGTTTCCTATGTCGCGCTGGGTATCAAGGCGTCGTCCGTCTTCCGTCGTGATAGCTTGGATCAGTGTCCTGCGTCGGCGCCGTCGTTCTGCAATGACGTGGTACATAGACGGTTCCTCCTGGGCCACTCTGTCTTGAGTGCGCGCTCTGACGATCGCACCCTCAAGGTGGCAACGTGTTAATCCGATGATCTGTGCCTTGGCACGGTTCACCGTCACCTGCCGTGCAGGTGAGTACGGCAGTGTTGTACATTCCCTTAAGATGCTGTAGTAAAAGTCCATGGTATGTCTCTTCCATGCTGCAACATCTCGGCCGTAGCCTATCAAGGTCTTCCGGAGGGCTGGTTTGGCGCAGAGTAACCACCACGACAGTGTAGACCGGTAGGTACCACGCCGGCGGCTACAAGAGTCCCACGTGGTCTCTATAAGGCGGCGGCATTCCTGAGAAGCGAGGTGGGCGACGTTCAACTTCCAAAGACCACGGCTGTGCCACACCTTCTGGCGGCCGAGGGTAATAGCGCAGATGTAGGCCTCGTGGTCAGAAAAAGCTGTGGGCCAAACTTCGGCAGCTCTTGTCCCCACAGCTATGGAGCGCGAGATGTAAATCCGGTCGATGCGGCTGGAGGAATGGCTGGTGTAGTGAGTAAATCCGGGCCGATCGCCACAAACATGTTCCCACGAGTCCACCAATTGAAGATTATTTATAATTGTCGTAAGTTCTGCGCAGGGAGAATGATGTGGTAACTGATCCTTGGGTGCTTGGCTACAGTTAAAGTCCCCTCCCATTATCAAGGCGTCCTGACGGCCCATAAAGAGGGGCGTGATTGTATGAGCGAAAAAGGTGGATCGTTCGCGACGCCGACCAGATCCTGACGGTGCATAGATGTTAATAAGTTTGACTCCTTGGATAGTAAGAGCCATGCCTCTGGCGTCAGGGAGATATTCGACGTCTTCTGCGGATATACCTTCGCGGAGGAGGATCGCCACACCACTGCCATTGGCAGACGCATGTGAGACCCAAGTCGTGTAGCCATAGGGTCCCTTGAAGTCTGTGACATACACCTCTTGAAGGAGCGCAATGTCGATGTCTGCTGCGTTGAGCAGGTCCTGTAGCATCTTTAGTTTATGTCGGGCACGTATGTTGTTGATGTTAATCGTCGCTAGACGGTACGTTTGGTCAGCCAGGTCGGCAACTGGGTTGTGTAGGAGGCCAGGTGTGGGCGGCAGGGGCGGCCCCACAGAGGCTGACGATACAGCCGTAGTCACTGTTGTTGGTGGGTGCTGGGTACAGCCGCGGGAGCATCTCTGCCTTCGGCATCCTCCTGGTGCTGTGGCTCATCCTCGACATCATCCGCCCAAGAATCAGATGCAGCAATTGGTAACTGTTGATGAGTGCTGTCAGTAGAGCGCTCTCGCGCATGTTCAGTAGCAGAAGTGATGTTGTCAGACTGAGGCTCAGAAATTGTATCAGCCGTAGCATCGTGACGGGAAAGGTGAGTTGTGGTGGTAGAGTCCTGATTGTCGTCCGACGCCGGATGTTCGTCCGGGTCACACATCCGAAGCAGGCAATCATCGGATGGCGTATGGCGCCGTTTCTTGCGTTTTCGAGGGGACCGTTGTTTCCGGACATGTTGTTCTGAGTCAGAATGCGGGCGACAATCATCTGATGCGGTCTCCATTGGTAGGAAGGCAGAGGTCGGGACAATTTCCGTTTCTACTTCCATCTTCTCTTTAGGCTCGTCGTGGTGGCACAATTGATCACCGTCTTGAGGCAAGTCTGCCGATGACGTCGTAGAGGGGGATATGCTGTCCCCCACACTGTCATCGACCACTGACTGCAATAAGGTGTTTCGATCGTGGACAGGAACAGCTGTTGCGGTTGCAGCCGCTGCATACGTGATGGGGAGTGAAATAGGCGTCGCCGGGGATGGAACTTCACCAACCGGTGTCTGAGACAGTCGGCGTTGAATGCAGGCCGATCTGACATGTCCTTCCTGGCCACAGCCGGCGCAAGTACGCGGTTGTCCGTCGTACATGACAATGGCTCTGCAGCCGCCAATTACTAAATAGGATGGCACATGCTTCGCCAGTTCAATCTTAATTTGTCGCACTCCATTTAAGACGGGGTACGTTTCAAACGTTTGCCATTTTTCAGCCAAGTGGCTTAGCACGTTGCCGTACGGTTTGAAAGCTGTCATCACAACATCTGGCGGGACTTCGAATGGCAGCTCGAAGACCCTCAGAGTGCGAAGGCCTAATCCAGCGTGGTCGATCGTGACAGTTCCTATGTGACCATCAGAATGCTTGAATTTAAGTCCATGAGCGTGTCGACACACAACATCAGTGCACGCCTTTTCATTGATCATTTTTATGTAGACGACACTTTGTGTTATAGAAAAGTGGATCCCAATGATGTCTTGAGGTGCAATATGAAGTTCTTCCCGGATGAAACGTTCAATGTCAAGTGCTCGAGGTCTTGCATAGTCCGCTTGAAATGTGATCTTAATGGTGGACTTGCGATACGAGTGCGCCATGGCACTACCGAGACACGGACGCCTGACACTCGCCGCGGCGGAAGGTAAACAGTAAACACTCGCGCGCGCGGTGCGCTAGCAGGGGGACACAGGCACGACGACCTTGCCCCACCGCTGCTAACAGCGGACTGCGTCCATCTGAGCCACCGAGGACACAGATGAATAGCGCGACTGCAGGGGCTTATCCCTTGCACGCTTCCCGTGAGACCCACATTCCCAAATGTCCACAATCTACATACGTAATGTACCTAATAGATATCTGTCCATACACTCATTACTCACGCACACTAAGGTGTCGGATCCCGTACAACAGTTACTACCTTCATATACTTAAAAGCAGTACTCAGATTCTTGTTCCCCCCCCCCCCCCACTCGTTCAGTCACCTATCTTTTGACTGGTTTGAAGCTGCCATGCTTAACTATTTCGCACTATTTTCTTCACATCCATGCCATCACTTCAGAAAACATCCTCCTTTAAACATTGTTCTTCTTCTTTTCCTTCATCTTCTTCTTCCCTTTCATCACCCGCTATGGCTCCCACGATTCCTATTTCTTTCAAGGTCTTCCAATACTCCTTCGATCAAGTGGCTTATAGTTTCAACCTATTATTGTTATTCTGTTGCTTCCCGTTCTATTTAAATGATCCTGCCACTTGTTTCATCCATATTTTATTTTAACATTGATACTAAAATTTTTTATCTCTTCTCTGCCCACATTGTTTCTAAATTATCTATCTCGTTCTGCTATCAGTCACCTTTTCTTTCATACGTTGTTATGCTTCTAGAACGTTTTGCTCATCATTAATTGTTTTTTAATGCTTTCGTATGAAAACAGAAGTCACTGCAATAACCTAAAATTGAAGAAAGTGCACAAGTGCACTTCCCAGTCCCCCTCCCCATACGTGCAAACATACACACTCACACACACACACACACACACACACACACACACACAATGACAGTCTCACAGGTAGTGTCTGCCTCAAGATCATATTACAAGTAATTTGAAAATTACAAAATAGGTAATTTTAGATTATTTCAGTAACTTTTATTTTCAAACTCATGCAATAAAATACACCTTTTGATAATCGAAGCATGTTCTCAATGCATAACAATTTATTAAATAAAAATGTGTATAATTAACATATTTATATTTACGAAAAAATGGCAACTCTAATAAATTCTGTAAAATAAATGTTCCACAGTCCACTTCATCACAAATCTGTAGAGATGAAGTTATGAGGTTAGTTCAATGAATAATGGCCCACATTTTTTTCCGAGAACGTATTAATTCGTAAGAGTTACAATTTCTTTTATGCATACAATTTTTTCGCATTGTCACCATCACGGCCGGCCCCTGTGGCCGAGCGGTTCTAGGTGCTTCAGTCCGGAACCGCGCTGCTGCTACGGTCGCAGGTTCGAATCCTTCCTCGGGCATGGATGTCTGCCATGTCCTTAGGTTGGTTAGGTTTAAGTAGTTCTAAGTCTAGGGGACTGATGACCTCCGTGTTTAGAGCCATTTGAACCATTTGAAGAGGAGTACGCCTAGGTACATTTGTGTTTCCGTAGGTAACCGCAATCATTTTTACACGAAGGCATTGGCCGTCATGGCGGGAATAGAGCATTAAGAGTTTTGGCGATTACTTTTGAAGTAATAAACAGTTTAATTGCTTTTTCTCCATCTTTCTCGTTTTGATTTGACTGCCCCTTTCAGCACTAGCACTGAATTGTACACACTACGTATAATAACACGATGCCAACAAATAAACATCTGAAAGTCCGTAGCAGATTAAAACTGTGAGCTGTACCAGAATTCGAACCTGGGACCTGTGCCTTTCGCGGGCAAGTGCTCTTCCGACTGAGCTGACCAAGCACGGTACAGAATCCTCCCTTACAACTGTACTTCCGCCAGTACCTTGTCTCCTACATTCCAAACTTCAGAGAAGTTCTCCTACATACCTTGTGGGACTAGTAGCCCTGGCAGGAAAGATATTGCGGAGAAACGCCTACATCCATTTGAACCTGCTTAACTGACACCTCAGAATATTCCCTAGCAAACGGTCCCTCCTTTAAGTAAAATTAGGTTCAAATGGCTCTGAGCACTATGGGACTTTACTTCTGAGGTCATCAGTCGCCTAGAACTTAGAACTACTTAAACCTAACTAACCTAAGGACATCACACACACCCATGCCCGAGGCAGGATTCGAACCTGCGACCGTAGCAGTCCCGCGGTTCCGGACTGCAGCGCCAGAACCGCTAGACCACCGCGGCCGGCAAAGTACGAAAAAGCAAAGATGATGTTCTTTACAGGAAATGCTCAATATGTCCACCATCATTCCTCAACAATAGCTGTAGTCGAGGAATAATGTTGTGAACAGCACTGTAAAGCTTGTCCGGAGTCATGGTGAGGCATTGGCGTCGGATGTTGTCTTTCAGCATCCCTAGAGATGTCGGTCGATCACGATACACTTGCGACTTCAGGTAACCCCAAAGCCAATAATCGCACGGACTGAGGTCTGGGGACGTGGGAGGCCAAGCATGACGAAAGTGGCGGCTGAGCACGCGACCATCACCAAACGACGCGCGCAAGAGATCTTTCACGCGTCTAGCAATACTTTGTTTTTTTGTTTTTGTTTTTTTTTCCTTCTAATAAAACCCCATGTCATTCCAAGCATGTGTGTCAATTTTTACCTCTCTATCTACATTACTCAGTGGTTTATTAAGTTTTCAAATTATACTGACTTTTTGATCACCCGGTATATTACGTGTAAATATGTTTCTCTGTTTCTGAAAAACTTTGCTTGCTTTTGCAGGTCTGCATTTTGTATCCGTTTTGCCCATCGCCACATACTTTGCTGCCCAAATAGTAAAACTCGTTTACCGCTTTTAGTGCCTCATTTCCTAACCTAATTCCTTCAGTATCATCCGATTTAATTCCGCTGCACTCAGTTACCGTTGTCTTACTTTTGACTGTGTTCATCATTTAATTTTTTTTCAAACACTCTCCATTCCATTTGAGTAATCTTCCAACTCTCTTGCCAATTCTGAGACTAGAGTTCTAATTTCTCTCCATTGATATTTAAATCACTTTTAAAATTTCTCCTAGGTTTTGTTTACTGCATGCTCAATTTACAGACTATAAAAGGGCATTTGCAACGATTCGGTTTCACTTCCTTCGCAATTACTGCTTCCCCCTTATGTCCTTTGACTCTTATGACTCAAGTCTATGGTTTTTTATGTCTTCAACTGCACTAATCGTAATGGCTTTATGACACTTTCATCTGTTCTAGTGGCAAAAGGGCACGGACGGTAATTATGAAGATTACGTCCTATTTGTTTATTTCTCAGATTTTTAAGCTGCCTTTATCCACAGTTCTGGAACCTGTAACTTCATAGATCCTGGTAAGGTGAACTTGGCTCACTGGATTTTGTCATTTAACTTGGGTGTTCTGGTTCGCAGCTGGAGGTCGCCGTGGCCTACGACATCCGACGGCGCCTCCGTGCTCAGATCCGAATCGTGCGCCGCATGATGTCCGAGTCGAGCACGACCACCACCACGACGATCAAGACGACTCGCACGCTGCGGCGAGAGGATAAGCTCCATCCTCAGGATTCAGAGCCGGAACACGATTTGGAACCGGAGCCCACGAGCGAAAGTGACGCAGAGACTGATCGGCGCCGACCCGTCGAGCCGGACCGCAGGAGACCCTCCAGAGTAGAGGAGAAGCCGTCGGGCAGGCAGCCCTCCACACAGGAGGAGGAGTGGCCAGCTGGCAGGAGGCCATCCAGGCCGGACGAGAAGCCGACGGCCAGGCGACCGTCGTCACAGGATCTGGAACGCCCGGAGGCGAAGCGTCCGGAAGGAAGGCGCCCGTCAGGGCAGGACTACGAGCGTCCAGAGGGACGACGCCCCGCACCACAGGACACTGGCCGTCCCGAGGGAAGGCGTCCATCCTCGCAGGATTTCGACCGTCCAGAAGGGCGACGTCCTTCGTCACAAGACTACAGCCACCCAGAAGAAAGGCGACCGTCGACACAGGACCACGTGCGTCCTGAGGGGCGAAGACCGTCGTCTCAGGGTTACGAACGTCCAGATGACGTGCGGCCAGAATCGCCAACTGGACACAAACGACCCGAAGGCAGACGCCCTTCCACGCAGAAAGACTACGACAGTCCAGACCACAGGCGACCCTCACCAGAGAGACAGCAGGCTCCTCACGGTGACCGAGAAAAGCCGTACGGGAGGACTCCGTCGAAAGACATACTCCGACCTGTCGGTAAGGTTCCTCAGGAGTACGGACCGACTGAAAAAGGAAAGGGCCCACGTGACATAGATAGGCCGTACGGTAAAATCCCCTCTCAGGACATTCTGAGACCCACTTCGCAAAGTCCGAAGCGTCCGGAGGAACGGCGACCGACTTCCCGAGATTACGACCGACCTGAAGACAGGCGACCGGAGTCACCTGCCCGGGACGAACAGCCGGACGACACTTATCCATCCACGCAGCAGGACTACGACCGTCCAACGTACAGGCGTCCGTCACCTGAGAGGCAGCAGGCCCCACATGACGATCGGGATAAACCTTATGGTAGGACACCATCGCGAGATGTACTCCAGCCCGTAGGGAGAACACCTCAGGAAGATTCGCCAACTGACAAAGAAAAGAGGCCGTACGGAAAAATACCATCCCAGGAGATACTCAAACCCACTGGACAGCGCCCATACCAACCTTTAAGGACGAGCACGCCAAAGACACCTCGAGAAGACGAATCCAAACCTTATGGTAGGATTCCATCCAAAGATATATTGCGCCCAGTCTCGCAGAGACCTCAAGAGGCAAAACCGTTCTCGCCCAGAGAACCTGAGAAAGAGAGCCCTTACAGATCGACTGCAAGGGTTCCACATGATGAGGAAACCAAGCCCTATGGCAGAGTACCATCTCAAGACGTTCTTAGACCAACTTCTCAGAGACCGCAGGATGACACTCCAACTCCCAGGACACCTGGGGAGGAACACACTAAACCATACAGAAGAGGACCATCCCAGGAGATACTGCGACCAGTGTCTCAGAGACCAAAGGAGCCAGAATCTCACACTGACTCTCCACGGGACAGTGACAGTACTAGACCCTACGAAAGGACTCCGTCCAGGGATATACTAAAACCTACGCCAGAGAGACCTCAGGACGCTAAGACAGTACCAAGAGAACCAGAGCGCAAGCCTTCCAGAGATTCTCCAATCGAAAGTGACAAGAAGCCCTACGGTCGAATACCGTCGAAGGATATCTTGAAACCGGTGTCGCAGCGGACGCCAGAGGGCAAACCCTTCTCCCCGAAGGATACTCCGGACTACAGGACTGGAGCAAAGGTGCCTCGTGAAGATGAGACGAGGCCGTACGGGCGGGCACCTTCCAAGGACGTGCTGCGACCTAAGGAGCTGCAGGACTCACCACGGCTGGCAACGCGCGACGATGGCCCTTCACCAGTCGACGACGTCTGCAGGCCATCCAGGGACGGACAGAGGCCAGCCGAGTTTGACAGGAAGCCTTCGAGGACAGAAATTACCGTCGAGCTGAAGCCATCTCCTGGTAAGTCCAAGCGAAGCTCTAACTTCAATAAGGAACGAGTCGCATAAGACGTAACATACCTTTTATTTCCTCAGTGGTGCAAAATATAGAAACGAGGTTTTCAGCAAAAGACAGCACTGAGTTTCGATACATTGTTGTGTCAAGGCCTTTACAGTCAAGTACGGGGCGAGCTGGTACTGGGCCTGAGGGAATTGCAGTTGGGAATATTTTGGAATGGGATTTCCAGCGCCATCATTTGTCTTACAATCTAGAGAAACCTCTCTAATACCTTGGCCAGAATCGGCGTATTGTAATTTAATTCTAGGATAATATGTCCTAGACAAAAATATAAAATCTCAGTTTTTGTGTGTCTACAGAGTAAAATTGTTGACAGGCATGCTCAGACGAGAGTTGTTCATAATACAGGATGAGTTGCGTAAGACATAACATCGCTTTTATTTCCTTGCTAGTGTAAGATGTCAAAACAATGTTATTCGAATATGACAGTACATAAATGACCATGTAATTTTCTTACTTAATTAATACTTTTAACTACTGTATCAGTCGATATAATGAAGGAAGTATCGTTCCTTAGATGGACCAGTATAGTTTTGTTGGCTCCATCGTCTCAGACCGGATTGGAGGACTTAATCGTATACAAGTAGGTTGTTGTTACCAACGCTTTTCAGTATTTATCCTAATAAACAAACGGACAAACGTCAGAAAAAGAAAGAGAAATATTAGAGGATAAAGACAACAAACAGAGTCGGTTGAACTGCAGAAAGAACTACAACTTACTATCAAGAAGATCATAAAACTGAGAATAGAGGCTGTAATAAGGATAAATATAAGCAAGACCAAAGAAGAATCGTTACTTAATTAAGTCAGCCACTTCACCCACTGACACCTTAATTTTCATACTGTTTATTCATGCCTATTCATTATCTTAGTCTGTGTTTAATTTTGATGCATATTAGAGTTCAAAAAATTTTCTTCTGAGTATATCTTTGCTTTACCATGTGCTGTGTGCTGCAGACATGTCATAACAGTTCTTTTATACGAAAAAGATACACCCGATCCTTTCTCTTTGAGTGAACTAGATTTTAGACAGATCAATAATGTCGAACTCAATGAAGATCATCTTGTTGCCTTGAATGTGCTGAGTACTGGCGAAAATAAAGGCAGCTTAAGAGTATCAAATAGGACTTGCGTGAAAAATCAATACCGTCAAAGGGAACAGTCATTTTGCGCTGATCCTATGAAATCATCAAATCAGTCTTTCTGGCGCTGACAAGTCGAGCAACGGTTAAGGAGAGCTCTATAAATCTTGTACAATAAGTGATAAGCTTAAAAAAAATTTTAGTTTTAGACTGGAGAAACTTTTTCTGTCAATTCGTATTTCAAAAAAACATGTTTCCCCCATTTTAACATTAAAAATTTATGACAAGACGTTCCCATGTTGGCGATGGGGAGTCCTCGACTGTACAGTAACTATTAAGTTTTTTCTTAATACCAGTAATAGTCAAAATACAAGCCCTAACGTAGGCCACGTGGATTTTATTACCAGTGTTTACTTGTTACTTTCGTGTGTGGTATTGAAACTGTAAAAACTATTTTTGTAAATCGAATTTTGAGTAGTACATGACACGCTTATACGAAAGTGTTACAGAAGAACACATTCGTTTTTTACTTTGTGCTTAAGCACTTTCACACCCTGTCTGCATACACTTCGGATAACCCAAAAAATATTTCCTGCTGGCAGCGACCAGAATGCTTACCGGATTCGTTCCTTCATCTCAGCCATTGTAGCAGCTACTCTTTGATAGACAATGTCTTTGAAGCGTCCCATTCTACTATATCAGCCTCTCCCAACCTATCAGATACTATTCTTTTTGCCGGCCGCGGTGGTCTCGCGGTTAAGGCGCTCAGTCCGGAACCGCGCGACTGCTACGGTCGCAGGTTCGAATCCTGCCTCGGGCATGGATGTGTGTGATGTTCTTAGGTTAGTTAGGTTTAAGTAGTTCTAAGTTCTAGGGGACTGATGACCACAGAAGTTAAGTCCCATAGAGCTCAGAGCCATTTGAACCATTTTTTTTTATTTCAAGTCGGTCTAGACACCAAGAGACCAACAATTGGGATACTGTAGCCAAAACAAGAAACATACTCGATTTTAATAATTCCGAAAGATACTGGTTTTTTCACATTTAAAGGGTCAAAATTTTTAGTGGTGAAGTCGAAACAAAATGTGTTTCTTCGTAATAGGAAACGCAATACAAAATCCTTTCCTTATTACACCAATAAGAAGGAATATAAGCATATCCATTCTTCGGCAAAAGCTGTAATTCTTTCTTTTTTCCTGTTCGATCCACTACCACTAATAGTGCTTTGTTGATATTAACGAATATGAACACTGAGTTATATCTCTTTTCTTACAAAAATATTTTCTAGAACATTATTCGACACTAATTTAAAAGCAACTTCTATCTGAAGTCGTTAAATTCCCCTGTTTTCTACTAAAAAGATTCGTACGATAGCTCTAAGACATTCGGTCTTGATATTTGTTGCAAACAAGTTTTCAGGTTGGCTCTCATTGTTGCGGTTATTCTGCAAAGGAAATCTTTAGACTGTGAATTTCCGGTATATCTTTCGCGTATATTGTCACCTTCCTAAAGTTACTTACCTGTATCCTTAAGTACGTTAGTTGATGCTGTCGACTATCCAGCAGGCCGAAAACCGCTCGGCAACGAAAATAAACATTAGAATTTTTTTTTTCTTTCTTAAAACTGCGTTTATCTCAAAATGGATTTTGATAGCTTGCAGCAAGGCATAGCGGCTGCAAACGTTTGCAGCATTTGAAATAATTTTTTTTCTGGAGATGGCGACAAACGTAAAAACGTTTCCTGAGTCCTTAATTGCCTACGAAAGTCCGTGTAACATTAATTTGCGCACTGTAGCTTATCGCGAAAACGCGTAATGTACTGACATCGATCTCTATAAACAAATGCAAGGTGTTTAATGTACAAAGTGAAAGCAATGTTCGCAATGCACTTCCCTGGGCCACACCCAAAGTTAGTTCTACATCTATCGATGATTCTGCATTTAAGATAACGTTATGCGTCCTCGTTACAGAAAGTGTTCGGTCTAGTCACAACTTTTGCTTCACATCCCATACTATCGTACTCTTATTGCTGCCTGTTTCGATTTGTACCCATCGTCATCATACTGAAGAAGCTTTTCAGTTACAGTATGTGTGTAGATGCATACATGACGTCCGAAGCCACTCTACGTAATGAAAAAAAAAAAAAGAATACTACGTATGAACGAATTTTATGTATTGAGTTCTGTTGAAATACCTCTTCCTCCTACTGATGATTAGTAGCAATCGAAACTGTTAACAATAATAAAGGTTTGTGATCTTACAATCGCAGGTATTAACGTCCTTGGTGACATTCGTTTCAAGAATATTATTCTGTCCTCTGTGGCAGGTAAGTGACGTTTCCTTCCTTACAGTGGGAAATGTTCTCAAAGTCTGCATAGCTAACTTGTATCCTAAACTTGGGTTCGTATCTTTACCGTTGCTCGGTTACTAATAAACAGTTCGAAAATTTCGAGCAGCTGAACAAGTGTACGTTTGAATATTAACAAACTACACTTTCTTGCCTTTTAGGATGTCTCCGGCCGTACGAGACTAAACATTAGGAACAGGAACATGCCTCTGACCATGACCTACAGCCCATGAAACCATTGTCACAGAGGAACTAAGCAGCTGATGCAGGTAGAGCATGATATTCGATGACTGCAATTTCAATAGCTCCGAATTCAATCATCAGTCAGTTATTGGTTTGATCAATCGCTTGTTCCACCTCTTGCTAAGCGGCATTGAGATTTCGACTCCCCCTTAAACTTTACGTACCATTATAATTTGTTTGGTAAGTCAGCTCGAAGTTAGTATCCAGGAAAGGGCATACGGTGCTAGTAAATCTCTGCATTCAAACCAGTTTTTGAGTTGACGACGATTTGAGTTGTTTACTACGTACAGCCCGGAAATTCAGGGTAAATTCATAGTGGACAAAATCAATGAAGTTTTTAAATTAAATTACAGCATTAATGCTACACTTGCAGTATCGGTGACGTAGGTTCGCTCGCTTCAGGTCCGGCTAGCGTATCTACCAGATCGCACCACCTCTGCCGCAGAGACGTGTTAGTTTGAGTGCTCTCCGCCAGAGTGCTCTTGCAGTACAATCGCAGCCATACAACGGTAAGGCACAGCGCTACCTCAGACCTCAGAGACACAAAGGTTGTAGCAGGCATCGCCAGCAAATACGTCTCCTGTAATCGCATATTACTGCACACTGCACAACGACAATCGAAGCTGTCGGATGCTTTTGCTCCGCCTGTCAACGCCTACAAAATTTCCCTTCACGTGTTGGAAGTCCCTGTTAAAGGGTATGCGTCACACGACAAAAAAAAAAAAGTGCTAACGCATGCACAGGGTGAACCCGAATTGTCAGAATTTCGGAGGTTTTTCTGAGGAACATTTTCTGAGTATATTGTTATAAAGGACCCGTCGTCTCAGGCGATACGTTCCAGAGTAATTGCCCTTCGTTTTCATTTCTGATCGCCGTTTGTATTAGTATTCCACTGAAAATATCTGCAGAACAGTGTCTCTTCTGAAACAGATTTGTTCCATTCACTCACGGAACGTGCTGTTGACGAACAATAATGCCGAGTTAAATGTCCATTGACGTAATAGTGCCGGCTCTTTTCATAGTTGTATTTTCACGGAAACAAAAGGTAGCTAAATTGAATAGATCATAATTATTTTATTATTCTGTAACAATCTGCGGTAGACAAAGGTCCCTTATACCATTTTTTTTTATTTTTTTTTTTTTCACAAGCACACTCAGCTCTAACTTCACAGCGATTATATGTACTCCAGACATAGTATTACCGATTCCCCATTACTTATGTTACTGGAAAAGTGCTACCGTCTGTTTCTCCTCACCTTTCATTGTCTTTTGACCGTCACCATTCAACGGTACTAATTTAATCATTCTGAACAGTGATATGCAGCTCTGAAACTCACGCGCACACGAGACAAGAAACAATGGCCGGTCACCCATGCCTCAGGAACAGCGACTATTCATCATTCACTCATGCTACGGTTCCTCTACCAATTCCCCTACGCACAGCAAATGTTTGTACTTGTTTTTGTTACTTATGTGAAATTGGGTCCGTTGAACACGTACTCTGCCACAAAACGTAGAATGGTGTGGGCTGAAAGAGATACCAGAGAATTTAACAGCGCTGACATAGTGTACATGCCAAAATGTGTCCAAACTTTAAAATGTATCACACACATACCCGATGAATTCGTCACATTTCATACTTTGATAACTTTGAAGTCACTGCATAAGTGTTTTTGCGAAGGTGACGAATAAAAAACATACATCATAAGTTCTACATCTACATCTATATGGATACTCTGTAAATCACATTTAAGTGTCTGGCAGAGGGTTCATTGAAGTACCTTCGCCGGCCGGAATGGCCGAGCGGTTCTAGGCGCTACAGCCTGGAACCGCGCGACCGTTGCGGTCGCAGGTTCGAATCCTGCCTCGGGCATGGATGTGTGTGATATCCTTAGGTTGGTTAGGTTTAAGTAGTTCTAAGTACTAGGGGACTGATGACCTCAGAAGTTAAGTCCCATAGTGCTCAGAGCCATTTTTTAGAAGCACCTTCACAGTTCTATTTCAATCTCGTATATCGCCCGGAAAGAATGAACATCTATATCTTTCCATACGAGCTCTGATTTCCCTTATTTTATCATTGTGATCGTTTCTCCCGATGTAAGCCGGCGTCAACAAAATATTTTCGCATTCGGACGAGAAAGTTCGTGAGAAGATTGCTCCGCAACGAAAAACGCCTTTGTTTTAATGATGTCTTTACCAAATTTTGAACGAAAAACTTTTTGTTTATATTAGTGCACAAAACCAATAATGACTAAAAAAACGAAGCCCCTGTAGGAAAGGAAGGGAATCTGTAAGAGCCACTTGAACGTGGATTCGCAATAAATCCGAAACCACTAGTGGTTTGTTTTAAACCATACTTGTGGGCGGTTGCTGTTTCACATTATAAACATTAGAAAAATATAATAAATTCTGTAACTTCATGGCATATTTCGCCAAGAATAGGAATAGGAGACAATGAGGCACATACGGAGACGTGTCGCCTCATAGGGCAGGTAGTGACTGTGCTGGTAGCAAGTACCCACCCTCTGCAATTTATGTCGGTTGACTTGCCAAAAAATAGCGCGTATGTAGATGCAGAATATGTCAGATGATCAAAATGATCTTCGAATTCCAGCAACACTGTAGCGAAAAAGGCAACCATAAAATTAAATCAGATCGAAGAAATAATAAATTGAGACAGCAATAAATGTACGATTGCGCTATTGTTTTTCATATAGAGGTTTGATGCACTAAAGTTTCGACTAGTACGCTAGCATCTGTACCGCAGTCGAGACCAACGGATGTGAACTTTCAATCGACTACACTGTTACCAAAGTCGGAGTTTCCAGTTGGAGGTGATGTCATAGTGTGAGACTGATTTCCCGCTAGCTAACGGAAGACATTCCTTAAACGCACAACACGTACGGGACCACATAATTAAGGAGGTCTGTAGTACAAGGTGCTTTAATTCATCTCGAGAGGTATTGCCAAACTCTGCTTTCGGTTGTTCCTGACAACGTACGCATCGCCGCCTGGGTTTCCCGTGACGTCAGTTGGGACTTCCGAAAGTTCAGACAGGTCCACAAACTAGCACAGCGGTTCTCAAATTTCCTAAGTACCATCGAACGCGATCCGATGTCAGCCACCACCCGAACAATATTCAGTAATAACTAATCAAACTTTAAACTGATGGAGAAGTGGAACGCAATTACGGAAGACAAATAACATTTGGTTAACGTTCAAATAATAATGACGGGTATTTACAAATTGCGGAAGACAAATAATATTGGTTAACGTCCAAACAATAATGACAAGTTTTATCACAAAAAACATAACAAGTCAGTTAGATTGTTGTTACTACAGGGGGATCCAGCGAGGGAGAAGACAGGGGAAATCAACCCCCCTCCGCCCAGCAGCATAATGCTGAAAAAGCCCGGGTCCACATGATGCACTTTTTTCGATTTTTCGATCAGCTCTAAATGTCCTCAATCTGGTCATTGATAACGAAAAGCACGATAAACAGTTTAAATAAGTGATAGTATAAAACAGCTTCAGAGCACTGAAACTATATGTCATTGCCCCCCGGCCTCCTACAGTCCATCCTGGATCCCACCCCTGGCTGGTACTGCTTATTTGCGACAACATTCGGTTTGGTCTCAGCCAATACGTATCATAAGTTATGCTTCACGTTGATTCTGTTCATCACTTCTGTTTCCGTAGGCGGCAACCGATCTTGCCGCTCGTACCATGTAGAGAATGGCTTTTCCTGGTATTAAGGGGTACTCGCCACCAAGTATTCGAAAAAATATTTCCAGTTCTACCAAAACTCATTTTTTGGGCGTTGTCTTCGCGGAGCCCAAGAAACTGTAGTTTTTCTGGAATTTCACTACCTGAAAATATTTCTTCATTCATTGAACACTGAAGTAAAACCCAGCCATTTTGTCGTCGGTTTTCCAAATCAAGAAAATAAGCGCTAACAATATATGGCAATTGCAGATTTTATTTAATCTGTAAATCAGTATGATTCATTGCTTGCGTCGAGCATCCGTTTCTGTCGGCAGCTTCAATCTTGCGTTGATAAAGCACCGATATGCAAATAAAACCAGCGTCCTTATTTTGAGCTGTCAAAATATTCACTGTATTTCCTTACAAGTCAAGGTCAAGCGGGTTTATTTCTTAAAGGAAAAAAAAATCCGTATCAGTTTGGAAAAAACCACATTATCTGTTACCTTGGCTTGGTCGGCGAACAAACACCTGACCAGTAAAACGAGGAGTGCGACGCGCTTGCTCGAACCGCAAAAGCAGTTTCGAATGAGGTTGCGCAGCAACCGAACGAGATGACGCTGTGATTTAAACACTGGACCCGTATTCGGGAGAATGGCGGTACGTATCCCAGTCCGGCCATCCACATGTAGGTGGTTTTCCGTGATTTCCCTGAATAGCTTAAGACGCATGTTGGGACGGTTGTTTCCTACATCTACATACATACTCCGCAAGCTACCGTTCGGTGCGTGGCGGAGGGTACCCTGTACGACTACTAGTGATTTCCTCTCCCGTTCCATTCGCAAATAGAGCTAGAGAAAAACGACTATCTATATGCATCCGTTTGAGTCCTAATTTCCAGTTTTTCCTCGTGGTCCTTAGATAAAACACATGTTGGTGGCAGTAGAATCGTGTCGTTTGAATCAAGCAGCCCACCTCTGAATTGCTTCATGTTTTCTTTTAATCCGACCTGGTGGGGATCCCAAACACTCAAACAGTATTCAAGAATGGCTCGCACTAATGTCCTATACGCGGTCTTCTTTACAGATGAATCACACTTTCCTAAAATTCTCCCAATAAACCGAAGTCGACCGTTCGCGTTCACTACCACATTCCTCAAATGCTCGTGCCATTTCATCTCGCTTCCCAACGTTAGGAACAGAAATTTAAACGACGTGACTGTCAAGATGGACGCTACTAATGCTGTATCCGAGCATTATGGGTTTGCTTCTCCTAGTCATCCGCATTAACTTATATTTTTCTACATTTAGACTTAGCTGCCATTCATTACATCAGCTAGAAATTTAGTCTAAGTCATTTTGTATCCTCCTACAGTCACTGAACTTCGACTCCGTACACCACAGCATCATCAGCAAACAACGGCAAATTGCTGCCCGTCCTCTCCGCCAGATCATTTATGTATATAGAAAATAACAGCCACCTTATGACACTTCACCGGAGCATTCCTGACGATACCCTTGTCTCCGATTAATACTCACCGTCGAGGACAACGAACTAGGTTCTATTAGTTGAGAAGTTTTCGAGCCACTCATCTATCTGGGAACCTATTCCATACGCTCGTACCTTCGTTAACAGTCTGCAGGGGGAGGGGGGGGGGGGGGGGCATCGTGTCAAATGCTTTTCGAAAATCAAGAAATCTGGAGTCTGTGTGCTGCCCTTCATCGATGGTTCGTAGTATATTTTGTGAGAACAGGGCAAGCTGAGTTTCAGACGAGCGATGTTTTCTAAAACCGTACTGGTCCGCCGACATAACCTTTTCGGTGTCAAGGAAATTTATCATACTCGAATTCAGAATACGTTCAAGAATTCTGGAGCAAATCGATGTTAAGAGTATTGGTCTGTAATTTTCCGGGTCCCTTCTTTTGCTCTTCTTATATACAGGAGTCACTTACGCTTTTTGCAGTCGCTTGGGACATTGCGCTGGGCGAGAGATTAGCGATAAATGCAAGCTAAGTAAGGGGCTAATGTCGTAGAGAATTCGTTCTAAATCCGAATTGGGATTCCGCCCGGACATGGCGACGTGTTTGTTTTCAACTTCTTTCAGTTTTTTCTCTATTACTATGTCGTCCATACGGGACTGTGCGATGGTCAAACGACAGTATGTTCGTACGATTCTCAAACGGGACAGTACACTGGCGACTTCCTTCCCTTCTCTTCCCCAGTTAGACCTTGTGCTCCGTCAGTAATGACGTCCTCGTCGACGAGAAGTTCCACTATAAACTTCATTCTAATTTTCGTTTCAAAAGCTGTTGGTTCCGTCGTATCACTTCACGCGATAACTGTTCTCTTTGATAATTTGGGATAATCAGTGGTTACATGTCCAGTAAAAAAGCTAGTGTAGAAAAATCAGTGACAATAAACATGATTTTAAAAATTTTTCAACTTTTTGTTTTTAAACACCCTTCCAAGAAAATACACTGCTGGCCACCGTAAATGCAACACCAAGAAAGACAAGAGGTAGCACAACAAAATTTATGTTGTAGATAACATGTTGACCAAGTATCAAATGATTACGTTTACAGACGTCTGTGACATGTGGTTCCTGCCAGAATCAGTAGCCAGAGTAGCCGCCATTGTTGGAGATCACCGCTGCCACACGTCTCGGCATTGAGTCAAAGAGACGTTGGATGTGTTCCTGGGGTACAGCAGCCCAAGCAGCTTCCACACGTTGCCAAAGATCATCTGGCGTGGCAGCTGGGGATGTAATCTGGGTCACTCGTTGAGCAACCATGGACCACATGTTTTCTATCGGCGAAAGATCCGGAGAGCGAGCCGGCCAGGGAAGCAATTCAATCTGGTTATTGACGAAGAACCTTTGGACAATGCGTGCCACTTGTGGTCGCGCATTATCCTGTTGAAATATGGCTGTGGCCGAGCCCTGAAGGTATGGAAGGACAACTGGCTCCAGCACCTCGGATATGTAGCGCCCGCTATTTAAAGTACCGGCAATGCGTACTAGAGGCGTGCGAGAGTAATATCCAATATCGCCCCATACCATAATACCCGGTGCAAGAACAGTGTGGCGGTGCATAATGCAGCTGTCCAGTATCCTCTCTCCACAGTGTCTCCACACTCGAATCCGACCATCGTGGTGCTGCAGACAGAAGCGTGCCTCGTCAGTAAAGACAACGTCATTCCATTCTGCCGTCCACATCTGTCTGTCATCACACCATTGGCGACGGAAACGTCTGTGGTTCTGCGTCAATGCTAGACGAAGCAATGGACGTCTTGCGGACAGACCACTCTGCTGTAAACGGCGTCGAATGGTACGCGCAGACACTGGATGATGCGTTACAGACGCAATGTGCTGTGCTATGGTTCGGAATGTCACTGAGCGATCCGTCACTGCCATGCGCACAATTTACCTATCAGCACGTGCAGTGGTGCACCGAGGTGAATGCGATCGACCACGTCGGTCCGTCGTACCCTCCTGCATTCAACGGTCACATATCCACATTACAGTTGTTTGGTTTCGTCCAACACGACTAGCGATTTCTCTGTATGATAATCCACAATCTCGGTAAGCCACTATCCTTCCTCTGTCGAACTCGGATACTTGATCAAACGATGTTCGCTGTTGTCTACGAGGCATAACTGATCGTCTTGTGAAACAACCACAAGGTAAACACACGTGCCGAACGTACACTCGTCGAAATCGCCAAGTCTTAAATGGCGCTATGAGGTGGCGCCACAGGCGCGCGTGATGTGCGTCTGCGCTGAAATTCTAATCAGTTGCATATCTCATCGCTGCAAACCCATGGTGTAAATTTCACTTGATTCGGATGCTGCCTTCAGGGTGTTGCATTTACGGTGGCCAGCAGTGTATTTTACCTCCCAAGGAGTAGCTACCCCCGCTTTGGGAACTAGTGGGCTAACATATTTCAGACAATGTAACGGGCATCACTGTCGAGACTGCCAATACTTACGGGGGTTAGTGTCTGGAAAAATATATCTGCGAAACCGAACGGGTATTAATTAGAGGCGAGTTTAGGGTGTGATGCTACCTCAAAGTGACGCAGGCTCACTGCATACCAGTAAACTGGAGCACGGTTTCTTCATCTACATCGATCCTCTGCAAATCACACCTATGTACCTGGCAGAGGGTTCATCGAACCACCTTCACAATAATTATGTGAAGATGGCATCTGTTCTTTCGGACATGTCCGAAAGAACAGATGCCATTGGTGAACGTGCAGCTCTCTAGAATGAAATTACAATTAAATTGCCTGCTGCGAGTAATGGGTATAATGGCAGGGGCACTACGAATGTAGTGTGTGGACTGTAAGTTGAGAATGTGGGTCTTACGGGGAACGTGCCGGCGATAAATCCCTGCAGTCGCACTATGTGCCCTCGGTGGCTCAGATAGTTAAGAGTGTCTGACATGCAAGCAGGAGATTCCAGGTTCGAGTCCCGGTCGGGGCACAAATTTTCAACTGTCCCCGTTGATGTATATCAACGCCCGTCAGCAGCTGGTGGTATTGATTTAATTGTAATTTTATTCACAATAACTATCTATTATTTCAATCTCGAACAGCGTGTGGAAAAACCGAAACGGTTTGACACGTGTGCTCTCGCTGTCACCTCGCTGCTTTTTCTTTGGCCGATGCCTGATAATTTAGTCACGACGAAGTACATTTGTAGCGACTGTTGCCTCGCCGACGTTGTTTACATACGCCTGCGAAATAATTAAGAGATTTGCTCCTTCCTTATATATTCATAATAAAAGACATAAAGTTACTTAGTAACGTAACAGTCAGGTCTGACTGAAACTGCTGATACGTGAGGAGGTTCATCCTTCGACGATCTCCTTGGCCTTCTCACAGATGGTTTAGTTTTGGCTACATGCATCTTCCTAAAATCAAGTCCGTAGCCGTGAAAATTTTGACATAACGCCACACATAATGCCACTGGTTTTAAAACATATACGCCTTGATTAGAATCAAGAAGTTGTTGTCGTAATGCAAAAAATGGTTCAAATGGTTCTGAGCACTGTGGGACTCAACTTCTGAGGTCATCAGTCCCCTAGAACTTAGAACTACTTAAACCTAACTAACCTAAGGACATCACACACATCCATGCCCGAGGCAGGATTCGAACCTGCGACCGTAGCGGTCTCGCGGTTCCAGACTGTAGCGCCTAGAACCGCACGGCCACTCCGGCCGGCCGGTGTCGTAATGCAAATGAGTAGCGATACTCCTGCTTTGATTAATGGCGAATAAAGTTTGTCACACGGTCCTTCGAATCTTGAGCATCCCAGTATCACATGGTTGAGATTCACAGGTCCATATGGACGAACTGTGCAACGGCCTTGCCGCAGTGGCTACACCGGTTCCCGTGAGATCACCGAAGTTAAGCGCTGTCGGGCGTGGCCGGCGCTTGGATGGGTCACCATCCCGCCGCCATGTGCTGTTGCCATTTTTCGGGGTGCACTCAGCCTCGTGATGCCAATTGAGGAGCTACTCGACCGATTAGTAGCGGCTTCGGTCAAAGAATACCGTCCTAACGGTCGGGAGTGCGGTGTGCTGACCACACGCCCCTCCTTATCCGCATCCTCCTCGGAAGATGACACGGCGGCCGGACGGTCCCGGAAGGGCCACTTGTGGCCTAAAGACGGAGCTTTTTTTTTTTTTATATGGACGAACTACAAGAGCAGAGATGTCAATTTTTGCATCCTGTACAGACGTGGAGAGTATTCCAATATGATGGGAGTTTTTGCTGAAGTTTGCCGTTTCCATTACCGGCGAAATGTTGATTTTTTTTCCCGGTGGTATTCGAAGCAACAGTCTCTAAACTGGTCGTCATCCTATCAGCGAGGGAAATGGCCACTTAAGTGCGACAACGCTCAACATAGCCTGCCGCCGATGCGCAGCAAGACGCGAATGTTGGACAAGTGGGGGCAAGTGTGAGAAGACGAACAGCTGCCGCCCTTCACACTGGGAACTGGCTCGCTGACTAATGAGGCCGCACCACACTGTGTTTTGCGTGCTGTCAGCGGCCTTTGTCTTGCGCTCGCCACAGCCGTCTTGGCACGCGCGTGACGAGGAATTTAATTAGCACCACTGCCGCACCCGAAATAGGGACGCCCCGGCGCGCAACAGGTGGGAGAGGGGCGGGTCTGTGTGATGACAGAGGCGGCGTGAACCGGGAGACACGCGACAGCGTTGCGTAACCTACCTTTCATTGAATTTCGGCGCACTCGCCATAGCCACCTCAGTAGCTTTGTGTTCCATCCTCCGCTGCCACTATCCAGCTTAATGACTGGAGATAGTTTGGCACAGATACGAGGACACTGGACGGCGTACTGCTCTACGACTCTACTTTGTGTTACAACTGGACTTCGTGTTATTGTTGCCAGTGAAGTAGTGTGGAAATAGTGTTGCCAAACGAATAATGACGGAGTCAGAATGAGATTTTCACTCTGCAGCGGAGTGTTCAAATGGTTCAAATGGCTCTGATCACTATGGGACTCAACTGCTGAGGTCATTAGTCCCCTAGAACTTAGAACTACTTAAACCTAACTAACCTAAGGACATCACAAACATCCATGCCCGAGGCAGGATTCGAACCTGCGACCGTAGCGGTCTTGCGGTTCCAGGCTGCAGCGCCTTTAACCGCACGGCCACTTCGGCCGGCCGCAGCGGAGTGTGAGCTGGTATGAAACTTCCTGGCAGATTAAAACTGTGTGTCGGACCGAGACTCGAACTCGAGACGTTTGCCTTTCGCGGGCAAGTGCTCTACCAACTGAGCTACCCAAGCACGACTCACGCCCCGTCCTCACAGCTTTACTTCCGCCAGTACCTCGTCTCCTACCTTCCAAACCTTACAGAAGCTCTCCTGCGAACCATGCAGCACTAGCACTCCTGAAAGAAAGGATATTGCGGAGATATGGCTTAGCCACAGCCTAGGGGATGTTTCCAGAATAAGATTTTCACCCTGTGCGGAGTGTGGGCTGGTATGAAACTTCCTGGAAGATTAAGTATGGAAGGTAGGAGACGAGGTACTGGCGGACGTAAAGCTGTGAGGACGGGGCGTGAGTCGTGCTTGGGTAGCTCACATGGTAGAGCACTTGCCTGCGAAAGGCATAGGTCCCGAGTTCGAGTCTCGGTCCGGCACACAGTTTTAATTTGTCAGGAAGTTTCAATGACGGAGTCGTCTGCTAAAATCAGAAGTTAATCCTGCGTCCTCGAGATCACTCATGTTGTAAAGGATTTATCTTCATATTATTGCTCGCTTTGTTTTGATGACTTGTTGCGGAGGCTGCACGAAAGGTTGCACACTTTTCCTGTGAGTGATTTCCTACGAAAGCAGTCAAATATACGAAAGCAATAAATTATTCAGTTTTTTTGAAATCTGGGCAAAAAAGACACCAACACCGTACCTAAATATGAGCGCAATTTCGTTAAATAACTTTCATTTTGAATATATACAGAGTATGAAACTTCCTGGCATATTAAAACTGTTCGCAGGAGAGCTTCTGTAAAGTTTGGAAGGCAGGAGACGAGGTACTGGCGGAAGTTGTGAGGACGGGGCGTGAGTCAAGCTTGGGTAGCTCAGATGATAGAGCGCTTGCCCGCGAAAGGCAAAGGTCCCGACTTCAAGTCTCGGTCCGGCACACAGTTTTAATCTGCCAGGAAGTTTCATATCAGTGCACACTCCGCTGCAGAGTGAAAATCTCGTTCTATATACAGAGTAGTCAGAAACAGTTTGAGAATCTTGTATGGCTGTTGTAGGGTAGGCAGTGCTGAGAAATAACTGTGACGAAAAAAAGTTCTGTACGTTGCACCTTTTCTGAGTTTATTAGCAATGAAGTTAGCCAATCTGGCCGTTGCGCGTTCAAATTCCAGCGGACCGACGGAAACAGTTAGTAGTATCTGTCGTTCTCATACTGTAGATGATGGCGCACGAGGCTGCTCGGCCTTTGGCTCGATTTTGATGTTTACTAACGTCCCATGTCCAACTTTTGTATCGCTCTGTTGTTCGTTTCCAGGAAAACAAACAAAGCACACCGTTGGTAACGCCGTCTCTGCTGCGCCGCTTGTATTTGCGCGCGCCTTTTTGGCTAACTTCAGTACTAATTAACTCGGAAACCACGCAACGTGTTAATTCTTTTCTTAACAGTTGTTTCTCAGATAAGTATACCCTGAAACGCCCTCACAAACCTTTCTTCAGTGGAAGTCAACCTATCCAAGGAGAAAAATAGTTTTTGTATGCTGTTTGCTTTTTGGTACACAGAAGGAAAACAAAAGAGAAACGATAAAGTAAGAAGTGCATTGTAAATATTGAAAGACATGTTTTGTAGGTATGTATCTCCTCGACATAATAAAAGTCGATGTACTGAAATGCTGTGACGACAGTTTTCCTATTCCTCCTGCCAAGCAGAGCATCTGTTACCAACCTCGCATTGGTCATTAATACACTCTACTACTATTACAAATTTACTAAAAATGATACTAAGCACACTGGACAAAGAGTTATTCACCCCTATGCTACATCACGCTTTGATAAAAAAGATCGTGCTACCCATTTTGTGTGAATTACGATTTGCAGATTTAGCGAGTTGGTGCAGCTCTGTAAACACGGCTGTCGTCTTGAAAGCCGGAAGTGTTCACAACATACTCACCATGATGATGTAGAAGAAAGGATTGCACTTGCTCACAGAAAATGTTGAAATAAGCATTGAGTTTTTCTTCACGGTTATATGAATGAGTGGGTTCAAATCATACTACGCAAAACACCCCCAAAACATCACACAACCATCGACGGCCTGAACTGCACCCGCTACATACAGCGTTTCAAATGCCACATTGGGCCATCTGTGCACTTGAGACATTGCACCATTTGACAAGAGGCAAAAACGCGACTCACTGAATCACACTACAGGTCTCCGGGCAGGTTCTAGCCAATTGCTCTGTAGTTTGCCCCAATGACGACGTTTGGTTTCGCGTGCCATTTGAGCAACGGCCATTTATGAGGTATCCGACTCCAAACGTCCAGTTCATGCAATTCCCTTCGCAGTAGTCGCCCGAAGACTGGCTGAAATGGACTCGCATTCACTCACACCACCAATTCATGTCGAATTTTAAACCACGGCGTGACAGTCACCTCCGGTCATTGTTACTTAGCAATTAATTTCAGGCACTGTCTTACTCTGTGTTACATAATGGCACGTAGCGCATCATTCCTTGAAGTCCGGATTGATACACCAATAAACTGGAGAACTTCTATCACTGTGAGGTCATCAGCATGTGAAAACACGGTAGCTCCTTCCTCCCATTCGGTCACGTCTCTTACGTCGACTCATCTTGCTGCGCGCTGATTCCATACACCTAGCTGGCACATGCACACCAATTAACTGCCATGACTTACGATTTCTACATCTTCAGCGTTCCAAAGCGACCAGTGTGCTCCGTTCAAGAGACTGATTAATATTTTACCCAGTGAGCTTATATTGCGGGCTGTCCCTCATAACCTGAATTTCACCATTCAGTGCTGGTCTGAGCTGGGACCCACGAGAAATACGAACTTGTGACGTCACATTAGTCGGCTTGTCCGCCACACTTCGCGAACGCTCGGCTCCGCGTAGGACCGACGGCAAATCAATAATCGAGAAGGTACGCACAAAAGGACTTAATTTAGTCGTGTGCTGTCGAGAGCTCGCATGCATTTAAACGCGCAGTCAAGAATGATTAAACTCGTCTGAAACAGAGACGCAAAAGAATCATGACATTTAGCTGTAAGTGCGCATCGATTTACATCAATGGGGAAAGATGGAAATTTGTGCTGGACTGGTATTCGAACCCGAGTCTCCTGCTCGCTAGGCAGATCCTCTGACCATTGGACACAGTGGTCGTGGCAACTGCACGCCTTCCGTCAGACCCAAATTATCAACTTCCCCCATACACTACTGACGTAATGCCCTTGCCCATTATGCACTTCACTCGCAGCGTTTCGGCGATTCCCATAAGAGTTCGAGTGTGGTGTGCATCTGCACTGAAGGGATGATTGGCCAGCCTCGTCTTCATTATACATGCGGTGTCTGTTCTTTCTGACATGTCCGAAAGAACATACGCCACATACCAGGTGTCCCGGTATGAAATAAGCGTTTTTTTTTTGTGAAAATGAAACACTAATTTTGAATTGAAAAGTAAAGACATTTTATTCAAAGTACTGATCATTGCTTTCTATACATTTTGACCACCTTTCTGGCAATTTGTGGAGGCCACGCCAATAGAAATGTTCGTCTTTTGAAGCAAACTAATCAGACACCCAATTTTCGACTTCTTCGTAGGAATCGAAGTGTTCCTCAGCCATTGCGTGTCCCATTGATGAAAACAAATGGTAGTCGGCAGGGGCCAAGTCTGGTGAATACGGCGGGTGGGGTAGCAGCTCCCAGCCAACTGTTTTGATTGTATCCTGAACAAGTTTTGCTTTGTGTGCAGGCGCATTGTCGTGTAAAAAAATTAACTTGCCATGTCTTCTGGCCCATTTTGGTCTTTTTTCGATCAATGCATAGTTCAGATTGATCATTTGTTGTCTGTAGCGATTAGTATTCACAGTTTCACCGGGTTTTAGAAGCTCATGATACACCACACCTTTCTGAGCCCACCAAACACAGAGCATTGTCTTCTTGCTGAATCGATCTGGTTTTGCAGTCGATGTTGATGGTTGTCCCGGATTAACCCATGATTTTTCCCGTTTAGGAGTCTTAAAATAAATCCATTTTTCATCGCCAGTAACAATTCGATGCAAAATTAATTTTCTTTCATGTCTTTGAAGCAAAATTTGACAAATGGTTTTTCGGTTTTCCATCTGTCTTTCATTCAATTCTTTTGGATCTTTCTCATAGCTTTCAACCGGTCAGAAATTGTTTGTTGTGCAACATTTAGCATTGCTGCCATTTGCTTCTGACTCAAAGTATCATCTTCACCCAATATTGCTTGCAACTCGGCGTCTTCGAACATTTTTGGTGGTGTTCCACGTTCTTCATTTCTTACACCAAAATCATTATTTCTGAATCGTTGAAACCATCTTTTGCATATTGCTTCTGATAGAGCATGATCACCATATGCCTCAACAAGCATTCGATGCGACTCTGCAACACTTTTTTTCAAATGAAAATAAAAAATTAATGCTTTCCGCAAATCATCACTTTCTGGTACAAAATTCGACATTGTTGTTAACACGATGAAAACATATGATGTTGTTTGTTGCATGACTTGATGTATACCAAATATCTTTGACAGATGTCATACCAACTAAAGAAAAAAAATTAAGGTTCGTTCACAACAAATGTTCCCTATCGACACATTTGTATCTTAACGTTCATTTCATACCGGTACACCTGGTATATGGGCGCCTGAACTAGTTACTAGTTCCCCGCTGGAGACGGCTTCTGCCACTAGAGTCTACCGTGTCACGTGCTGCGACGTGCGCACCGAGACCTGTCTTTCTCGTAGGTCTCGGTCTGAGCGACGCGACGCTGTGTTGTCGATCCGTCTAGTGTGAGCACGCACCGCCGCTTGACAGAGACGTTTCCTACCCTTCAGCTCTGTTGATTTACACTGTACATCGACCTTGACCGTATCAAAGAGCATATTACGGCTCGTCTTTGTGCATCCTCCATCCGTGACGAAAGTTACCGAACAACCTAGATCGTGAACGGAAGACCTCCACCTCAGGAAAAGATGCTCTACGTCCCCGTGTAAAGCGACGAAGTGTGGGCGACAGTCTGTGTCGGAGGAGCGTCTGAGCATTCCTTGGAGACAGGAAGCTGAGGGCCCCGACGGTCGCTATCAGTGCGGGGGCGGCGGGGGCGGGCAGCCCGAGTGACAATCCTGGTTCTGCGATAAGAGGCGGCAGCCCTGCTACTCCTGCTCCTGCCCCACTGGGGGCGGCAGATCTGGCCCAACGAGGCCTCTGCAGCGCCGTGCTGCCCCTAATGACCAGCTACACTACAAAAACAGCCTAAGTGGCGCTTTCACTACAACACTGCTCCTCCATTCGCCCCTGTCATAGTCCGTATCCTTGTCAAAGGCCTTTCCTCTGAGCAGCAGGTATTTTCTTCCGCGGATTCTGCGAAATGCGGAACATTTCCGTGGCACCTTCCGAGAGGTCTGGACCGGCTGTCAACACGCGATACAATCATCTGGAATTTTTTAAAGCTCAGAATTGTAGCTTGCATGAAAGGGATGCAACATCTAAAAATCACGGTTATACATTTGAGCTTGCTCGAATATATCTCACCACAATTGTAGCGTCCTCAGCGGGCGTTTAATTATTCCCTCTGCAAGTATTACAAAAATACTATGTGTATCCTTTATGTGGAATTAAATTTATTCCCCAAGTAGAAGCAAGGAAGGATTGGTTTAACGTTCCGTCGACATCGAGGTCATTAGAGACGCACAATCTCGGACTGTGCCAAGGAGGGGGAAGGATTTCGGCCGCACCCTTTCAGAGGAACCATCCCGGCATTTGGCTGGAGCGCGATGTAGAGAAATCACGGAAAACCTAAATCTGGATGGCCGGACGCGGGTTGAAACCGTTGTCCACCCAAACGCGAGTCCAGTGAGCTAACGACTGCGCCACCTCGCTCGTCAGGTAGCCAGGCACGGCGATCTCTCTTTCATTTGTGCCTTGATAATCACGAGCAGTTCACCTGTCGAAATACTCACGGTTATCGAGAGATGAAAATGGGCTATGTATTTTCCAAAGAAGCAGTCACGGTATGCTGTTTCATCTAAATGTAGACCATAAGTGGGTAATTTTAGAGATAGTCCTCCTTAATGCGATGCATTGTCGCGACCATTCCGCCAGCTCTGTGTCTACATCCATACTCTGCGAAGTGCATGGC
Organism: Schistocerca nitens; assembly: GCF_023898315.1. Lineage (NCBI taxonomy): Eukaryota > Metazoa > Arthropoda > Insecta > Orthoptera > Acrididae > Schistocerca > Schistocerca nitens. The sequence continues at coordinate 1,233,161,715 of NC_064614.1, read as the reverse complement.
ACAAGGTATTTCCGATTGCATCGCGTTCCACTTGCATCTGGAGCGTGTGAAGTGGATTGCATACATGTCTCTGTGCGCTGTGTACACTGACCAGTCCAACCCTCGTGGTTCCTGTGGGAGCTCTAATACACACCTGGATTCCTCACTTAACTTTCTAAGTAGGCTTTCGCCGGATTTGACAAGCCTAGTTGCTGTTATTTGTTAACGTCCAGTGCCCATTATTAGTCCTATTTACGATGTGTTCCACACACTTCGGCGTTTCTGTAATGGGACACACAAATGTTCTGTAACCAGTCTCCTTTCCAGACTTACTGCGTTTTTGCAGTGCAGTATCCTAGCATCAACACTTTGTGCCTCCTTTGTTACCTCTGACTGACCCTATGTGGATTATTCCATTTAATACCCACGAAAATCCTCACTGACAGGTACTTGTATGAATTAAATGATTGTGACTATAATATACTGGTACTTTAATCTCAGGGTATTACGTTTCAGCGTTCTGAGCATCTAAAGGAAGTTTCCGATATTTGTACCAGTATCTGGATATTGTCACGCTTTCCTCGGATAGTACTTCATTGTAGATACTGCATCATTCGCAAAATGTCTGGGGAACGTACTAATATCGCCGGCCAGGTAACTGACATACACACTGAGGTAACAGTACTCACGTGATACCTGCTAATATCGTGTCGGACCTCCTTTTCCCCAGCGTAGTGCAGCATCGACGTGGCGTCGACTCAACAAGTTGCTGGAAGTTCCCGGCAGCAATACTGAGTTGTGCTGTCTCTATAGCAGTCTATAATTGCGAATGTATTGCCGGTGCAGGATGGTGCGCACTAAATGACGTCTCGATTATGTCCCTTAAATGTCCGATGAAATTCAAGTTGGGCGATCTAGGTGGCCAGATCATTCGCTCAAATTATCCAGAATGTTCTTCAAACCAGTCGCGACCAACTGTGGCCCGGTGACATGGCGCATTAGCGTACATGAAATTTGCATCGTGAAGTCCATGAATGGCTGCAAATGGTCTCCAAGTAACTTCCTGGCAGATTAAAACTGTGTGCCGAACCGAGACTCGAATTCAGGACCTTTACCTTTCGCGGGCAAGTGCTCTGAGCTACCCAAGCGCGACTTAAAGCTTAAATGCCGCCAGTACCTCGTCTCCTACCTTCCAAACTTCACAGAAGCTCTTGTGCGAACCTTGCAGAACTAGCACTCCTGGAAGAAAGGATATTGCGGAGACATGGCTTAGCCACAACCTAGGGGATGTTTCCAGAATGAGATTTTCACTTTGCAGCGGAGTGTGAGCTAATATGAAACTTACTGGCTGATTAAAACGCTATACCATAGGATGGTAGAGCACTTGTCCGCGAAAGGCAAAGGTCCCGAGTTCGAGTCTCGGTCCGGCACACAGTTTTAATCTGCCAGGAAGCTTCATATCAGCGCACACTGCGCTGCAGAGTGAAAATCTCATTGTGGTCTCCAAGTAGTTGCACGTAAACATTTCAAGTCCGCGATAGGTTCTTTGTGACTCGAGGATCCAGTCCATTGCATGTAACATAGCCCACAACATTATGAAGGATAACTAACTTGCACAGAGCCTTGTTAACGACATGGGTCCAGGGATTTGTGGAGTCTGCGCCACAATCGAACCCTACCATCAGCTCTTACCAACTGAAACCGGTTCAAAATGGTTCAAAAGGCTCTGAGCACTATGGGACTTAACTTCTGAGGTCATCAGTCCCCTAGAACTTAGAACTACTTAAACCTAACTAACCTAAGGACATCACAGACATCCATGCCCGAGGCAGGATTCGAACCTGCGACCGTAGCGGTCGCGCGGTTCCAGACTGAAGCGCCTAGAACCGCTCGGCCACTCCCGCTCTCAACTGAAACCGGACTCTTCTGTACAGGCCACGGTTTTCCAGCCGTCTAGGGTCCAACCGATATCGTGACGAGTCCAGGAGAGGCGCTGCAAGCGATATCGTGCTGTTAGCAAAGGCACTGGCGTCGCTCGTCTGCTTCCATAGTCCATTAACGCGAAGTTCGCCTTACTGTCCTAACGGATACGTTCGTCGTACGTCCCAAATTGATTTCTGCAGTGATTTCATGCATAGTTGTCTGTTAGCTCTGACAAATCTAGTTTTCTACTGGCATTACTCTCTTCACGCTGAGCCGGCCGTTGCAGCCGAGCGGTTCTAGGCGCTTCGGTCCGGAACCGCGCTGCTGCTACGATCGCAGGTTCGAATCCTGCCTCGGGCATGGATGTGTGTGATGTCCATAGGTTAGTTAGGTTTAAGTAGTTCCATGTCTAGGAGACTGATGACCTCAGATATTAAGTCCCATAGTGCTCAGAGCCATTTGAACCATTTTCTTCATTCTGTACACCGACCTATCACTGACAGGGTAAGAGTTACAAGGTCGGAGATAGGCAAGAGCTTACTACTTCCAATAGCATCCTGTTTAGTAAAGCACTGTGGTGGTCATAGCGACCTTCGACTGCTTTACATCGTCCCTCGGGCGCGCACACATGACACGCGACCTCGCTCGCCAGCCTACGGTTCTGCGTGTTCCGGAGCTGCCGTGGTTCGCCGCCCGCTGCGGCCGCGACTTTCCGGCAGGTGGACGGGGCAGGCGGAGCACATTTCCTGCCCGCTGTGCGGCGCTTCCCGTCGCTTCCTGTGGGGCCAAGTGCGAACGTCCGTTTCCGCTGTGTGCTGGCTGCCGCAGACTCACGTGCCTCACGCGAACGAGTAAACTGTTTTGGAACGGAGCTAAAGTGAAGGCACTGGAAACACATCTTAAGAAAGGATGTAGGAGTCTTATATCAGTCGCAACTACACTGCTTGCCGTCCGCCCCGACAGCTGACAAGGGGAGGCCGCCAATTGTGAAATTCAGATTCGATTCATACTGCGCATAATAAAAGCTCATGGCCAGAGGTGTAATGTGGCAAAGCACCAAGATGCACTTCTCAGCCGTTGTCGAGAAAATCGACAGTTAAAAGAAAGCGTTGCGGTGAAATAGTCTCTACGATTAATAATTTTCTATAGCGACGTGGCGCAGCGGTAAGCGCTCGGGTTCGTAATCCAAAGGTCGCCGTATCGAATCTCGCGCGCTGCCCGTGAAAGGTAAAGGTCCTGAGTTCGAGTTCGAGTCTCGGTTCGGCACACAGTTTTAATCTGCCAGGAAGTTACTTGGCGACCATTTGCAGCCATTCATGGACTTCACGATGCAAATTTCATGTACGCTAATGCGCCATGTCACCGGGCCACAGTTGGTCGCGACTGGTTTGAAGAACATTCTGGATAATTTGAGCGAATGATCTGGCCACCTAGATCGCCCAAGTTGAATTCCATCGGACATTTAAGGGACATAATCGAGACGTCATTTAGTGCGCACCATCCAGCACCGGCAATACATTCGCAATTATAGACTGCTATAGAGACAGCACAACTCAGTATTGCTGCCGGGAACTTCCAGCAACTTGTTGAGTCGACGCCACGTCGATGCTGCACTACGCTGGGGAAAAGGAGGTCCGACACGATATTGGCAGGTATCACGTGAGTACTGTTACCTCAGTGTGTATGTCAGTTACCTGGCCGGCGATATTAGTACGTTCCCCAGACATTTTGCGAACGATGCAGTATCTACAATGAAGTACTATCTGAGGAAAGCGTGACAATATCCAGATACTGGTACAAATATCGGAAACTTCCTTTAGTTATATATATATAAATGAATTGCTTATGCGTGTTGGTGAAGGCGGATCGCTCTCCAATTGTACCGCCTCCATTTTTCCGTTTGTTTAACAGGGTGTACCAAAGCTCTCCCGTCCGCACTGATTTTCGACGATGTTATAAGTTGCGCTAGGGACCGCATCTATCTTCTTTCGAAGTTAGCAGGCAACTACGCTAGTTATGCGGCGGCTCGTTTCGGCCCATTCAACGTCTGTTCTTCAAGTGTAACGAGCGAGTAACGGAGTTTATATTTCATACCTGCCACAGCAAATTTGTGTTCGTGGGGTCTCTATTCTAATTCGAACGTTTGACTTGCGCTATACGTATTCGTTTCGGAATATCGTTTCTACGTCTTCCGTTAACTATACGTGGTTAACATTATGAAGACAATTAATAACATTTGTGAAATACAACTTTGTTTACGGAAAACATAATGATGTTCGAAGTCGCCAGTTTTTCCACGACAAACGACTCTCAACAACTTATTATATGCATAATTGTTGAAACTGATTGCCGGGAATTATATATATATATAATTATAAAAAACAAATACTAAAAAAAGGTTGCATAGCGTGAGATTCGATCTGGCGACCTTCGGATTCGGATTACGTCGTGGTGCAGCGGTAAGCGCTCCTTACCGCTGCACCACGACGCTGTAGAAGGTTATTAATCATAGAGAGTATTTCACCGAAACGGTTTGTTTTAACTGTCGATTTTCTCGACAACGGCTGAGAAGTGCATCTTGCCACATTACACCTCTGGCCATGAGCTTTTATTATGCGCAGTATGAATCGAATCTGAATTTCACTATTGGCGGCCTCCCCTTGTGAGTGGAGCCGGCACGGTAGGTCAGCGTGTTCGATCATAGGTTTAGCTGCCCGCTTTAATAAAAACTGAGTTAATCCATCAACAACGAACTTAAACGCGTGTCTTACGACGTCCGCCGCAAACAGTTGCAACGAACGAAAGCGAACAAAATGAGATTTAAAAAAAAAGTGGTCAGCGTGACGGATTGCCGTCCTACGGGCCCGGGTTCGATTCCCGGCTGGGTCAGGGATTTTCTCCGCTCAGTGACTGGGTCTCGTGTTGCCTTCATCATCATTTCATCGCCATCCGGCCCGCAGGTCGCCCAATGTGGCGTCGAATGTAGTAAGACCTGCACCAAGGCAGCCGGACCTACCCCGTAAGGGGCCCCTCGGCCAATGACGCCGAACGCTCATTTCCATCACACTGCTTGCCGTTAAAATTTCCAACATTATGAAAACGACGTACAGCAAAGGAGCAAGTTAGGGTACTACTTGCTTGGATACGCAAATGATTCTCAATTCAGCCCAACTGCACTAATAGATACATTTCAAATTTTTGTGCCTTATGTGATCAAACACTCCTATGTAGTACTGAGTTGACCACAGAAGCGCCAGTAGAAAAGTAGTAACAGTAGAACTACTCGGTCTGGAGAGCTCATTGAGTTCGAATGTATACAGTTGATGTCTCTTGTGTAACAAAAACATTATTGAATTTCAACCCTTCTACAACTACCGAAATCGACTGCTGGTGATATCATTGTGAAGTGGAGGTATGAAGGGACAACCACGGTTAAACCAGGACCAGGCGGACACCATGCGCTTACAGACAGGGCACGCCAGGCCATGAAATCAGCGGAAGGGATCACTGGAAAGTTTCAAAGTGCTGCCAGCAGTCCAAGTATCACAATGCCTGTGCGCAGTGTAATCCTCCCCCTCCTTCCTACTTCCATCTATTGCCCACATTAGTCTTTTATGAAGATTTGAGAGGAGCGAAGATTACAAAAAAGCTTTCTAGTTTACTTATCTTTTCATCTAGAGTTGGTGCCAGTTCTTGTCTAGAGGTCTGATTATTAAAGCTGAAAATGTCACATTTTAGGTCCTCGCGGTTGGATTGAACTAAATAATTTTTAAGATTGTTGTTGCAAAATTTTTGTTTTCGCGGAAAATCTATTTTCTTACATTTAGTGTATGATACAGTCTTTTGATTTTTCGCATTAACAAAGCCGAAATTACATTGTTCGCACAAAATACAAAAATACGTCCGATCGCATCAGAGGCACGGTTACCACCCTCACACACTACAGAAACAACCATATTCCAAAGGGTTTACAATTTTTCTTAACAAGTGAATTTCTACTAGTTTCTGTTACATTATTACTTTCGGTGATTATTTCATAAAGGATTTCAGAAATAAACATAATAACCAGTTCAGTATTGCGTAATTAATAATATAAATTTTAAGTGTGCCAATAGTTCGTAATTTCAAATGTTTCTAAAAAAAATAATTTTAACTGTACATTCAGAACTAGCACTTATCGATTATAACATCGAAACTAAAATATTTTATAAAGTAAATCATTTTCATAAATTATAGCTTGAAATATAAGATACAGTGTATAAAGTTATATGAAAGTTTTCAGAAAAGCAACTCGTGTTCTTCATATATAACATCCTCTGCGTCGTGGATAGAGAAAACTTGGTTGATTCGTACACTATCGACAAGCATTTGACTCATTACTGCCTCGACATCTTCCAAAGAGAGTTCTTTTCCGTAAGATACCTAACCAGGCTTGCGAATGTAGCATAAATTTCCTTTCAGTCATGACGCAGCGCTTTAAGCGCTTTATCGCAGATAGAGGGTCACCTACAGACACTGAAATGGTGTCTATTGTGTCTCAGGCGAGTTTAATATGCAGGCCTATTAAAATTTACTATCCACACTCTACTGATAATATTAGATCTTTGTTAATGTTTCACGCTGTCTAAGAATTGTGTTTCACAATATCTTTTGAGTGGCGTTCTCGTAATGAAACAAATCAAAAAAGTCATGCCTCTCTCTGGTAGGCGGACGTGCTTTGTAGGTTACATAACGGTTTACCAGGGCAATATTTCGTCCACGCAACGACAGTGATATATTACAGCGCAACTTTACGACCTACGCCGATCCATGGACACCCATTAGCTTGCCGATGAAGGATGCGCACGACCACGTTACGTCATTCCTTTGGGGCTTGGAATAAATCTTCCGTCCTCCAGCCAAGAAAAATACGATGTATAAATTACTTTACAACTCGGAAAACTGATTTGAAATTTAAACTACTGACACGTGGAAACATCGCTGTTACCTGCTTCTGTACTCCAGAAGACGCAGTACGATGTGTAGCATAGGGTACAAATTGTTGCAGGGTCATTGTACTCCCTGACTGCCACATTCGCGGATAGTGCACGGAAAAACATAGCAACACATTTTACACCATTGTGTACTGCTCAGAATAGATGAGAAGTTGGGAAACGATAATTATACGAGGGTCACACCATAAGTCATGGCAACTATGGTATATCTTGCAATAATGCGACAAAATGAGAATTCCACGATGCGCATTGAACCGTACGGCACTGTGCATATGAATGACAACGTAAAATATGGTTCCAGTACAGCAGGTTACGGCAAAGGTTGAAGTGAAACACACGCATTGGAACCCTGTGTAAATTTACTGTGCACGCGCACAAATGGAACAAAAATGAATCAAAATCAAATACTGTCCTTCAAAATAGTACCCCAGTGCATCCATACAGCGTTGCCAAAGATGGAGAAGCCGCTGAAAGCCATTACCTTCGCCACCCGTGTGTGCCACGTGTCGCCGAAATGCCGTCAGGATATTCGCCCTATTTGCAGAGTGCCTCCCACGCAACGGTTTCTTTCAGCTGTGAAATGAGGTTGAAGTCGCATGGACTGAGCTCTGTTGAGTAGCATGGGTGGAGCATGATGCATCTTGTAGCTCTGCCAAACTGAATATTTCAGGCAATGGCATCGAGTCATCTTCTTATGCGGTGGCATTCTGTCGGTTGATTGTGGTACTGCTTGCTGCTGGCTTTCAAATATATTTACTGCGGTTATGGCGATGTCACACGTTCACAAGATATACCATAGTTGCCATGACTTACGGAATGTCCCTCATATCAGCATGATAATGCATCCTGTCATAAAGCAGCTTCTGTGAGGTAATGGTCTGCGGACAATAACATTCCTGAAATGGAGTGACCTATTCAGAGACTCGATGAGAACCCAATGAGTTCGCTCCACACCAACGTCACTATCTTCTGTTGTTTCGGCTCTTGAGGAAGAATGAGCTGCCATTCCTCCACAGACATTCAAATACCTCATTGAAAGTGACCTTAGCGTTCAAGCCATCATGAAGGCGACACAAAGGTGGACACACCCCATATTAATGGCCATTAAGAGGTATTCGAATACTTTTGATCAGATAGTGCACCTGAAAATGGAGATTCTACTGCAGCAATTGGATATGTCAACAAAGTTCAAAGAAACATTGTTTTGGTTTCTTATTTACGAGGTGCATTCAAGTTCTAAGGCCTCCGATTTTTTTTCTAATTAACTACTCACCCGAAATCGATGAAACTGGCGTTACTTCTCGACGTAATCGCCCTGCAGACGTACACATTTTTCACAATGCTGACGCCATGATTCCATGGCAGCGGCGAAGGCTTCTTTAGGAGTCTGTTTTGACCACTGGCAAATCGCTGAGGCAATAGCAGCACGGCTGGTGAATGTGCGGCCACGGAGAGTGTCTTTCATTGTTGGAAAAAACCAAAAGTCACTAGGAGCCAGGTCAGGTGAGTAGGGAGCATGGTGAATCACTTCAAAGTTGTTATCACGAAGAAACTGTTGCGTAACGTTAGCTCGATGTGCGGGTGCGTTGTCTTGGTGAAACAGCACACGCGCAGCCCTTCCCGGACGTTTTTGTTGCAGTGCAGGAAGGAATTTGTTCTTCAAAACATTTTCGTAGGATGCACCTGTTACCGTAGTGCCCTGTGGAACGCAATGGGTAAGGATTACGCCCTCGCTGTCCCAAAACATGGACACCATCATTTTTCCAGCACTGGCGGTTACCCGAAATTTTTTTGGCGGCGGCGAATCTGTGTGCTTCCATTGAGCTGACTGGCGCTTTGTTTCTGGATTGAAAAATGGCATCCACGTCTCATCCATTGTCACAACCGACGAAAAGAAAGTCCCATTCATGCTGTCGTTGCGCGTCAACATTGCTTGGCAACATGCCACACGGGCAGCCATGTGGTCGTCTGTCAGCATTCGTGGCACCCACCTGGATGACACTTTTCACATTTTCAGGTCGTCATGCAGGATTGTGTGCACAGAACCCACAGAAATGCCAACTCTGGAGGCGATGTGTTCAACAGTCATTCGGCGATCCCCCAAAACAATTCTCTCCACTTTCTCGATCATGTCGTCAGACCGGCTTGTGCGAGCCCGAGGTTGTTTCGGTTTGTTGTCACACGATGTTCTGCCTTCATTAAACTGTCGCACCCACAAACGCACTTTCGACACATCCATAACTCCATCACCACATGTCTCCTTCAACTGTCGATGAATTTCAATTGGTTTCACATCACGAAAATTCAGAAAACGAATGATTGCACGCTGTTCAAGTAAGGAAAACGTCGCCATTTTAAGTATTTAAAACAGTTCTCATTCTCGCCGCTGGCGGTAAAATTCCATCTGCCATACGGTGCTGCCATCTCTGGGAGGTATTGACAATGAACGCGGCCTCATTTTAAAACAATGCGCATGTTTCTATCTCTTTCCAGTCCAGAGAAAAAAAATCGGAGGCCTTAGAACTTGAATGCACCTCGTAAGTCCGTGGTTATTAGTGTGGTCTACTTCATTTATCCGCAACAGCCGAGGGTGTTTACCTCCCTTAGTACGGGACAGCTACGGCAGGTGTCACATCTATCGGCCGTCCCTCCAGCAGGCGTGCGCGGGCTTCCGGACCTGGTAGGGCGTAGTACACTCCTCCAAACACAACTGTCGCCAGCTTACGGGCGCCACGTGCTGTGTCTTCTTAACGAGCCCTAACAGAGAGCAAGTTACACACGCCACCCCGTGGTTTACAGTGGGCTCTCCTCGCGCCCTTCTCCGGGCCCACTGTAAACACGGCCCCTTAAATATTCCATAACTCTGACGGAGTAAGCGACGCGCTGCAGCCACCTAAGCCTCAACGCATCCGAGAATAACCTCAGCCACTGTGGGTTTAACACTGCCATCACACAGTAAAGTGGACCCCGGTTACGTCGCAACCTTAATATGATGGCGACGGCTTCCACCAAGTGCAAGGTGCTACCTGCGGACGCGTCCGTAAATTAAGTGTTATCAGAAAAAGAGTAAATGAGAGCAGGGAAAGGGAGGATGCATTGAACTCGGTCATTACGTTTTTCTGGCAAAGGGGATCTGTACTATCTGTAAAGGAAATAAGAAGTACCTGATTTTAAACCCACTGAAAAGTGGTGTGTTAAATATTGTAAATGCGATAGTTACTACATTTGCTAGCCCACAGTTGAACGCTTCATCACGTAATGACACACATGACTTGCTTGCCTTAGCTATTGGTGAGGCCAGACAGCTACCAAATTTATACACTCCTGGAAATGGAAAAAAGAACACATTGACACCGGTGTGTCAGACCCACCATACTTGCTCCGGACACTGCGAGAGGGCTGTACAAGCAATGATCACACGCACGGCACAGCGGACACACCAGGAACCGCGGTGTTGGCCGTCGAATGGCGCTAGCTGCGCAGCATTTGTGCACCGCCGCCGTCAGTGTCAGCCAGTTTGCCGTGGCATACGGAGCTCCATCGCAGTCTTTAACACTGGTAGCATGCCACGACAGCGTGGACGTGAACCGTATGTGCAGTTGACGGACTTTGAGCGAGGGCGTATAGTGGGCATGCGGGAGGCCGGGTGGACGTACCGCCGAATTGCTCAACACGTGGGGCGTGAGGTCTCCACAGTACATCGATGTTGTCGCCAGTGGTCGGCGGAAGGTGCACGTGCCCGTCGACCTGGGACCGGACCGCAGCGGCGCACGGATGCACGCCAAGACCGTAGGATCCTACGCAGTGCCGTAGGGGACCGCACCGCCACTTCCCAGCAAATTAGGGACACTGTTGCTCCTGGGGTATCGGCGAGGACCCTTCGCAACCGTCTCCATGAAGCTGGGCTACGGTCCCGCACACCGTTAGGCCGTCTTCCGCTCACGCCCCAACATCGTGCAGCCCGCCTCCAGTGGTGTCGCGACAGGCGTGAATGGAGGGACGAATGGAGACGTGTCGTCTTCAGCGATGAGAGTCGCTTCTGCCTTGGTGCCAATGATGGTCGTATGCGTGTTTGGCGCCGTGCAGGTGAGCGCCACAATCAGGACTGCATACGACCGAGGCACACAGGGCCAACACCCGGCATCATGGTGTGGGGAGCGATCTCCTACACTGGCCGTACACCACTGGTGATCGTCGAGGGGACACTGAATAGTGCACGGTACATCCAAACCGTCATCGAACCCATCGTTCTACCATTCCTAGACCGGCAAGGGAACTTGCTGTTCCAACAGGACAATGCACGTCCGCATGTATCCCGTGCCACCCAACGTGCTCTAGAAGGTGTAAGTCAACTACCCTGGCCAGCAAGATCTCCGGATCTGTCCCCCATTGAGCATGTTTGGGACTGGATGAAGCGTCGTCTCACGCGGTCTGCACGTCCAGCACGAACGCTGGTCCAACTGAGGCGCCAGGTGGAAATGGCATGGCAAGCCGTTCCACAGGACTACATCCAGCATCTCTACGATCGTCTCCATGGGAGAATAGCAGCCTGCATTGCTGCGAAAGGTGGATATACACTGTACTAGTGCCGACATTGTGCATGCTCTGTTGCCTGTGTCTATGTGCCTGTGGTTCTGTCAGTGTGATCATGTGATGTATCTGACCCCAGGAATGTGTCAATAAAGTTTCCACTTCCTGGGACAATGAATTCACGGTGTTCTTATTTCAATTTCCAGGAGTGTATGTATGCGACAGAATTCTTACAACAAACAAGTGGATTACGTTATCTCAGAGTATCTTGGTCCGGCTGGGATACAAATTGTACATTGATTAATGTACGTGAGGCTGCGAATGCATTTACCTATGCCAATATATATCTTATAAATGTTTCCTCAGCTTGGATTAGTTACCCCTGGCGAACCGCGACAGCCCTCCCCAGGAAATGACAGCAGGTGGGATTATCCATGTCGCCAAAGTCGTAAAGATATTAGGCAGCGAGCTGCTTGCCGCTCTGTGTGTCTCCACAGAAGCGAGAACTGTCACTTGGCGAAGATAAACGCAGTCATTAAGACAAGTGAGGCAAGAATCTGCGGATAGCTAACGTGTAACACTGCAGCTAATGTCCCAGAAGTTGCAGTAGAGGGGAGACTAAGTTATTAAAAGCAGCTCTTCAGTGATCCGCGGATTCTTTCCTCACTTAATTGTCTTAATGACTGCGTTTATCTTCACCAACTGACAGTTCTCGCTGTAGTGTTGGCAGAAGAGCCAACACCGTGTTACTAGAGGAGGCCGAAATGCACGCGTTTTAGCTCACGCAGGCTGGCGTGAGGCGGGAAGAACTATACTGACGTGAGGTCTGGAACATGACAAGGAATGAGAATTCAGAAAGCGGACATAATTAGTTTGATACTTAACTTTAATCCATTAATGATGAACGTCGCTCTTGACGGTACGTTATTCGCAATATTATCTGTTCAGAATACATTCTTGAAGATAGTAATTATAGTAACTGAATATGGCGCGTTGCTAGGTCGTAGCAAATGACGTAGCTGAAGGCTATGCTAACCTGTCGTCTCTGCAAATGAGAGCGTAAGTGGACAGTGAACCATCGCTAGCAAAGTCGGCTGTACAACTGGAGCGAGTGCTAGGGAGTCTCTCTAGACTAGACCTGCCGTGTGGTGGCGCTCGGTCTGCAATCACTGATAGTGGCGACACGCGGGTCCAACGTATACTAACGGACCGCGGCCGATTTAAAGGCTACCACCTAGCAAGGGTGGTGTCTGGCGGTGACACCACACTCGCCTCTGCAGAGAGACGCCGAGCGGCAAGCAGCTCACTGCCTAATATCTCTACTGTATGAACTTGAACAAATTGATACTACGAAATACTCTAGACAGCAGAGTGAGAGATGGAAATGATCTTCCAGCTTCAGGTTGTCGGCGTCGAAGAGAAATGTATACCATGCGACATCGCCGCCTGCTCCTCACAACGGAGCAGAGCTCTGGCAGGGCAGGAAGCCGCTTCTCGGGGTTGTCGCCGACGCCCCTCCCAGGCCCCCTCTATTTCTAGGGGGCAGTCGCGTAGAACAAGTGGTCTGCTAATAGCAGAGCGCTCCGGCAGATTAGGACCACTAATAATAGACGCGCCGGACGCTCTACGATAGCCTCCGTGGGCGGCTGACGCCCTCCCGTCTCCATGGCACTGGCGCGTTTCTGAAGGGCAGCGTACTCGCCACGTTTCTAGTGGCGGACCTCCGTAACACAGCAGTGAACGGCGCAACCGGTAGACCTGTTCGAGAACAGCAATCGGTTCAGCTACCTTGACTACAAAGCAAATCGTAACAAAGCACGGAGCGGCGCACCAGACAGACTGTTCGAGATAAGCGATGGGTACAGTTGTGATGACCACAAAGCAAATCAGTTGAAGGTTGAAACGATGATTCCACCATGGCTTTTTGTCAAAATTTAAAAATCTGTCAATAAATGGTTCAAATGACTCTGAGCACTATGCGACTTAACTTCTGAGGTCATCAGTCGCCTAGAACTTAGAACTAATTAAACCTAACTAACCTGAGGACATCACACACATCCATGCCCGAGGCAGGATTCGAACCTGCGACCGTAGCGGTCGCTCGGCTCCAGACTGTAGCGCCTAGAACCGCACGGCCACTCGGGCCGGCCTCTATTTTCCAATCTCGTATAGCACGCGGAAAGGTCGAACACCTATATCTTTCCGGGTGAGCTCTGATTTCCTTTATTTTATCTTAGTGATCGTTCCTCCCTATGTAGATCGGTGGCAACAAAATATTTTCACATTCGGAGGAAAAAGTTGGTGATTGGAATTTCGTGAGAAGATTCCGTCGCAACGAAATACGCCTTTCTTTTAATGACGTCCAGCACAAATCCTGTATCATTTCTGTGACACTGTCTCCCATATTTCGCGATAATGCAAAACGTGCTGCCTTTCTTTGAACTTTTGCAATGTACTCCGTCAGTCTTACCTGATGAGGATCCCACACCGCGCAGCAGTATTCTAGAAGAGGACGGACAAGCGTAGTGTAGGCAGTCTCCTTAGAAGATCTGTTACATTTTCTAAGTGTCCTGCCAATAAAACGCAGTGTTTGGTTAGTCTTCCCCACAACATTTTCTGTGTGTTCCTTCCAATTTAATTTGTTCGTAATTGTAATACCTAGGTATTTAGTTGAATTTACGGTTTTTAGATTAGACTGATTTATCGTGTAACCGAAGTTTAACGAGTTCCTTTTAGCACTCATGTGTAGTACGTATTTCTGCCGCTTGGCGTCTACAACGCGACTCATTGCCAGTTCAGTGGCGCCTGTGTCGTCGACCTGGCTTTTCATCTGCAGCGATTGCTTTTGCCGGCGCTTTTTTTTTCTTGTTTCGTATTTTAAGATAGAAACTTTAAGTGAACAATGTGCAGCTGTAAATTTTTGTTTTCTATTCGATAAAAATGCCGCTGAATGCGTTTTAATGTTGAAAACAGCTTACGAAGATGACGCTGTGCGAAAAACTCAAGTATACGAGTGGCTTACTCGATTTAAAAATGGCCTCGTTCTGGACGTCCATTAACTGGCTGAACCGACGAAAATATTGAAAATTTTTATTTGGACGTTTTAAGAAGAGTGCGCATCAGAGTTCGTGAAAAAGACCCAATTTGTGGCAGACAGGAGACTGGGTCTTCCACCACGCAACGCAACTGCACACACAGCCTTATCTATTAGACAGTTTTTGGCGGAGAATGGCATGGTTCTGCTGCCCCACGCACCTTAGTCGCTTGACGTGGCTCCTTACAACTTTTTCTTATTTCCACGCATGAAAAGGGGCATGAAAGGACATCGATTTGACAGTATTGGAGAAGTCAAGAAAAACACGAACAGTGGAAGCACTGATGGGACAAATCTGTTAGTTGTAATGGAGAGTAATTTGAAGGGGATAACGTTGTTTTGTAAACAATTTGTAAATATGTTGCTTTTAAAAAAAATAATTACGTCGTATGTCGGAGACTGCGCATCGCCAGAAACGGCAGAGAACTGCTACGGTCGCAGGTTCGAATCCTGCCTCGGGCATGGGCGTGTGTGATGTCCCTAGGCTACTTAGGTTTAAGTAGTTCTAAGTTCTAGGGGACTGATGACCTCAGATGTTAAGTCGCATAGTGCTCAGAGCCATTTGAACAATTTTTTTGAATAATAGATAATTGTGAAGGTGGTTCGATGAACCCTCTGCCAGGCACTTAAATGTGATTTGCAGAGTATCCATGCAGATGTAGATACATAGGCTCCGCACACGGCAGTGTTATTCCGGTTTTTTTTTGGGGGGGGGGTGGTACCCCCTCCCCTCCTACTTAGGATTTTAGGATTCGATAGTCGACACTATCAGCTGACCATAGACGTCACCGACCGCAGCGTACGGGACCACTGACGTACGTGTCGCACCGACCGGTCGGTGACTGTGTTACGACGCTGGCGTGTGGCGCGCACCCGCCACGATCAGTCGGTTCTGACACAAAGTTGCTCGTGTAAAGCAGGCCTTACGCCTCCGCATACCGGAGAGTATCTCTAATTTTATTGGCGCGGCCGCTAAGCGCACTCCCTGGTGTAAGGTAAGGCGCTGCTACTGCTGCCACCTGTTTGTTGACAAACGCCACGGCCGCGGCAGATGCCTCCCTCGCGATCGCCGCGACTGACGCGCGCCGCTCTTTTATTTTTTGCTCGTGTCGTAAATCTCGGTGCCCACCACAGCTGCTGCTGTTTCCCGGACGGGGGTGTATTTCAGTTCGTTTAGCGCGCTTTTTTGTAGAAAGAAAATAACCACATTCTGCTCCGCCGTCCTATCTATAGCGCCATAAAAGTTGGTTCCTGTGACGGCCGCCTGAAAGGACGATAATAAAAGGCGAAGAAAAAGAAGTCCCCGTGACGTAAGGCAGCCGACTCGCTGCCACCACTCCTCGGAGCCAGCCGGCGTCTTGTAGCTATGATCGCTGCCTCACTCTGTGGCCGGGGGGCTTTTGGACTTTGCGTAATAATAGACAGTCACCATCTGCGCGCAACAGCTCATGTGGTCAGGTCGTTCTGCAGCTCTGTCTGATAGTCAACTACTTGTTCAACGTAAATAACATGCGAACGTCACAGTGGTGGCTACTTCCTCTTCTCTCTCTTTGGGTTAGCGGCCAAACTTCACACTGTTGTTAGGGGGGAGCTAACTCAGTGCCACGGTGGCCCATGCTGTAGACGTTATTACTGGTCTGAACAACGCCTTTTAATACTGTTGTTTCTGACATCAACCCAAAGCAGCTGGCCCTACGGCCGGCCTCGTTGGCCGAGCGGTTCTAGGCGCTTCAGTCCGGAACCGCGCTGGTGCTACGGTCGCAGGTTCGAATCCTGCCTCGGGCATGGATGTGTGTGATGTCCTTAGATTAGTTATGTTTAAGTAGTTCTTAGGGGAGTGATGACCTCAGGTGTTAAGTCCCATAGTGCTTAGAGCCATTTGAACCATTTGCTCGCTCTGGCTGACGTACCCTTCACGCATTGTGAGACTGGGGGTGGCTCCGTCGCCCTCGCTTGGAGCGCTCCCTATTTTACTCCTGTCTCTGATGTCGATTAGCCGCCCGATGTATCACACTGGCTGCTATCAGAATGATAAAATACCACTGAAGTGAGTGCGGTGGTGAGAGCTGCTTGTGCGAAATAAAACTCCAGACGCTTGCTGATGAGCCTGGAGAACGTGTTCCTCACTGGCGATTTCAATCGGCCGCCGCCGGTATGTCAGTTGGTCACGTCGCGCCTGCCCCTGGCTCCTTCCTGGTTGGTATCGCTCGCGGAGAGTATTGGCCTCGCACTCGACCTGTTGCCGGCAGACCTCACGCCCGGCGCGTGATAGCCCGTGTTGACCGTACAGGCGGCAGCGCCGAACTATCGGCCGTCCTGTTGCCCTCAGTGCAGCCTAGTGGGCGATACGGGCAGCTGCAGCTCGGTCAGCCGCTCGCGGGATAATTAAAGGAGGTCAGTATCTGCCCAGCGGCGCGACGGCCTGTCAAAAAAGCTGCACGCTCACTGAGAACGCCGGCCGCTGTGGCCGAGGGGTGTTAGGCGCTTCAGTCTGGAACCGCGCGACCGCTACTGTCGCAGGTTCGAATCCTGCCTCGGGCATGGTTGTTTGTGATGTCCTTACGTTAGTTACGTTTAAGTAGTTCTAAGTTCTAGGGGACTGATGACCTCAGATGTTAAGTTCCATGGTGCTCCGAGCCATTTTACTGAAAACAGATGTGAAAAAATCCACAGTAACTTCATGTGGCGGACAGTCCGACTTGGTGGTCTGCTGGTAAAGTGCGTAAGTGGACACCGCGAGGTCGCGGGATCGAATACTGGCCGGACTACGGAAATTTGTATGTCTGCGCTGAATCTAGCCTTCAGTCACCAAGAACGGCACGTGGTTCGCATTAAGCTGTACATTCCCTTTCGTCGGAAGGATTACTGACATAGGTTAGGGACACAAAATCACAACGGTGGCGTCCAATTGGAAGACTTACTCCAGGCCGTTGAGCCACACGTAATTATTATTATTACTTGACGTAAGAGTTGCGTTCTACAAGAACTATAAAAAAATGTGTGTGAAATCTTATGGGTCTTAACTGCTAAGGTCATCAGCCCCTAAGCTTACACACTACTTAACCTAAATTATCCTAAAGACAAACACACACACCCATGCCCGAGGGAGGACTCGAACCTCCGCCGGGACCAGCCGCACAGTCCATGACTGCAGCGCCCTAGACGGCTCGGCTAATCCCGCGCGGCACAAGAACTATAGTTTATGTAGTGTTGGTACACTACATAAATGATGTAGTAAATGCTATGTTTACGGATAGCATTGTTAGCGAAAGAAATATAAATGATTGTGTAAGAGAGAAAATGGAACTCGACGACTTCTCTTTCATTTTTGTTTGTTTGTTTGTTTGGCTGTTTGTTTTGCATATAATTAGAACCGCACAACATTCAGTGTTAGTCCAGTGTATATTTTGTCTCCTTACAGAATATAAACTGCATTTCATTGGGTTGGGGTTGGGTTGTTTTGGGGAAGGAGACCAGACAGCGAGGTCATCGGTCTCATCGGGTTAGGGAAGGACGGGGAAGGCATTAGGCCGTGCCCTTTGAAAGGAACCATCCCGGCATTTGCCTGGAGCGATTTAGGGAAATCACGGAAAACCTAAATCAGGATGGCCGGACGCGGGATTGAACCGTCGTCCTCCCGATGCATTTCATTAGTAATAAAAATTAGTTGATCACGTAACTTCTGCGCTTTCATGTTACCAAAGTAATTACTTTTGATGCAAGCACAGTTTACATGCTAAAACATAAAAAGCTATACATAATGACTGTTATTTTCTACACAATAGAACGTTCTTCAACACGATCGGGGGCAAGAGCTTCCTTTCGTTTTTGATAAATGCGAGCCGGCCGGAGTGGCCGAGCGGTTCTAGGCGCTACAGTCTGGAACCGCGCGACCGCTACGGTCACAGGTTCGAATCCTGCCTCGGGCATGGGTGTTTGTGATGTCCTTAGGTTAGTTAGGTTTTAGTAGTTCTAAGTTGTAGGGGACTGATGACCACACCAGCTAAGTCCCATAGTGCTCGGAGCCATTTCAACTATTTGATAAATGCGTTATTCATTCTAACACACACACACACACAAACACAAACTACGTATCATTCATCTTTCATCATTTTAAAAATAAAAGTGTTCCAAAAAAAGTCTTTGTTTCTTCAGGTGACACCGTGGAGGAGGGGAGAGCAACAAATGGCGGGGGGCCGGGGGGGGGGACTAGCTAATTCAGGGATAGTAGTCTAAGAAGGGTGGGGAACCACTGGTCTGGGAATATACTTCAGCGCTCTACAAATCGCTCTCATAGAGTCATAGACACGGTGAAGACTAGAGTAATTGCAAGACGCGCAGAGCGGTCACTCTTCTCACGTTCCGTACCCGAATGGAACCGGAAGATAGCGTAACATTTGGCACAACAGGAAGAGTACCCTCTGCCTCGCACTTCACAGTTATTTGCAGAATACGGACATAGGTGCAGTGGAAAGGCGGCGGCATCGACGGCGAGGCAGAGCGGGTAGGAGCGCGACCTGCGAGAGCGGCCTGCCTGCCGGAAAGTCGCGTGCGCTGAGTCAGCCAACCGCCACGAGAGAGGGAGGGAGGGGAAACAAACGAAGCCCGGCGTGGGCGGAACAAAGGCTGGCGCCCGGCTTTCGGCGGACGCCTGCCGCACGCCCGCTGAACCGGTCCGTCCTGCTTGTTCACCAGGGTCGCCGAAGCTCAGGTAGCTGGGGACCACTGCAGCGGTATCGCGACACAAATGTCAGGCTGGCACCTACAAGGGTTACCCCTCAAGTTTCTACGACGGACTAGTAGATGGCACTACTTAGCTGTATCATAAAAACATTGTTTTACGTAATGGCTGTTCAGAAACTGCCCCCAGTACTTTGTTTACAGCGAACGCTTGTGGCGGTACTCGTCTACCCTAGCAATACTTTCGTTACTTTCCATAACGCATGTTGCCAAGTGGGTGTGGGGGAAGGGGCGATACTTTACGGCCCACCACAAAAAATAAAAAATGAAACAAATTTCTTTAACTGTTCTTAATTTTTACTGATAGCATCGTTTTTAAATTGGTACTGATGTATACGAAGGGTCCTGGACCTGAAAATACCTTTCAGCACAATTTTTACCAACGCATTTACAGTAACGTGTTCACACAGAGGAAGGGTACTTCATGGAAACCACAAAAAAAATTTTAAAATTAGTTTTCGTGAACTATAGTTACGCACGATATATATATATATATATATATATATATATATATATATAACTTATCAGTAAATCCCAAAGATTCAAGCTATATTAACGCTCGCTATACCAAGGGGTCGGAGGGGCTGCTTTATGCCCACCTTTTGAAAAATATCTTAATCTGATCATGTACTTTACATTTTTAAATGTTGAAAAAAATATTTATCGTTTTTAATGATTTCTTATGCCAGATTCCGTAAATGTTTTGAATTTTTCAATTAAATCTAACCCAAAAATTTAGCTCTTAGTAGTAAATCTAACTTTCTGCAACAAATGTTGTATTGATATTTTGAAGTTTAGGGACCTTCACACACACACATATATATATATATATATATATATATATATATATATATATATATATATATATATATATATATATATATATTACTAAGAGTTAAATTTTGGGTTGCATTTAATTGAAAAATTCAAAACATTTACGTAATCTGGCATGAGAAATCATTAAAAACGATAAATATTTTTTTCAACTGTTTGAAATATAAAGTACATGACCAGATTAAGATATTTTTCAAAAGGTGGGCATAAAGCACCGCCTCCGACCCCTTGGTATAGCGAGCGTTAATATAGGTGGAATCTTTGGGTTTTACTGATAAGCAGGATGTTTATAAATTTCTTACACAAAAGAAACCTCTAATTGTGAAACAGATGAACAACTTACAGAAATGTTTCATACAGCACTGAATGAAGTGTGTTCTGAAGTTTTATTTACAAATGTTCAATATGGGTAGCTTTTGTAACACGACAATTCTCCCATCTGTAATCAGCTTCCTGTCAAACACCATGAAGCAAGTCCTGACGAATGGTGGCTACTGTGTGATATCATCCGTTGTTGCAGCTCGTCTACGTTACCCGGAAAGGGAGCAATAAATACTTTGTCTTTAATGTAGCCCCACTGGAGTTAAATCAAATGATCGTTGTGGCCAGGATGAAACCATGAACACCACTGCGGAGGCTCTGCACCGTTATAAGACTTCAAAATGGTTCAAATGGCTCTGAGCACTATGGGACTCAACTGCTGTGGTCATCAGTCCCCTAGAACTTACAACTACTTAAACCTAACTAACCTAAGGACATCACACACAACCATGCCCGAGGCAGGATTCGAACCTGCGACCGTAGCGGTCGCGCGGTTCCAGACTGTAGCGCCTAGAACCGCTCGGCCACTCCGCCCGGCTATAAGACTTCATGATGACTGTTCGAATAACTCATTCGCGCATGTAACGTCGGGAACTAACAGTGTCAGACCCGAATAAAACTTGAAGGTATACTGCTCTCAGTGTTGTAATAAATTTTTCTGTTAGTTATGCTTCCTTTTCACTATTAAAGGTTACTTTTGCATAACTAATTTGTAAACACTCTGTATCTCCAACCTCTAGTCCCCGAGTGCTCACTTGTAGCTAACTATCAGTTATGTTAATCTGTCTCGAGTGAACCAACCATAAAAAGGGGATTAACACAAAAATCTCCGATTATGTGCAGCGGATAAGTACTTAAAAGTCTTACTGGGGCCGTAAATCCGCATCTGACTGCTTAAACACACACAGTAGTAAAGATTCTGCCGCTCCACACGAGTACCAATCCCACTACATGCAAAGAGTAAGTGTTTCCCCCTACAATATATATCAACCATCAAAATGAAAAGTAAATTCCACCGTATTGCAATAAACTCAAAATAATACCATCACACAGTCATTCTCAAACGACGCAAAAGAAAAATAGTCGAATACTGGAGACTAATTTCCGAATACGTTCTCAAACCACAAATACAGTAATGGCACCTTGTAATCCCTTTCTTTCACCAAGTCAAATAATGTTAATTTCCGTATCACTCCTGACTAGTCTGGCCTGGCACAATAAGAGATTGTCATCAGCCTCGAGCCACGGCTGATGCTTCACAGTACAATTCATATCTCCTCTTCAATCACTGTAGAACCCTTCACGCTACCGTGTTTCTTGTCAAGCTGTCATCGTCACTCACGGCTCCACGTAATCTCTCTGCCGCTGAATTTAATTACTGCGTGGCGGCTCGTTACTGGACATGAAACACATTTCTAAAACAATTAATAAAATGATTTTCTCCCATTTGCCGCCCTAATTCCATCACTCAGCAAATACTTCTACGCCTCGACTTGGCATTACCACTTTAAAGGAGGAAATACAAAAATTCGCGTCTACGGCCGATATAATTAGGCCAGTAAATGTTGAAAATAACAGTGTTGTGAAAAAACGGAAATTTTACGTGAAATTTACTTATTTATAGTATGGCAATACATATACAGAGATTACGAAATTACTGCACGTGGACAGTTAAGCACAGCTCTCCAGCATAAAATAACACAAATAACAACTATAGAGGGATATCAAGGTCTTTTATATATTTCATAATATCACTCATCGCTGTGAGGGAATCTTCGAAAGGGCCCTTGTAGGCATGTGCGCGACATGCCGATACAACATGAGCAACTGTCTGTCGTTCCGCAACGCAGTCACACGATAGTGATGAAGATTTGGTCCACTTGTAGAGAGTGCCTGCACATCGTCCATGGCCCCTTCGGATGAGGTTCAAGATAGTCCAAATTGCCCGAGGCTGGTCGAATCCAGGGGGTTTCTTCTCGATGCAAGGCAGCTTCAGACATTGTGGGGAACAGTTTTGTTGCAAGCAGTGTTTCCATTCATCGATGGGGTTGAATTCAGTTTCCATGAGAGTCCTGTCTGTGATGAGAGTGGGATGTCTTGATCTTAGTCTTTTTCGCTCCGCAGGGAATACGTTGTCCATTATTGGAAGGCTGGACTTTTTAGCAGTCTTCTGGCATTCACGCAGTAGCGCGCTCTTCCATCTGATATCAGGAAGTGGAGTGTGGCTCAAGACAGGTAGCCAGTATGTGGGAGTAGATCGTATTGACCCACTAAAAATGCGCATGATCTCGTTGAATTGTACGTCTATCTTTTTACATGTGGACTACTAAGCCAGACAGGCACACACTACTCTCATCCTGAGTATACCAAACCGGAGTGCGTCTGCTGACGATCCCCAGCGAGAGCCACAGAGTTTATAGGGAATGCTGTTTCTGCTTTTGAGCTTAGCAGATGTTCGTGTCAAAGAAAGTGTCCTATCTAGTGTGATACCAAGGTATTTTGGGTGCATATTATGATCAAGTTTGTCTTCTTCAAAATAGACATCGAAGGCTCTGTGTGCCAATCTGTTGGGCAGATGAAAACATGAAACTTCTGTTTTGAGTTTGGTTGTAACTTCCATTTGCGGAAATAGTGGCTTAACAGATGTAGATCAGTAGTTGGGATACCTTCAGTTCTTACAAAAGTTTTGTGTTGGGTAACTATTGCCCAGTCGTCTGCTTAGGCAAACTTTCTGATTGTGTTGAGGGATATCAGATTCATAAACAAGAGAGGAGCAAAGACGGGTCCCTGTGGTAAGCCATTATTCAGTACTTTTGGGCAGCTAGTGTTTTTTTCTGTAGTTACAGTAAATGTCCTTCCAGTTAACATGCTGTCAATTAGTATTGTCCATCTGCATGGGACAAGTTGCAATAATTTATAAAGCAGGCCATACCTCCAAATTGTGTCATATGCTGCACTTAGACCGACGAAAGCAATTAATGTTTTCTGTATCATTGGGTATCCTGCTTCAATAAATATTGTTAACGATAAGACTTGATCACTGCAGCTCCGTCCTGCATGGAATCCAACTTGCTCAAGAAGAAGGTTCTGAAAGATTACTGGTCTAATTCGACTGTATAGCATTCTTTCAAGGAACTTATAAATAGCGCTCAATAGTGCGACTGATATCGTGTTAGTTCCCACTATGCAGAAGAAATTCTGAGTGGATTCCGTCACTTGCCGATGCCTTTCCGGGTTTTAGAGTTTTAAGAGCAGCAGAAATTTCAGGTACAGAGAAAGTTCTTGAGAAATCAGATTGTTCATTCGTGTTCTTTCTGAGCAATGTAAGTTTGCGTGAAAATTCTCGTTCGATTACTCTTCACGATTTCCGTAACGACTAGGCTGAACAACACCATTTCCAATCACTTCGTTCAACTTTTGATAATCACTCTCTTTACTTTTAGGGTGTAAACTCCGCCTTCCGCAAAACACAATGTGTTTGTTTTTCTGTTTATCCAAACATGTTTCCACGTCTTTTGTGGTTCTTGGTCTTTTTCTATGAAAGTATACAAAATTATATGGTTGTTTTACTACAGGGAAATCCAAAGAGAAAGAACAGATTTCAGTTGCTTATTACAGAAAAACTGTGAAAGATAGAAACACCTTGCGCATTTGACTGGACAGAGGAAGGTTCAAAGATTTATGTTCGCAGAGACCCTGTACCACAATCGAAACGGTACTCTATTTCATTCCACAAGCGAATCAACGTGTTCCTGTTTTTTCACTGTAAAAATACAGCAACCAGCTGGTTGCTGTATTTTTACAGTGAAATATCATTATCCACGGCCACGGAGCTCAACAGTCCAAATAAAATGGACAAACTGTTAGTGTTCCTGTTTATTCAAATGATAGCTTCAACACTTCGATTTCTCATATCTTGAAGAGTAGCTCGGTTTCTCAAATCTTGAAGAGTAGCTGTCATACACGGGACCAAGAGCCTTTTTTTTTTGTTTACCCCACATAAAAATTGCAAGGTGTGGGATCTGGTGACATGGGAGGCTAAGAGCAATCAACAAGATTTTGTTGTCCACCTCTTCTGTACCTTCTTTGTGGTCACCGGGACGCGGTAACTGCAGTAACTGCAACTTGTAAGGCTTCACATGCAGGCGTCGTTTCAGAACACACCACACAGTTATTTAAGGAAGCTGAAGTTCCTGGTATGCCTGTCTTGCGGACTTCCGAGGACTCCATGTGAACGCATCTGGGCTATGCTCATTTCCATCAGACATGCGTAGCCGACCATTGCTCTTCCGTTTGCATATGCAACCACCTTCCAAGAACTTGTTATGCCAGTCATAAATCTGCTTGGGGAAAGACGGCTTCTTGCTGGATCGACGGCGGAATGCAAGTCGCGCTAGAACAATGGACTGATTTCGCGCGAATTCCAACACACTAAATGATTTCTCTCGTGATGTAGTCGCCATGTAGCTACAAACGAACAGCAATGCAGCTGTGTCAAAACTTTGGGCCTTCCTCTATCCAGTGACATGCGTAATGTGTTTCTATCTTTCGTAGTTTGTCTGTAACAAACAACTGAAATCTGTTGTTTCTTTTTGAATCACCCTGTATTTTAGGCCTAAGAGTCATAACATTTGCTTTTGTTTTGTTTCGATTGCTCACCTGAAACTACATTAATTGTGAAAGTAGATTCGTACAAGTCGGCTTGCTTTTATGCCTTTTTATTGTTTGGCAACATGTTATTTCCAAAATAGTCGGAAGAATGTGCTTAGAAAATTATTAATCAAATCACCTTACTATTGTTTTGCAGAATTTCGCCGTGATCGCATTTCCCTTAGACTTTCGTGTAAATGACGAAAATCTCTTGTTCCGAAACTTGATTAAAGAGATCAGCATATGACTTGCTATCGAACACAAGTATAATTAAGCATATCAAAGACTACAGTACATTCCATTTTGCACACGAATATTTTAGTGTCGTAATCACCTGTCCCCGATGGATTTCGCAAAGTACCATCAAAGCTAAAAACACGTTCGTTTTAGCTGATGTAAGGAAGCACTCAACATATGTGACGAAGGAAATGGCAAATCCGTATATTTCTCTTTTACTGATTGATTTATTCCACCTGGGAATCTGATCAAGCATTTTGCAAATTTTACATTACATCCATTACGATAAGCGTGCTTATACGTTACAGCTACTACAGAATTCAATATTTAGAAATTACTAGGACATAAACAGCCCAGAAAAAAGAATGGAGTTTACATACATTCAATAGAAGTACAAAAATAAAGAAAAATTGCAGACAAGTAGATTTGAACTGTGAACACTAGCAGGAATGCACATGAGAGAAGGGATGTAAGACGGAGTCGAACCTCGGACCTTATTCGTACAAGGCGGTAACCGAGCTGTAATCAACTTTTGGGTTTCTCAAGATGAACCGAAGTTAACAAAATTGTACCGTTCGAGAAGTACCTGCAGAAGAACGAGCGCCCGTTCCTTTGTTTATCCTACACGTGACGCGACAGTAGCTTCAGAGTCTTGAGGAACAGTTACTGAATGAATGGTACACTAATAATTTACTTTCCACAAGTCATAGATGCTGTCCGAAAAACAACCGACGTCGCATCATTTTGCATCATGACAATGGCACCTGTCACAAGACACATCAAACAGTTCATTATCTGACTCGAGAAAAACATCGAAGTAATGTTACATATCCCGTTTCCAGGATAGACAGTATACTCTCCTAAGATTCCCGTACACAAGGAGAAGATAACAAATGCCAACACAGAGGCGTAGAAATACTGTCCACGCTCCATCAGCGAATGGCATTGTGCATCGTCATCGCAACAGTCTTGAAAAAATACAAGTCAGGAATCTCTTTCGAAGATACAAACCGATGATTAAATTTTGTTGGTCTTCTCTCAGAATCTATTCAGCTCGCGTGAGGAACACACCGCCGTAGCAGAAGTACCGTTTTACGATCCGGTTGATGTAAGAGCGAAATGGGTCGTGGAGTACTTCTCTCTTCTCACGACATTTGTACTAGCCCGCAAAGTGAATCCGTCGCTAATGGGACGTGTGTCCAGCGCGGTCGAACCTATAAATTGAGCGAAATGCAGCAGCGGGTAACAGCTGCAGCGACTACTTCCGCCCATTTCTGCAGACTAGAGCACGTGCGCATAAAGTTCTTGAATTATTGGGGCCGCGCTAAATATACGTGCCCGAACGCCGCCTTCTATACCGAAATAAACGGGGCGCCGGGGGTGAAGTATTTTCTTTCTTTCTTCCTCCTTTCTCTCTCTGTTCTTCTCCTCCGCCCCTGCGCAGTGCCATCGCGAGAGTGAGGTTTTGGAAGGCGGCCACGCGTCGGCCATCGTTCAAGCGTCGGCGAGCCGCGTGACGGATTGACGGACGGCAAATAATAAAGCGCCTTGGGGGGCCCGTCTGCCGCTCTATTTAGGCCGCCCGCTCTGCCATCTGCAGAGGACTGTGGCCCGCCAGGATCGGAACCACTGCAATCCTCTTACAGAAACACGTTGTTTTTAAATTTACTGGCCTCTTGGTTCGTCGACACAGCCAGTTCAATCTTACAGGCCTAAATTTCTGTCGAAGGCAACATTCTACACTACTGTCCATCAAAATTGCTACACCAAGAAGAAATGCAGATGATAAACGGGTATTCACTGAACAAATATATTATACTACAACTGATTTCAAGATTTTAAACATGGCTACAGCAGCAACTGTTAAAATTCTTCACAATAAAGGATGACAGCCAGAAACAGTTGCAGGATAGAATTTTTTTATTAAAATTCTTGACCACGGTTTCGGTACATATAAATATACCTTCATCAGAAGTAAAACTTCTAAAATTACATCATGCCATGGAGAACAATAAAATAATTATGCCAAAGGCGTCGTCAGTAATTTAAAACATCAAATGGAGATGATGTTTTAAATTACTGACGACGCCTTTGGCATAATTATTTTATTATTCTCCATGGCATGATGTAATTTTAGAAGTTTTACTTCTGATGAAGGTATATTTATATGTACCGAAACCGTGGTCAAGAATTTTAATAAAAAAATTCTATCCTGCAACTGTTTCTGGCTGTCATCCTTTATTGTGAATACTACAACTGACATGTGATTACATTTTCACGCAATTTGGGTGCATAGATCCTGAGAAATCAGTACCCAGCACAACCACCTGTGGCCGTAATAACGGCCTTGATACGCCTGGGCACTGAGTCAAACAGAGCTTAGATGGCGTGTAAAGGTACAGCTGCCCATGCAGTTTCAACACGATACTACACTTCATCAAGAGTAGTGACTGGCGTATTGTGACAAGCCAGTTGCTCGGCCACCATTGACCAGATGTTTTCAGTCGGTGAGAGATCTGGAATATGTGCTGGCCAGGGCAGCAGTCGAAAGGCCCGTACAGGACCTGCAATATGCGGTCGTGTATTATCCTGCTGAAATGTAGGGTTTCGCAGGGATCGAATGGATGGTAGAGCCACGGTTCGTAACACATCTGAAATGTAACGTCCACTGTTCAAAGTGCGAACAAGAGGTGACCGAGACGTGTAGCCAATGGCACCCCATACCATCACGCCGGGTGATACGCCAGTATGGCGATGACGAATACACGCGCTTCCAATGTGCGCTCACCGCGATGTCGCCAAACACGGATACGGCCATCATGACGCTGTAAACAGAACCTGGATTCATCCGAAAAAATGACGTTTTGCCATTCGTGCACCCAGGTTCATCGTTGAGTACACCATCGCAGGCGCTCCTGTCTGTGATGCAGCGTCAAGGGTAACAGCAGCCATGGTCTCCGAGCTGATAGTCCATGGTGCTGCAAACGTCGTCGAACTGTTCGTGCAGATGGTTGTCTAGCAAAGGTCCCCATCTGTTGACTCAGGGATCGATACGTGGCTGCACGATCCGTTACAGCCATGCGGATAAGATACCTGTCATCTCGACTGCTAGTGATACGAGGCCGTCGGGATCCAGCACTGCGTTCCGTATTACCCTCCTGAACCCAACGTTGTGTGAATGCTCTGAAAAGCTAATCATTTGCATATCACAGCATCTTCTTCCTGTCGGTCAAATTCCGCGTCTCTAGCACATCTCCGTGGTGTAGCAATTTTAATGGCTAGTAGTGTATTTAGCCTTGTGAACTTTGTGTATTTCCAACTGCGAGAGAAACCAAATATATCGCCTGCGAGACTACACCATGAATTAGGCCCTGTTTTATAATCTTCTCAAAAAATGTGCACACACGTTAAATCTGAACATTACCATTAATCTCTTTAATTGAACAAAGAGGTCCCTGTGCTTTAATGATCTGCCTAATAGTGCTGTTCATGAAACGGTCCCTGTGCGTTTGTAATTTTCGCAGCAAACTGATCCTGAAATAAAATATTTTACTTCGAAATGTAATTGCTTGGAAACGTAGTGCTTGCTGCTTTCTGTGCGCCAGCTGCAAATTTCTGACTACAGTTGCTGAGAACTTAGTGCAATGCTGCATACAAGTAAACTATTTTATACACATCATTGCCGGCCGAAGTGGCCGTGCGGTTAAAGGCGATGCAGTCTGGAACCGCAAGACCGCTACGGTCGCAGGTTCGAATCCTGCCTCGGGCATGGATGTTTGTGATGTCCTTAGGTTAGTTAGGTTTAACTAGTTCTAGGGGACTAATGACCTCAGCAGTTGAGTCCCATAGTGCTCAGAGCCATTTTTTTTATACACATCATTGAGACGCTCTTTAAATAAAAATGTCTTGGATACACGATGTCGTCAGTGCTCTTACGTGAAATATTTCTGTAACAAGCTGTTTTTAAATTATCTGATGTAATATTATTTGTTTGAAATTCAGTTTAGAACACTCGTTAACTTTGACAAAGAGCAACTTTGATATCAAACTCCTACCCTCACAAATGTTAGTTAATTGATAAACACAAAAATACCTTACAGTGAAAATTACACAAACTTTGATGAAAAATCTAAAGTTTCCTGATATACAACAGTAGTTATAAACTATGCGCAACTGCAAGGCCACTAAATAGAAAATATGACCTTCATTCCTCTTCACACGCTTTTCTAATGTCATTACAATCTACATCACTAATCGAATCTTTCTCCTCTCTTTCACGATATTCAAACACAAATCATTTTTCTTAAACAGAGAAGCACTTTACGTCTACATTTGCACGAGTCCTCTGCTCGGCGTCTTTCTCACTACTACCCAAACGATAGGTCTCCCGCGCTCCTTGCTGCCAAGCAACGATGACAAAGCAAACACATCTTCCAGCGACACAGCTACTCTGACCAAAGACTGCGCGCGAATAATAAGTGATTCAAAATTGTCGCACAGCGTTTGAGACATCAAAAATATGTAAAAATTCCAGAAACAAAGCCCAATAGACCTGTTTCAACATTGACAAACCTTTCTAAATAAGTAAATAACGCACACATACAGCTCTTTTGGATTTCCATTAAAGGTCGTTTCATACCCGAGCTGTTCTATATTAAATCCATGACTGAATCTTCCTGCCAGATTAAAACTGTGTGCTGGATCGGAACTCGAACACATAACATTAACTTTCGGAGGCTCTGCTCTTACCTACTGAGGTATCCACAATTGTGTCTGAAATTGGATAGATCAGCTGAGTAGGTTTCATGCCCGTGAACGCCAACATTTTAGGTTCAAGGCCGTGTAAATCATAGACTTGTCCAGAGCATACAAAGAACGAGCATGTTACAAATCAGTACAACTAAATTCCGATTACACATTCTCACAGCTGATGAAATTACGAATCGAATTACCACAGTCAAGGACCGATAAGTAAATATACATCTATACTTAACATAAACTTAACATACGAAACTTTCCCAACAAACTAATCATGCACGAATTTCTGGAATCATCAATGCGCTGTAGGAGGACAGAGCAGCGGTGTCAACTGCCATAAATAGTAAAGTGACGTCGACAGGAAACATACTTTTACAGAGTTTGATTCGAGTCGTGAACCAGTGTGAATCTTGAGGGTGTGATTAGAACTGACGCAAAAGCGGCGAATTAGGATGTGTAATGTAAAAAACAAAGATTAAAATAAGCATATTAACAGTGACCTCTCTTTTAATTTAAAGTACAGATTATATTTACGCCTCGAACAATTATGATTATTTAGAACTAACAGTTAAGTTTTTACGGACACATTTCTTCATTTTGGTCGTATCGGGTAAATTGTATGGTCAGGTTGTTCGCGAAATTCTCCAATGTCCTCGGCGAATTAGTTTTCAAGCACAGTACATCTGTCGTAGGAACGCGGCTGTTGTAAACATTTCAGTGGAAAACGACCTCAGGAACAGTACTGTGCTCGCGTAACGGACTATTAACATTACCGAGCGAGGTGGCGCAGTGATTGGTTCACTGGACTCGCGTTCGGGAAGACGACGGTTCAAACCGGCGTCCGGCCAGCATGATTTGTGTCTTCCGTGATTTCCCTAAATCGCTTCATGCAAATGCCGCGATGGTTCCTTTGAAAGGGCACGGCCTTCCCTCATCCAATGGACCGATGACCTCGCTGTCTGGTCCCTTCCCCCAACCAAATAACCAATACTTGTACTACTAACCAAGCCGTGGCACGTGGTGCAGATTAGAACAAGCTTGTTCTACGGACCTAACACTTGTAGATCTTGAATTTCTTCTCGTCCTGTTCTTGCTCCTTTTTGTTTATGTCTTCCTATTCGCGTGCGAATTATTTTGACAGCTTCAAAGTTAGCTCATAAAAAACGTGTTTTAAACATTAACTTTTGTTCCACTGCGAATTATATGTCTTACGAATGGTCATTACCGCAATCGTGGTGGATTATAAATAAAATACTAAGGCCATGTTTTGTAGCCTGATAATGCTCCAGTATATCGATACTGATAGCACAACAAAGAGATTACCTTATCAGCTGTCGGTGCGTTTTCCAACACGACTTTCATAAAATACTATTTTACAGCTATGGAACAGCAGCTTTCTAAAATATTTAACATTAATGATGAATACTTCCTCAGTCCGTGGCTCGGCGTCGTATGGTTAGCCTCTTTCCCTCTAGACAGCGGGGTCCCGGGCTCGATTCCAGCCACGTTTCGGGTTCTATTCGTTCGCTAACTGGCTGTTTGTGTTGTCCTAATCATTTCATGTCACCTTCACCACAAAGACGCGGAAGTCGCCGAAGTGGCATCAGAAAGAATGATTTGCACCAGGTGACCGAATAACCGTAAATGGGGGTCTTCTGGCTAATAATCCTGTATGATCATTTTGTTAATAACAAGTTTACCTCTGAAACACTGCACAAGATTGAATGACCCAACCAGTTTTCGTTCTGAGTGCTGGGGAAGGAGGGGAGGGGGAGGGGGGTGCGGCAGTAGTTCGACGCGGTAGCGTTCTCGCTTCCCACGCCCGGGTTCCCGGGTTCGATTCCCGGCGGGGTCAGGGATTTTCTCTGCCTCGTGATGACTGGGTGTTGTGTGATGTCCTTAGGTTAGTTAGGTTTAAGTAGTTCTAAGTTCTAGGGGACTGATGACCATCGATGTTAAGTCCCATAGTGCTCAGAGCCATTTGAAGTAGTTTGACATTTGGCTCGGTAACTCAGTGGTCCAAACGTCCGAAAAACATTTGTGGTAAGGACTGTGGGACCAAACTGCTGAGGTCATCAGTCCCTAGGCTTAAGGCTACCCCGCGCGGCCAAAACGTCCGTGGTTCGATTCCTGGTCAGTTTCAGGATTTTTGCCTGTCAGTTATCATTTGTTTCAACTCTGCCAGTTAATGTTAATAACTGCTGCTCGCGCAGTGGTTCGTAGTGCACGTTGAACTGAAGATCCACCTACAACTGGCTGGATGAGTCAGTTCAAAACTTAGAGGAGTCAAAGAGACATCACCTCCAATAGGATCATGTCTAAAGTGTTGGTGTCCAAACCAACCTTCAAGCTGATGACAACTATTCTTCGCGACGCGCGGCAGGCGGAAGCTGTTGCAGAGCTGAAACAAAATAATGTGGTTTCTGACAGAGTGGAAAATGTGTACCACCTTATCAGCACTGATAAAGCGTGTAAACACGGTCGCAACTGAGTGTGTTCTCAGAGACTTTCCGTGTAAGACCAATATAGACGGGTGGGGCCGTAATTGGGAGAAAGCCGATCACGGCAGCGATATTAAGATGTAACGGCATGGGGGCGTGGGGGGGGGGGGCGGAACGGGGGAAGGAGAAGGGGCAGGAGGTTTCGGGCACTCCCTAAGGCGTCTCTCTTCCTCGGCTTTTCAAAGGTGTTCAAGGTCGTACACGCCCCTCCGCGACCGTTTCTCCTCTCTTTGCGCGGCGGCACGCACAGTTTTGAAGTCCGCCGGCCAGGTGGAACGTTACGTTGTAACCGAATAGCGCGTGGCAGAGCTCAGGGTCCTTGTGAACTGTTCTGTCCCTCTGTTCCAAGATGTAGAACGAGAAGGGGAAAAAAATAGCTAAGTATTTTCCTGTGCAATGCTTATGATTTTTGTGTTTACGATCAAAAACAGGTTATCTGTGCTGAGGAAAAATATTTACACTCTCTCTGTTTGCTGTATATCCGTTTATAATCACGGTCCATGCCACCATGCCATGTTCGTTGACTCCTGGACGACATTCGTTACGGTTCCGCGCTCACGCTCAGTGAACAAGTGTCGAGTGAATAAAGGACTTCCTTGCAGACACCGCCTATCACGTCGTTCTTGGGGGAATAACTTGGTCAGTACCAGAAGGGAGTGTTATAGGGCCGTTACTGACTGATACGGTACTATCGTTACAAGTACCGTGATTCTGTTCGCTGAGCCGCGCGGGGTAGCCGCGCGGTCTAAGGCGTCTTGTCACAGTCCGCGTGGCTCCTTCCGTCGGAGGTTCGAGTCCTCCGTCGGGTATGGGTGTGTGTGTCGTCCTTAGCGTAAGTTACTTTTAGATTAAGTAGTGTGCAAGCTTAGGGACCAATGACCTCAGCAGTTTGGTCCCATAAGGCCTTACCACAAATTTCCAAGTTTTTTTTTTCTGTTCGCTGATGCTGCTGCTGTATGTAGGAAAGTTCCGACGCCAGAAGGCTGCACCGAAATGCGGAAAGACCTGCAGAGGATCGAAAATTGTTGGAATGATTGGCGGCTGATCACTGACGTAAATAAACGTAACAAATTCCACATAAATTTGGGGAAAAGATCCGTTAGCGTGTAATTTTACTGCCTACGCAAAATTTCCGGAAACAGTAACAACCACAAGCATCTGCGAGTAAAAATCCGAAGCGACCGAAAGTGGAACGAAAGCAGAAATGCAGTAGTAGCAATAGCGCGTGTGAAGCTGAGACTCATAGGACGAACGCCAAGGAAATGCAATTCACCAGCGACTAAACACTCATTCCATGTTCATAGGTGTTCAAGGTCATACACGCTAGGCAACCTGTGACTCTTGCCTTACAGCATTAATAGTGAAAATAAGAATATTCATTTCGTGGAGTAATAGCGAAGGCGTTACGGAGATACCCATCAAACTCCAACAGTCGAAGTTACAAGAGAGGCGTTGTGCATAGCGAAGAGGCTTATCGTTCGATTTCCGAACGCGTAAATGCCAAGATGAGTCTGCAACATACATCTCGGGAAACGTCATCGACGGGACTATCAGAAAAACTGGACCTCATACGAATTCATCCAAAAGTCGTTTTTCCCAAGAGGCGCCGGCAGTATCATCCAATGATACCTTAGTGCGTATAGCTGTAGGTACTCCCCCTCTTTTCTTCCCTGTTCAATTTGTGAATGGTACCTGAAAAGAACGATTGTCTAAAAAATTTGCATGAGCTAAAATTTTGAGCTCCGCTACAAGTCCTAAAATATCTTCCTTAGTATGTATGTAGATGACGTTTTATAACTCAGTACGTCTTTGGCAGAAATCGTCAGTCCATTTTCTGTGACCTGCACTTGACATTTGGAGGTATTGACAATTGGATTGGTCATATTGATATTTCTATTCGTAAGTCAGCTTAGCCGAACTCCCTGACTTCATTACCATCTCTTTATAGCATTTCTTAGATCCCCCAGGCCCGCATCTCGTGGTCGTGCGGTAGCGTTCTCGCTTCCCACGCCCGGGTTCCCGGGTTCGATTCCCGGCGGGGTCAGGGATTTTCTCTGCCTCGTGATAGCTGGGTGTTGTGTGCTGTCCTTAGGTTAGTTAGGTTTAAGTAGTTCTAAGTTCTATGGGACTTATGACCACAGCAGTTGAGTCCCATAGTGCTCAGAGCCATTTGAGCCATTTTTTAGATCCCCCAGCTCCCGACCCCTTCTCCGTATTTCTGTCTGTGTGTGTGTGTGTGTGTGTGTGTGTGTATGTGTGTGTGTGAGACAGAAAGAGGGAAAGAGAGCGAGATAGAGAGAGAGAGAGAGAGAGAGAGAGAGAGAGAGAGAGAGAGGAAGAGAGAGACCAACCTGCTAACTTAATAAGATATATTATACACGTGTGTTTACCAAATAAAGCTACCTTTATGTGTGAGTCCAACAACATCAAAGCGTACTTTGGATAATAAACTGCATCTTGGTCGCTCTACATCCACACTGACTTTATGCTTGCTCTTTCCGGACGAGGCGTTATGAAATGTGGCGCATATAAATATATTCGTTGGGCGCTGGCGACTAAGACGCCGAGCGCCCTATATATCCCGTCATCATGGTAAGATATCTGTGTTAGCCTGGGTGTAGTTTCCACTCTTGATTACACGGTCGCCAACTGGCCTAATTATTCATCCCTATGTTGTTATCTCCTCCGTGTCTTCAAAAATAAGTATAAAATTACATCGAACTTCGCGCACCCACATGGCAAGCCTCATAGGTCACCATTTGTCTTAATATCAGATGATACTCAAGCTGCGCACAAACACATCGATGTACTTGATGTAAGCGGCATATTACGCTAGTAGCAGTGTATGTGTGTAGTGGGAGTTGCGAAGCTTTCTAAAAGCTGTATGGCACTCACTTGACTTCACATTATGTGAACAGAACTACTCTCTTTATCTTCACTGACACACGAGTGATAACACCACTCGAACCATGGCTCGCTCTATTTCCCGCGGCGCTGAATTATCTCGAGTTATCGCAGGCGCCATATATCTCTGCCTCCTTTGACAGCAGCGAGCGGTTGCTACCTCGCAATTTTCACTTGATTTGTACACAGAGCGCTCTCATCCCAAAACATCACGTAGCGGACAGGGAGACTGTGGTTGCTGTGCTAACCTGTCCGCGCGTCTGAGCGGATCGCCATCGACTAGGCAGCTACAAAACAATACTGCGGCGAAAACAGCGTAGCGTACTTCTGAGGCTCCTGTCGAGGAAATATTGGTGATTCTGGGGATATGTGTGATGCGTATCGTGGTACGTTACAGGGCAGCGTTGTATTGGTTGGTCGTTTGTACGACATCCAGGAAATCATATTACTGATAAAAGACATTTACCAGTCGGGAAGTTAGATGAAGGGCAGTCTGAGACACTAGGAACACTGCAAGTCGTGTTTACAATATATTCCCAGGCATAGCGAATAGGTTCAAATTGCGTGGCTTTGCTCATATTCGAGGTACAGAGTGCCTGTTAGCAGGTTACGGTCCGTGTGCAAAACATTAGCATCGAGGGGGATTAAAACACCAATCTGTGAGTTTGGAGAGGAAGGTTCCGCTGATCATGTCGATTTCAGTTGCCCGCTTTTTCAGATACATATCGACGGCAGACAGTTTGACTGCGATCTTCAAAAAATTGTAACTGACCAAAACTTGTGGACTTCAGTTAATATGATGGCACATAGGACACCTAAAAACCACCTACGTGTTAAGCAATTGGCGAAAAAACGTGACGCTTAACGAAAGACAAATGCACAGCACTATTAAATACCTTAACTTTAAAAAAAATCTCGTTGGCTGTTTGTAGAATAAGTTCAGCATGAACAGATGACTCACTTTTACTCATATAATATAGTGTGAAGTTTACTATTAACGGTACTATCGATTACGCACATACAGGGTGTTTCAAAAATGACCGGTATATTTGAAACGGCAATAAAAACTAAACGAGCAGCGATAGAAATACACCGTTTGTTGCAATATGCTTGGGACAACAGTACATTTTCAGGCGGACAAACTTTCGAAATTACAGTAGTTACAATTTTCAACAACAGATGGCGCTGCAAGTGATGTGAAAGATATAGAAGACAACGCAGTCTGTGGATGCGCCATTCTGTACGTCGTCTTTCTGCTGTAAGCGTGTGCTGTTCACAACGTGCAAGTGTGCTGTAGACAACATGGTTTATTCCTTAGAACAGAGGATTTTTCTGGTGTTGGAATTCCACCGCCTAGAACACAGTGTTGTTGCAACAAGACAAAGTTTTCAACGGAGGTTTAATGTAACCAAAGGACCGAAAAGCGATACAATAAAGGATCTGTTTGAAAAATTTCAACGGACTGGGAACGTGACGGATGAACGTGCTGGAAAGGTAGGGCGACCGCGTACGGCAACCACAGAGGGCAACGCGCAGCTAGTGCAGCAGGTGATCCAACAGCGGCCTCGGGTTTCCGTTCGCCGTGTTGCAGCTGCGGTCCAAATGACGCCAACGTCCACGCACCGTCTCATGCGCCAGAGTTTACACCTCTATCCATACAAAATTCAAACGTGGCAACCCCTCAGCGCCGCTACCATTGCTGCACGAGAGACATTCGCTAACGATACAGTGCACAGGATTGATGACGGCGATATGCATGTGGGCAGCATTTGGTTTACTGACGAAGCTTATTTTTACCTGGACGGCTTCGTCAATAAATAGAACTGGCGCATATGGGGAACCGAAAAGCCCCATGTTGCAGTCCCATCGTCCCTGCATCCTCAAAAAGTACTGGTCTGGGCCGCCATTTCTTCCAAAGGAATCATTGGCCCATTTTTCAGATCCGAAACGATTACTGCATCACGCTATCTGGACATTCTTCGTGAATTTGTGGCGGTACAAACTGCCTTAGACGACACTGCGAACACCTCGTGGTTTATGCAAGATGGTGCCCGGCCACATCGCACGGCCGACGTCTTTAATTTCCTGAATGAATATTTCGATGATCGTGTGATTGCTTTGGGCTATCCGAAACATACAGGAGGCGGCGTGGATTGGCCTCCCTATTCGCCAGACATGAACCCCTGTGACTTCTTTCTGTGGGGACACTTGAAAGACCAGGTGTACCGCCAGAATCCAGAAACAATTGAACAGCTGAAGCAGTACATCTCATCTGCATGTGAAGCCATTCCGCCAGACAAGTTGTCAAAGGTTTCGGGTAATTTCATTCAGAGACTACGCCATATTATTGCTACGCATGGTGGATATGTGGAAAATATCGTACTATAGAGTTTCCCAGACCGCAGCGTCATCTGTTGTTGAAAATTGTAACTACTGTAATTTCGAAAGTTTGTCTGCCTGAAAATGTACTGTTGTCCCAAGCATATTGCAACAAACGGTGTATTTCTATCGCTGCTCGTTTAGTTTTTATTGCCGTTTCAAATATACCGGTCATTTTTGAAACACCCTGTATTATACGTGTGTTATACGACTGATACAGTAGTGTCTTGATATTTCGAGTCTCGGAATTACCAGTTTCCCATAAATCCGAGTCTCGTAAAGAAACCACTGTACAGCGTATCGATGCCTGAACCGTTTTACCCGTCCCTCACAGCAGAACAGCTGTCGAACCACACACTCCCCCTCGCTGTCTCTGTGCCAATAAGCCAATGCACACGCTTCTTCCGGTTTTTAATTGTTTACAGGCGCACACCTCCCCTTGAAATTGGTGTTTTAGGTTTGTCGGTGTAGTACAGTGTCGCGGTTCCTTTTATTTGTTGATTCTTTTTGTTTGTAAGCCTAAAAATAACTGCTGAATGTTAAGTTAGAAGCATTGAAGCGATTGACGAAGGAGAAACAATAAAACAAATTGCTCTCGAATGCCGTGTCGACGAAGTCACCCTTGATGAATGGTGCAGTGTCTGGCAGTTGACCCAGAACGTAGATAAATGTAACATTTTGGGCATAAATAGGAAAAGAAATCCACTATTGCATATCTACACCACTGATGACAAACAGCTGGAACTAGTATCTGCTAAAATATCTGGGAATAACTATCCCGAGCGACCATAAGTGGAATGATCATATAAAACAAATAGTGGGTAAAGCAGATGCCACTCTCAGATTCATAGGAAGAATCTTAAGGAAATGGAACTCATCCACGAAGGAAGTGGCTTATAAGGCGCTTGTTCGATCGGTTCTTGAGTATTGTTCATCTGCCTGTGATCCCCACCAGGAAGTATTGATAGAACAAGCCGAGAAAATCTAGCGAAGAGCGGCGCGTTTCGTCACCGGATCATTTAGTCGGCAAGAGAGCGTTACGAAGGTGCTCAACAAACTCCGTTGGCAGACGTTACAAGAGAGGCATTATGCATCACGGAAAGATTTACTATTGAACTTTCGAGGGAGCACTTTTCGGAGAGAGTCGGACAACATATTACTTCCCCCTTCATACACGTCACGTAATGACCTTGAGGAGAAAGCTCGAGAAATTGGAGCCAATACGGATGCTTGTCGACAATCATCCCCACGCGCTGTTCGCGAGTGGAACAGGGTTGGAGGGCTCAGTTGGTGGTACAAAAGGTACCCTCAGCCACACACCATTAGATGACTTTCGGAGTATGGTGCAGATGTAGATGTGACTGGCGAAGGAACCGACTTAAACTGAAACAGTTTTCGTCAAGAAACAGCTCTGAAGAGCGTCTCAAACCAAAAACTATAAAGAGGTCGGAGTTTGAACAAACAAGTGAGGCGTTGTTTATGTGGTTTGTTCTTTTCTATATTGTTTAATTTCTCTTGCGACATAAATCTCGATAATGTGAGTTTCAAATACTTCGGCGTTCTCGCGGTCCCGTTCACCTCGAATTACCAAGACTCTACTGTACTTACTGAAGCCGGCCGCTGTGGCCGAGCGGTTCTGGCGCTTCAGTCGGGAACCGCGCTGCTGTTGCGGTCGCAGATTCGAATCCTACCTGGAGCATGGATGTGTGTGATGTCCTTGTTGTGGTCTTCAGTCCTGAGACTGGTTTGATGCAGCTCTCCATGCTACCCTATCCTCTCCAAGCTTCTTCATCTCCCAGTATGTATTGCAACCTAGATCCTTCTGAATCTGCTTAGTGTATTCATCTCTTGGTCTCCCTCTACGATTTTTACCCTTTCGCTGCCCTCCAATGATAAATTTGTGATCCCTTGATGCCTCAGAACATGTCCTACCAACCAGTCCCTTCTTCTTGTCAAGTTGTGCCACAAACTCCTCCCAAACTCTATTCAGTACCTCTTCATTAGTTACGTGATCTACCCATCTAATCTTCAGCATTCTTCTGTAGCATCCCCTTTCGAAAGCTTCTATTCTCTTCTTGTCCAAACTATTTATCGTCCATGTTTCACTTCCATACATGGCTACACTCCATATAAATACTTTCAGAAACGACTTACTGACACTTAAATCTAAACTCGATGTTAACAAATTTCTCTTCTTCAGAAACGCTTTCCTTGCCATTGCCAGTCTACATTTTATATCCTCTCTACTTCGACTATAATCAGTTATTTTGCTCCCCAAATAGCAAAACTCCTTGACTACTTTAAGTGTCTCATTTCCTAATCTAATTCCCTCAGCATCACCCAACTTAATTCGACTACATTCCATTATTCTCGTTTTGCTTTTGCTGATGTTCATCTTATATCCTCCTTTCAAGACACTGTCCATTCCGCACAACTGCTCTTCCAAGTCCTTTGCTGTCTCTGACAGAATTACAATGTCATCGGCGAACCTCAAAGTTTTTATTTCTTCTCCATGGATTTTAGTTCCTACTCCGTATTTTTCTTTTGTTTCCTTTACTGCTTGCTCCTTAGGTTAGTTAGGTTCAAGTAGTTCTAAGTCTAGGGGACTGATCCTCAGATGTTCCCATAGTGCTTGGAGCCATTTGAACTTACTGAACCCAGAAAGTACAGCACCAGTTCACTTTCCCCGGGGCTAAAGCTTAATTGGTACAACTGAAAAAGTGTCGGGTATCTTCAGAAGAGACCGCTTGAAACTGTGCCTTTCGGGCCCATTAACTAGTTTACTAAACAATGCTGTCCACAGGTGATTAGTTACTAAAAACACGCGCCACTGGACTAAATCACTGGCCCCTGCTGTTTAACAGCACACTTCCAGAGGCCACGCTAATAGCCAACTGGTCCATCAGAGGCGGCGGTCCCCCCAATAGCGAAGCGCCTGGCGGCCGGCCAGTGCGACGCGCAGGCAGCGACACCCCCGGCCTTATTCCCCCCCCCCCCCCCGCACAGTGCTTCCCCCACCACCTGCCCGGCCGCGCCGCGGCGGGCTGTCACGGCGTCCCGTCGGCGCGGCCGCAGTCGTGTGATGGCCCGCTAAGCAGCAGTCTGCAGGAGCGACGTGACGCCTCCGTATCCGACCAGCCAGCACCATGAAACGTATGGCCGGCGGCGGCGCCCGGCAGCGCGCTGGTGGCGGGGTGGCAATTGTCCCGGTGGCGGCAAGTAGTGCGGTGTCTCGCTTCTTCTGCTCTCTGCTGTGCTTCTGTATGCTCCTGTCCGTGACAACTAACAGCTCGTGCCAGTAATGCTTGCTAACGTACCGACGTCGCCAGTACGACACGTCTTAAGCCTGTCGTCACGTGTGTAAAAAACGTTTCGACCGTATCACTTCACAGAGACGCTGTCTTATTACTCAACATCTTCTCTGAAACAGGTCCATCTGAGCAGTTTTCAGAAGTAAAAAACGACGACTCGTGATGCATTCCACAAAAATTGTACGAGTGAAGTTGTTTTCCCTCACTTATTGTACGCGATGTGTCGTAATAACGAAAACTGACGTGGTTGAAAGTATAGAATAATAGAAGCAAAACCGTTATTATTCTTACTTGCTATGCATTGAATACATTCACGTTCCCAACTGTAAAATATGTATAAAACTAGATTTAAGGGCGGTAGGACGTCAAACGGGCTGACTTGGAGCAGGAGAGGCATCTCAGGACATTTTAATTTCCAGTGTCTATACTTTTAGAAATAAATTCATAAAACTTGGTCAGCATCACCAGGAAGGATTCACGATTCACACCCATTGCAGTGGAAGTTCGAAAATATAACAAAATAAACTTTTTCACGTGCGAAATTTCATCATTTTTTCATTTACTAATGGCTGCATTTGTTGCTATAGGTACACTTTTCTTCATAAGTTAGAGAGATTCTTCGATGAATTTTGCACAGCATACATACCATACTCACAGGTGTATGAAACACTAGAATTTATTTAATTTATGAAAAAACGAATGAACTGATTTATTTTAAACTTCATGTTTAGAAAAAACACAAATTTTACAGTTAATTACCTCAATTTTTACCACAGTTTTTAATAGATTTGGAAAATTATAGTGTTTCATACACCTGTAAGTATGGTTTGTATGCTGTGCAAAATTCATTGAAGAATCTCTCTTACTTATGAAGAAAAGTGTACCTATATCAACAAATGCTGCCATTAGTAAGTGAAAAAAATGACAAAATTTCACACGTAAAAAAATTACTTCGTTATCTTTTAGAACATCCACTGCTATGAGTGTGAATTCTGAATCCTTCCTGGTCATGCTGACAAAGTTTTATGAATTTATTTGTAAAAGTATAGACACTGGAAATTGAAATGTCCTGTGGAGCCTCTCCTGCTCCAACTCGGCCCGTTTGACGTCCTACCCCCCCTTAAAACCTTCTAGTATACATGGGTCAGCAAATGATCCGTTTGCAAAAATAATTGCTAATATATTCTCATGAGACATCCCTAACTTCACTATCCTAGTTGCTTCAACTCTATTCGAAATTTAACCTTTTTCGATCAAGTCCCTATCTAATTGGTCTCAAATTTCATTACCTGTGGTTGGGGAATGTGGTACATGCATGATGGACCATCGGCACACTTTCCGGCTGATGTAAGACGACATCTAACGCACCAACATGGTCCGAGATGGATGGGACGGAGCAGATCCTCTCCCTCGGCCTGCAAGATAACCTCACTTAAATCCTCTAAGGTTTTCAGACAGTGGCCATCTCAAAAGGAATGTTCAGCACTCTCGTTGATAGGGTTGGAGTACCGGAGCAGCAATTTATACCGTCTTGTCATGACTTACGAGACGATCCGGTGGTGCTTGAAACAATTCGTAAGTCTCTGCAAAGACGAGTGGTGTATCGCATCCAAATGTGGAGACGACTCGTGGAACATCTCCTTCAACAGGTGCAAGTGTACAGTAACCTGTAAAACGCAACGTGTTGAAGTAGGACTGTATTTCTTCCTAAGGTGGCCGTGCGTGAAATTTAAGTCCAAGTTAGATGGCATCAGATCGAAAAGTATACATTTCAACTACATGTGTACTAACTAGGTAAAATTTTCGTACTGTAGTCAGTGGCACCTCGCAACGACACATTAGCATTTATCTCAGAAACGTCTCATTTGCAAGCCAATGTTTACTGGAACTTTATTGCTTCTATTGTCATATACTTTCACCCCTGCCAGCTTTCGCTGTTACTTTTCTTACATCCTGTATAATACCTCTGAAGGCTTGATCTCGCTCTTTTTTCAATCTCGCCACCTGCTCTCCGCTTGTCTGCGACACCCAACTCCACTTGTAGTAGTTGCGAATATATGATTTTGCGGTCGATGTCAACCTGTCCACTGTTTCTCTGCGGATGCCGGCGCGTCTTCTCGTAAAATTTATAGGATAGGCACTTGGTGCAGGGAGTGGCAACTGTCCCTTAACATAGACAAATGTAATGTATTGCGAATACATAGAAAGAAGGATCCTTTATTGTATGATTATATGATAGCGGAACAAACACTGGTAGCAGTTACTTCTGTAAAATATCTGGGAGTATGCGTGCGGAACGATTTGAAGTGGAATGATCATATAAAATTAATTGTTGGTAAGGCGGGTACCAGGTTGAGATTCATTGGGAGAGTGCTTAGAAAATGTAGTCCAGCAACAAAGGAGGTGGCTTACAAAACACTCGTTCGACCTGTACTTGAGTATTGCTCATCAGTGTGGGATCCGTACCAGATCGGGTTGACGGAGGAGATAGAGAAGATCCAAAGAAGAGCGGCGCGTTTCGTCACAGGGTTATTTGGTAACCGTGATAGCGTTACGGAGATGTTTAATAAACTGAAGTGGCAGACTCTGCAAGAGAGGCGCTCTGCATCGCGGTGTAGCTTGCTCGCCAGGTTTCGAGAGGGTGCGTTTCTGGATGAGGTATCGAGTATATTGCTTCCCCCTACTTATACCTCCCGAGGAGATCACGAATGTAAAATTAGAGAGATTAGAGCGCGCACGGAGGTTTTCAGACAGTCGTTCTTCCCGCGAACCATACGCGACTGGAACAGGAAAGGGAGGTAATGACAGTGGCACATAAAGTGCCCTCCGCCACACACCGTTGGGTGGCTTGCGGAGTATGAATGTAGATGTAGATGTAGATGTTAACACCACCGACAGACGGTGCTCACACAGGACACTCTTCTTAATGCCACACTGCTTATTCTAAGGCCAGAGCATCTTCCCAGAAGCAGGCAAATTCTTGGATATCTGTTAG
This sequence comes from Schistocerca nitens, assembly GCF_023898315.1. NCBI lineage: Eukaryota > Metazoa > Arthropoda > Insecta > Orthoptera > Acrididae > Schistocerca > Schistocerca nitens. Next base: position 1,233,117,565 of record NC_064614.1, on the reverse strand, counting down.
CGCGTTTTCGTGTCTGCAATATGTAATCTATACGATATTCCCTGTTAACACACCAACATTTAGCGACGTTTGTCTACGGTTGTCTTTTCGCCTTGTCATAAACTTTTATCTGACGCTCCGACAACGTGCTACTTTTCAGGACACTCCTCTCAGTTATACTACTGCCACACTACCAAACCTAGGCAAGCCCATTGCCTCTGAAAACGGTCTAATGTGCCCGTTGTCAGTAACAGTCTTTAAACAATACGAAGCTTGAAGTATTCCAGAAAAATATTGTACACGTGGAACCATTTATTTTCCTAGTATTTCTTAGCACGTCTAAATACTTATCTGTTTCTTCTTTTCAGGCTTTGCGAACGGTTCCTACTCCGACGTAACTACCATAGTTTACCTTCGGCAGCTAGGCACTTTGAACAAATACGGTTTTGCTATTTATCTATCCTTCCACTGTAATGCATTGTAAGCCGTGCTTTATGGTCTCACTTTTGTAATGAACATATCTATTTTTAATGGTCTTTAACATAATCTTCTGTCACAGACAGTTATCGAAAGCAAATAGTTCAACGCCTTGTTTTGTTTCATCGCCACAGATTACACATATATTTACAAATGGTTACTAGTATCTAACCCTGCCCATATGAAGACAGCGACATGAATGAAACTTAGATACGGCACGTATTTTTCACTACACCCGTAATAATTCTGATCACCTTTATATGCCTTTTTTCTTAAAGGTCCTTCACGTAATTCCACTGAGGGACTGATATGGTTCACAACTGCTGTATTTGGTTACCTACTCGCTGTCTCTGGTCATTGATGTCCTTATTTTTTTCTAAACCATTCGTCGTGTCCCACAGATTCCACGATCTTCAGATATACAATAACAGTGCTGTCACGAACAAATTCTGTGAGACTCCATGTTAGCATTCCATAAGTGTTACTAATTTATACCCCCCTCCCAAGTTGCATACATTATTAATTTACTAGTCCTAAAAGTGATCCTATCTTGCTAATTTCATCATACGTTTAGCTGTTACGTGCAGAACATCACATTACGAGTATCATTGCTACATGTAGATTAAATTGCAATCTTCTAATTTATCATAATTATTCTTTCTGCATTGCAAGAAAGTATGAGCAACGTTGAAACTACGTAACTTTTTTCGTATCCTATGTAGTTATGAGTAGGTTCCATAAAATGCAACGTGGTGAAGTAGGATTGTATTTCTTGCTAAGGTGGCTGTCAGTGAAACTTAAGTCCAAGTTAGATGACAGTCAAAGTCAAGTGGTCCACTGACACGTTTTTGGCATAGCTACAAGTCGTTGAGAATCCGTGAAGGAGGTTGACAAGACAGACTACTCATTTAGACTTATTTTATTCGTGACAACCAAAGTGAGAGGACATGGCCATCAACTAAATGTGCGATTTTTTTTCGACATCAACTAACCAGAATAGTTGGTGAACTTAACAAAACCGCCCCTACGAGCTCTGAAAGAACCCGCATGAGCAGTAAAAATATCGGCAGTGGTCCTCGAATTAACGTGCTGTCTAAGGTGACATACGACCAAGTTTGGCAACAAGTATGTTTTAACTACCACTCCTTATCATCTTAACGGTTTAATATCCTTAAACCCTGGCATATGGTGAAGAGTTTAAAAGCTGTTGTATGTTGCTGGCTGCGCTATTAATTAACGATATTTATTAATGTAGCTATCGATCCCATTGTCGTCGTTTACCTTTATATTGTCCCTAGACCAATCGACCTGATGGATGGTTAAATTGTTAATTCCATGTATTTGTCTGATTTCTGTCTCTCTCGACTGTATCAACGACTTCGATATCGACAAATGTCTGATAATACGAATGCATTTTAGTGTGAACTTGAAGTGAAGGCATTAGCCTACGTTCTTTTGAAGAGTGTGTATGGTTACGGGAAAGTTAATTACATAATGCGATGTGCAAACACTAAGACTGTACTGTGTAATTCATAATAAAATCCCGCGCAAAACAAGTGATCTCCAATTTACTTGCGAGCCTCTCAGCGGTGACTGGACCGCCACCTGTTGCTATTGCCTCTGATATTCTATGGTTTCGTGGACTTTAAAAGATACCACGGCACTTCTATTACACAACGTCGATAGAGTGTAAGCGCTATTTTATTCAAAGTTTAGCTTATGTTGTTAGACTCTCCCACTAGGATGTATTAAAAATAAATAAAAAACAAGCCTTGACCCTTGTCCGTGTGTTGGAAAACAATGCGTCGTCGAAAAAGTACCACGCCGTTCGCAACATCTAAAATTAGAAAATAACGGCGGCATTTTTTCGCACAAAACGTCAGTCATTCTCCGTTGTATAGAAATATAAAGCGTAATCTACAAAGTTCCGAGACCGGCATTGTTCATCTACATCTAAGTCATTAATCTACAATTCACACTTAAGTGCTTCTTAGAGCCTGCGCCGGCCGGAGTGGCCGAGCGGTTCTAGGCGCTACAGCCTGGAACCGCGCAACCGCTACGGTCGCAGGTTCGAATCCTGCCTCGGGCATGGATGTGTGTGATGTCCTTAGGTTAGTTAGGTTTAAGTAGTTCTTCTAGGGGACTGATGACGTCAGAAGTTAAGTCCCATAATGCTCAAAGCCATTTGAACCATTTTTTAGAGCCTGCAGTACACCAATTGCAAACAATATCTCCACCACTCCACTCTGCAACAGCGCGTGGAAGAAGCGAGCACTTAAATCTTTCAGTGCGAGCTCTGATTTCTCCTGTTTTACCGCGGTAGTCATTCCTCCTTATAGAAGTGGTAGGCAACAAAGTATTTTGGCACCGGAGGAGGAAGTTGTTGACTGAAATGTCGTGAAGAGATTTCACCGTGATGAAAAATACTGATTACCGTCGCAGCGCGCTTGTCACATCAGTGACTCTCTCTCTCTCTCTCTCTCTCTCTCTCTCTCTCTCTCTCATATTTGATAACACACGACGAGTCGCCCTTATGCGCTATCAATTCTACAAGATAAAGCTCCCACACCTGGCGGCAATACTCTAGAAGAGGTCGGACAAGTATACTGTAAACAAGTTCTTTTAAAACACTTGTTGCACCTCTTAAATGTTCTGCGAATAGAACGCAGTTTTTGGTTCACCTTCTTTATGATATTTTCTATATGGTCGTTATAGTTTAGGTTGTTACTGATGAAATCCGTAGAAATTTAGTTGGACCAACAACCTCTGGACCCGTGTCATTAATTGCATAACAAATTCAAATGCAGTCAGTTAGTGCTCATGTGGAGGACCTTACAATTTTTGTTATTCCGTGTCAGTTGTCACTGTGATGTCTTGGAAATCATTTTCTAATTCTTTTCAATCGTCTGGTGACTCAGTGGCCCTTAGACGACATCAGAGTAAAAAAAAGAAAAAAAAAACTGACAGTGCTGCTCAAATGATATATCATGAATACTACACACTACGATCTCTCTGACAGTAAATCTCGAATGTAGTTGCACACGTGAGATTACTCTGAGGTGACAAGTCATGAGATACCTCCTAATATCAGGTCAGACCTCCTTTTCGCCGCCGGTGTGGCCGAGCGGTTCAGTCTGGAGCCGCGCGACCGCCACCGTCGCAGGTTCGAATCCTGCCTCGGGCATGGATGTGTGTGATGTCCTTAGGGTAGTTAGGTTTAAGTAGCTCTAAGTTCTAGGGGACTCATGACCTGAGATGTTAATTTCCATAATCCTCAGAGCCATTTGAACCATTTGAAATACTCACTGTCGAATAGTGGATGAATATAGTCAAGGCAATTTGCGCGCCGTGAGACTCTGCCTCAAGACATACGAGTTCACAGTTTCCAACATTTTTGCTTGACTTACTGAATTAAACCTTTACTGTAGGGTTATGCCCCTTAGTGAAAAGATTATGACAGCATTTTAAATTTTTAAATTCGTTCAGTAACTATACGAAGTACTGGAAATGAAACTTTTGTTGTCTTTGGAAGTCGTTAGAGTGACCTTTTAGCCGTTGAGGAATACAGATAGTGTCGCCTGTGTGCCTCTGCGTACGCTGGTGAACTGCCCACTTGCTCCAGTGAAGCGTGTGAAACCTGCGTCGGAGCAGTCGGTTCCCGGCTGCGGGCAAACCGCCGCGGCTTCCCCTCCGTGGGACGCGGCAGGAGATTCCGGCGGCGGGCATGCGCATTCATCCGTGACAGCCCCCTGCTGCAAGTAAGCCGGCCGGGCGGGCAGCGAGCAGCCGGTGGAAACCTGCCGACGGCGACCACGGCTCGCCCGCGCCTCGCGATGCTCCCCACAGCCCTGCAGATCCGTCCGTCTCCTACCCAGAGGCTGCTGTCGCACCCGAAACGCGGACTTTCCACCGTCTTCATCACTCAGTCTGTCAATATCCCTCAACCCGCCCCACTCTCCCAAAACAGAGCGCTCGAAGATAAAATTACACCAATAACAACGCCCTGAAACAAGTCTGGTGCGCCACGTACAGCGCCATCACACACCGTGCGGTGGTTTGCCAACTACAGATGTAGGTGCTGCACTCGCCAGTCTCCCGACTGGTTTCATGCTACCCTGCACGGCTTCCTGTTAGAGCATGAAGTATCTCAAAGTAAACGATTTACTGACACAAAAGCACGGATTCAGAAAATATCGTTCTAGCGAAAAGCAACTAGCTCTTTATACTCGTGAAGTAATGAGTGCTGCCCGCATCTCGTGGTCGTGCGGTAGCGTTCTCGCTTCCCAGGCCCGGGTTCCCGGGTTCGATTCCCGGCGGGGTCAGGGATTTTCTCTGCCTCGTGATGGCTGGGTGTTGTGTGATGTCCTTAGGTTAGTTAGGTTTAAGTAGTTCCAAGTTCTAGGGGACTGATGACCATAGATGTTAAGTCCCATAGTGCTCAGAGCCATTTGAACCATTTTAATGAGTGCTATAGACAGGGGATGTCAAAAAGATTCCATATTTTTAGATTTCCAGAAGACTCGACACCGTTATCACAATGGTCTTGTAACTAAACTGCGTGCCTATGGAATATCGCCTCAGTTGTGCGACTGGATTCGTGATTTCGTGTCAGAAATGTCACAGTTCGTAGTAATAGACGGAAAGTCATCGAGTAAAACAGAAGTAACATCGGGGAGTTCCCCAAGGATGTGTTATAGGCCCTCTATTGTTCTTGATCTGTATTAACTACATTAGTTAGCCGTCTTAGATTGTTTGCAGATGATGCTGTCATTTACCGTCTTGCGAAGTCATCAAGTCATCAGATGACCAAAACGATTTGCAGCTTTACTGTATGATTAAATGATGATGGCGTCCTCTTGGGTAAAATATTCCGGAGGTAAAATAGTCCCCCATTCGGATCTCCGGGCGGGGACTACTCAAGAGGATGTCGTTATCAGGAGAATGAAAACTGGCGTTCTACGGGTCGGAGCGTGGAATGTCAGATCCCTTAATCTGGCAGGTAGGTTAGAAAATTTAAAAAGGGAAATGGATAGGTTAAAGTTAGATATAGTGGGAATTAGTGAAGTTCGGTGGCAGGAGGAACAAGACTTCTGGTCAGGTGACTACAGGGTTATAAACACAAAATCAAATAGGGGTAATGCAGGAGTAGGTTTAATAATGAATAGGAAAATAGGAATGCGGGTAAGCTACTACAAACAGCATAGTGAACGCATTATTGCGGCCAAGATAGATACGAAGCCCACACCTACTACAGTAGTACAAGTTTATATGCCAACTAGCTCTGCAGATGACGAAGAAATTGAGGAAATGTATGATGAGATAAAAGAAATTATTCAGGTAGTGAAGGGAGACGAAAATTTAATAGTCATGGGTGACAGGAATTCGTCAGTAGAGAGAGAGAGAAGGAAACATAGTAGGTGAATATGGATTGGGGGGAAGAAATGAAAGAGGAAGCCACCTGGTCGAATTTTGCACACAGCATAACTTAATCATAGCTAATACTTGGTTCAAGAATCATAAAAGAAGGTTGTATACCTGGAAGAATTCTGGAGATACTAAAAGGTATCAGATAGATTATATAATGGTAAGACAGAGATTTAGAATCCAGGTTTAAAATTGTAAGACATTTCCAGGGGCAGATGTGGATTCTGACCACAATCTATTAGTTATGAACTGCAGATTGAAAATGAAGAAACTGCAAAAAGGTGGGAATTTAAGGAGATGGGACCTGGATAATCTGAAAGAACCAGAGGTTGTACAGAGTTTCAGGGAGAGCATAAGGGAACAATTGACAGGAATGGGGGAAAGAAATACAGTAGAAGAAGAATGGGTAGCTTTGAAGGATGAAGTAGTGAAGGCAGCAGAGGATCAAGTAGGTAAAAAGACGAGGTCTAGTAGAAATCCTTGGGTAACAGAAGAAATATTGAATTTAATTGATGAAAGGAGAAAATATAAAAATGCAGTAAGTGAAGCAGGCAAAAAGGAATACAAACGTCTCAAAAATGAGATCGACAGGAAGTGCAAAATGGCTAAGCAGGGATGGCTAGAGGACAAATGTAAGGATGTAGAGGCTTATCTCACTAGTGGTAAGATAGATACTGCCTACAGGAAAATTAAAGAGACCTTTGGAGATAAGAGAACGACTTGTATGAATATCAAGAGCTCAGATGGAAACCCAGTTCTAAGCAAGGAAGGGAAAGCAGAAAGGTGGAATGAGTATATAGAGGGTCTATACAAGGGCGATGTACTTGAGGACAATATTATGGAAATGGAAGAGGATGTAGATGAAGATGAAATGGGAGATACGATACTGCGTGAAGAGTTTGACAGAGCACTGAAAGACCTGAGTCGAAACAAGGCCCCCGGAGTAGACAACATTCCATTGAAACTACTGACGGCCTTGGGAGAGCCAGTCCTGACAAAATTCTACCATCTGGTGAGCAAGATGTATGAAACAGGCGAAATACCCTCAGACTTCAAGAAGAATATAATAATTCCAATCCCAAAGAAAGCAGGTGTTGACAGATGTGAAAATTACCGAACCATCAGTTTAATAAGTCACAGCTGCAAAATACTAACACGAATTCTTTACAGACGAATGGAAAAACTAATAGAAGCCAACCTCGGGGAAGATCAGTTTGGATTCCGTAGAAACACTGGAACACGTGAGGCAATACTGATCTTACGACTTATCTTAGAAGAAAGATTAAGGAAAGGCAAACCTACGTTTCTAGCATTTGTAGACTTAGAGAAAGCTTTTGACAATGTTGACTGGAATACTCTCTTTCAAATTCTAAAGGTGGCAGGGGTAAAATACAGGGAGCGAAAGGCTATTTACAATTTGTACAGAAACCAGATGGCAGTTATAAGAGTCGAGGGACATGAAAGGGAAGCAGTGGTTGGGAAGGGAGAAAGACAGGGTTGTAGCCTCTCCCCGATGTTATTCAATCTGTATATTGAGCAAGCAGTAAAGGAAACAAAAGAAAAATTCGGAGTAGGTATTAAAATCCATGGAGAAGAAATAAAAAGTTTGAGGTTCGCCGATGACATTGTAATTCTGTCAGAGACAGCAAAGGACTTGGAAGAGCAGTTGAATGGAATGGACAGTGTCTTGAAAGGAGGATATGA